>NC_056751.1:737799920-738099920 GCF_019279795.1 Protopterus annectens | reverse complement strand
ATAAGGAGGGAAAGAATATTCCTGATCAGAAGAAGAAACCGAGGAAACAGAAGCCTGGTCAGAGGAATCATAATAAACATCCTGCCTTGGCCTTTTGTCTGGAGGGGGATGTGAACCCCTAATCATAGTAAGTAAATCCGCCGCCATCTTGAGTAACTGTTTCTGTGACTTGGGAGCCGGTTCAGAAGAGGCCTGTGTTGAAGTCTTTGATTTAGAAGGAGTCTTTGCCTTTGTCTTTGCCTTTACTAGTAGCTGAGTAGGCCTGAAAACCCCTTCGGAAGCCGGTACCTGCACAGCGGCTCCGGACCCATCCGAAGGAGCATTGTCCGAAGGTCCTGCAACAGAAATATTTAAAGGCCTGGTTGGCTCCTTATGAGAGTCCGTTTCGGCCATCGGTTCTGAAATGGCTGATGACAGGGCTGCAAAAGCGCCTCACTGACGACGGGCGAACCTGAAGCTGGTTCCGCTTGTGCACTATCATCAGATTTGGACCTCGAAGGCCTGTCTTTATCCTTGCGACGTTTGTGAACTCCGGTAGCCGGGACCGTATCCAACAACATTTTGTAGTTAAAACGCCTACCGAAGTAATGAAAAGCAAAATCGTACCTTCGCTTAATTGTACGTTGATTGAATCTAGCAGAAAACCGACAACTAGCTACGTCGTGTCAGGGCCTAAGCAAGAAATACAGTAAGAATGAAAATCCTTATGAGGTATTTGCTTCCCACAAGAAATACAATTATTAACTTTTTCTGACATCGGAGTGGAGCAAGAAAAAAGTTTCCCTAATGGGGTACTTAGCTTTGAGTGGAGAAGAAAGTCTTCGGACCAAAGTATATAGAAAAAATCGTCAGGAGTCAGCCGACGGGCACTTGCGAACTGCTATCACCGCACGGCAAGAAAGACTGGAGAAGATGGCGTCGGCTGTCAGCTTTATACTCCTGGCGCTCTGACGTCAGGGAGCATGGTTGAACAGCCGACGCCGGACCCAGACTTTGGGATTCTGGCCGACCGAGGGCTACCTGCCGGCAGGGAAGAACCCTACAGTCATGACTGCAACAGTGAAACACGATGAACATCAGCAAATCTGTAACTGAACTTTCTTAACTTTCAGAAAGTGGGAAAAAAGCAAGATTTTTTTTTTTTTTTTTGTTGTAGTTGTAGTTTAAAGGTAGCAGAGATACACAAGCAGCAAAATTACTATCTCTCCACATTTTACAAATCAAAGTCAAGCAAAGAACTTAAAAACACATTCAAGAAACACAAATCATGCAAACACCAACTTTCCAAATAGTACAGTAAGCAATACAGGTTTTTCAACATTACTCTCTCAGATTATATTCTCCGTGAATGAATTATAATCGGGAATTTATAGAGGATTATGCCAGTATGGCAGATCCTCTGTATGACATGCTTTCTAGACAGAAAGAATTACCTTTCTGGAGAGGGGACCAAAGGAAAATATGGCTTTTTGTGATTTGACGGCAGCACTGGCCAAGGCTACAGAATTAGTAGCTCCAAGTCTAACACATCCCTTTGTGTTACAGGCAGCAGCTGGACCCAACACACTCTCTGCTGTGCTTTTACAGGAGTGCCCTCAGGGCTCTGACTCCAGAATGGAAGAGACTTTACATCCCATTACATTTTTCAGTAGGAAGATGACACGTTGAGAAGAGATATCACCCGTGCATTCAACAACTTTTGGCCATTTATTGGGGGTTTAAGACAAACTGAATACCTAACAGCTTTCTCTAAAGACATTATAGTACACACACCGCATTATGCCATACAGGCTTTGGTAAATGAGACTGAGCTAAATAAGCTGATTGATGAAATCAGTCAAGCAGTGTTTGCAAAATTGTTGGCATTATTTAGTGTCAAGCAAGTTACAATAAAGGCAAGAGATAAGTATTACTTATCTAACTTCATGGGATATAAAGAAAAACAAAACAAATGCATTAAGCATATTTCAAATCCAGAAAAGCCCATTCTGTCTCCTGATTTTGGGACTTTGTTGACGGTGCTCGATTTTGGGACAATGGACAATATCGGACTGGATTTGCAGAAGTACCAAAAAACCCTTCTATGGGACAGCCGACTCTGATTCAGTTGCCTGGACATATGTCTGCTCAGCGAGCTAAACGTGAAAGCAGTTCTTTATGTGTTACAGCATTTTCCACCTGTCAATATTTTTTTCAGACAGTGCATAAGTAGTTAATTCTCTGTGGCTGCATATGTCTACATGGGCAAGGAGAGGGTTTGTTGATAAAGTACAGTTTTGTACCTACCATAAATGTAGATGTTCGAGGCTATATTACATTACAGCTAATCATATGGGTTTTGGGTTTTTCAGCCGGCAGAAGATCGTGACCGAATTCCAAAAGTACTGGTGTGTCGTGTTCGGTTGTCGTACTCTTCTGGCGTCCAGGAAGGAAGGCTAGAGTATAAAAGACACTCGCCATCTTCATCTTTTCTTGCCCCAGATGTCCCAGAAATCAAAGAGGCAATACCAAAAAAAGTCTAATATACAAATGTAAGCAAAATACAAAGTAGCAGGATAAAAGCACATAAGGGTATGAAGCAGTATTCCAGTATTATTCACCAACCCAAGTGGGGAAGGTGGGAAACCTGTACTGCAGCGGCTGTAATAGCTGTAATATATCTACATTTATGGTAGGAATTTACAAAACTGTACAACTATGTTCATGGAGTGCATTACAGCTCATATAATGGTAATCCCTAGAAGGGGTGGTAGGTACTAGGTGGACTGGTTTATACTATTTTGGGTTGAGCTAGAATGCCTACCAAAACTGCAAAGACTGCCTCTGCTCTTGTTCTACTGGTATAAAGGCAGATGGTCTGAGGCAAGAAGAAAAGGTTCCCCAGCGTACCAGCTTAACCAAGACTTGGTTCCAAAATCATTTTTTGTGTTCAGGCACTGCTTGACGGCGCGGCACTTGCTGCTCTTGCTAGGGCGCCGCTGACAAAAAGATGGCAAGAAAGACGTCTAAAACATTGTCTTTTATGTCTCTTTATTCCTGGCGTCCCTGGCGACAGAAGCGCTGACCACCCGGCCTTAGCCTTGGAGCTGTGGAATTTCCGAACATCATGGGCAAACCACTCAAACATGTTTCTGTGTTGCAGACTATTTGGAATTTGGTTCGTAGTCAGTCCCTTGTGGGTTGCTACAGTATCTTAAAGGTAAAAGCTCATCAGAAAGCTACAAATTAACATTTTCAGTTAAATAACTATGCTGATCAGATGGCAAAAAAGGCAGCAAAGGAAGGAATGCAATTATATCCTACAGAACACCTTTCCAGTGTACCAGATAAAATCAGTGCAGTAGATGCCATACAGACATTTTCATTGCAGCATGATTTGCTGCAGATCCAAACTAAGTTTGGACTGCATTGAAGAGTTAGAAAAATGTACTCTTGTAGGAGAAAGTCCACGGCAATATTACGCAAAATGTTTTGAAGACTGTTCTAGTCTTCCTTATATACCGTACCAACAGGCACGACAGTTAGTAAAATTTAATCATCAGGTATTGGGACATTTGGGTACACAAAGGTTATGGCCCATTGTAAAGAACAAGTACTGGCATCTACAGTTAAAGAAAATCTGCGATTTAGTGCATGCTGACTGTTTAATACGTTTGCAGGTTAATACTCAATTGAAAAAAACAGTTACTAAGGGTAACTCCAGCGGATTGACCTTGGTATGCCATTCAAATTGACTTTGCAGGTCCATTACCCCCAGCTAAAGGTGGGTACAGGTATCTTTTAGTGGTAGTTGATGTTTTTTCAAAATGGGTAGTAGCAATTCCTACAAAAAAAATGATGGCTAAGGCTACAGCAGAAGCCTTATTGAAAAACATTTTTTGTCACTGGGGATGACCATGAGTTATCGAATCTGATAATGGGCCACAATTTGTCAGTAAACTGATGAAAGCTTTTTGTGATTTGCTTGGTATCCAGCAACGATTTCATGTTCCTTATCATCCCCAGTCTAATGGGATAGTTGAAAGAATAAACAGGACTCTTAAGGAATGCTTTAAGAAAGCCTTAAGCCTTAAGAAAGGCATAAATTGGGTAAAACATTTGCTTGGAAGCTTGCTGGGTGTTAGAGCAACTCCACACAGTAAAACAGGGATCTCACCTTTTGAAGTCATGTCAGGTAGAAAAATGCCTGTACAATTGCCATTCGATCCTACTGTTAGTACAAAAGTACAGTTGTGTACACTTACCATAAATGTAGATGTTCAAGTGTATTCACCATTGCAGTCATCACACTTGGGTTATCTGCCTGCAGGTAGCCCTCAGTCGGCCTGAATACCAGAGTCTTAGGATTTCTGCATCGGATGCTGTCGCTTCTACCATGACGTCAGGTTGTCAGGGGTATAAAACAGGCAGTTGACGCCATTACATCAGTTTTTCTTGCCCCAAATGTCAGGAGCCCCCAAAATAGGAAGCTAGTATATGGTGGGGAACACCACCAATAAAAAATAAATACCATTGCCATTAGGAATGGCCATAGAGAGGAGAGGTAGAAAGACAGAGAAAGCCAAGAAGCTGGAGGGAGGGAAACCAGGACTGCAACAGTGAATACACGCGAACATCTACATTTATGGTAAGTGTACACAACTGTACTATGTTCTCCGTGTTTCACTGTTGCAGTCATCACACTTGGATTGATTGCCAAAGCTGAGGAAGGGTGGAGATAGTCAAGAAGTGTTAGAGTTGGCTACTAGGCCTAGCAAGACTGCTGTAGTAAATCCAGCTCTGGATTTAGAAAAGATTGGTAAATGGTAATGCTTGGTGAAGGTGTGTACAGAACTCCAGGTTGCAGCTTCCTGAATGTCCCTGGTAGGGACTCCCCTGAGAAATGCTGTAGAGGTGGAAGTAGCCCTAGTGGAATGTGGTCTGATCCCCTGGGGGGAAGGTTTTCCATGGTGCTTGTAGCAGAAATGGATGCAGTGTGCTATCCACTTGGAAATAGTTTGCTTTGAAATGGCCTTACCCTTTGCCCCTGTAGCAAAGCTGACTAGCAGCTGGTCAGATTTTCTGAAAGGTTTAGTCCTGTTAAGGTAGAACCTGAGCTGTCTGTGTACGTCCAAGGAGTGCAGGATCCTTTCCCTTTTATTCTGAGGGTTAGGGAATAAGGTTGGCAAATGGACAGATTGGTTTAGAGCCACACTGGACACCACCTTAGGCATAAAGGACGGGTTAGTCCTGAGGGAAACCCTGTCAACATGGAAAATAATGAAGGGTTCCACAGCCATTAGTGCCTGCAACTCAGACACTCTCCTTGCTGAAGTTATGGTTAAAAGCAAGGCTGTTTTCCAAGAGAGGAATTTTAACTCTGTTGAAGCTGCAGGTTCAAAAGGGGGCAGCGTGAGCTTTTCCAGTAAAAAGTTAAGGTCCCAAGCAGGGGTAGGTGCTCTCCTTGGGGGCCTTAAGTTGTTAGCCCCTCTCAGGAACTGTTTGATGAGAGGGTGAGAAAATAAAGGTGGCTCAGTATTATAATGAGCTGAGATGGCAGAGGCATGAATCTTAAAGGAGGAGAAGGATAGGCCTCTGTTGAGTAGCTCTGCTAGGTAATCCAGGATTAGAGGTAAGAAGGGCACTGCTGTGTCCTTCCCGTGAGACTGATTCCAAGAACAATACCTTTTCCACTTTTCAGCATAGGATTTCCTAGTACTAGGCCTTCTGGCTTCAAGAATGCTGTCCAGCACCTGTTTACTGAGGGTTGCTGTTGGAGTATTCAAGGAATAAGCCAGGCTGCAAGGCTTAAGGAGTGTAATTGCGGATGCAAACTCTGTCCCTCCTGCTGTGACAGCAGGATAGGAGTCTGGTGAAGGTGCCAGGGTGGCACTGTTGTCAAACTGCGCAAGAGTGGGTACCAGTGCTAGAGTGGCCAATCTGGGGAAATAAGAATTATCCTTGGCCTGTCCTGTTTTATCTTGAGTAGTACTTTTGAGAGGAGGGGCAGAGGGGGAAAGGCATAAATGAGAGGTTTTCCCATTGAAAGGATAAGGTATCCACCTTCCAGGCCCTGCTGTGAGGGTTCCTGGAGCAGAATTTGCTCAACTGGTGGTTCTCGGGAGAGGCAAATAGGTCCACCTCCGGTGTCCCTCATCTCTGGATCAGAAGGCTGACAATGTTGCTTTCCAGTTTCCACTCGTGTGTGTCTAGGAGATTTCTGCTTAAGTTGTCTGCCAGTGAATTTTGTTTGCCTGGCAGGAATTGAGCTTGTAGATGCACACTTGGTTGCTCAAGGCTGTGTTCTATAGGGCCATGGCTAACCTGCAGAGTGGGTAAGAATGGGTTCCCGCTGCTTGTTTATGTACCACATAACCGTGGTGTTGTCTGCTTTTATGAGCAGTTGTCCTGGAAGGGTTAGGTACGTGAAGGCTGCCAGAGCATTCTGTACAGCTAGCATCTCTTTTTGACTGATGTGCAGTAGAATCCGAGCTGGACTCCAGTGGCTCTGAATGCATTTGCCTGCCATGTGAGCCCCTCATGCATAGTCTGATGTGTCTGTTGTCAGGGTTTGGGCGGCGAGGGGTTGAGTGAAAAGCAGTCCCTTGTTGTGGTTGCATGCTTCTGCCCACCAAAGGAACTCTGCCCTTACACAACATATGACTGGAATGACTGTTTCCAGGTCCTGAGAATGCTGGCACCAAAGACTTTTTACGTACCATTGAAGTTTCCTCATATGCAGTCTTGCATATGGAATTAGCAGAATACATGAGTCCATAAACCCTAGGGCTTGCAGCATTTGTCTTGCAGATAGCTGGGTTCTGGTGGTCATTTGTTTGAAGTAGTTTGTCAGATACACCTGTTTTTCTAAAGTGAGAAATGCCATCTGGGAAGGTGTGTCCAAGCTTGCTCCCAGGAATGCAATCTTTTGACTGGGTACCAGTTGTGATTTCTTTTCGTTGATGGTGTACCTCAATGAAGTGAGAAGGCTTTTTACAGATGCCAGGTGCTGAAGTAGCAATTCCTGACTGTCTGCCTGAATCAGGCAGTTGTCCAAGTATGGGAAAATTTGGATATTTCTCTGCCTGCAGTATGCAATGGCTGGAGCCAGGCACTTTGTGAATACTCTGGGTGCAGTAGATAAGCCAAAGGGAAGTGCAGAAAACCGATAGTGCATAGAGCCTACCCGGAAGTGTAGATATTTCCTGCATGACTCCCTTATGGGGATGTGCAGATAAACTTCTTTTAAGTCTAGAGTGACTAACCATGCATCCTTGGCTAGCATAGGGAGAAGTTGTTGCAGGGTAAGCATCTTGAATTTTGGGACCACCAGAAAGATGTTGAGAGTTGATAGATCCAGGATTGGGCACCAAGAGCCCTCTTTTCTGGGCACCAGGAAAAGTCTGGAGTAGAAACCCTGCCCCCTTTGTTCTACTGGAACAGGCTGAATAGCTCTGATATTGAGCAGGGAAAGTAATTGCTTTTGAGCCTCTGCCCACTTGTTTGGAGGAAGGTCTGGAAACCCGCTTGGGGTTGGCAGTGTATGGAAGTAGAATCTGTACCCCGGGATACAATGTTTAGGACCCATCTGTCCTGAGTAATGGACATCCAGTTTTTTGCATGAAGGGCAAGTTTTCCTCCTAGGGGCACAAGTAATTGGGCAGGGCTGGGAAGGATAACTGAGAAGTCATTGTGAACTTTTTCCATAAGGGGCGGCTTACCACTCCGTTTTTGAGGTGGGGACACTCCATTGTTTAGTTCTCAGCATACCCTGAGACTGTAGTCTGGGTGGCCTGTTTCCCCTGGGTTTGGTCTGAGAAGGCCTGGAAGGGGCTGGAAATGACCAGTTTTTGAAGGCCAATGCCTACTAAATCTAAGTGGTTGCACTTGCAAGAATTCTTTAACAGTTTGCATAGCTTTAGCTTTTTCTTCCATCTTTTTAAGAACCTCTTCTGCTTTGGTGCCAAATAAACATTCCTTATTTAAAGGATCTGGAAAGGTTTGTTCCTTCAGCCAAGCATGACTTCTCAGTACAGACTCAGTGACTGCAGCCCTGCAAGATTCTTCTAGGGCATCAAAGCCACACTGCAAAGTATGCTTACTAACTTGGTTTGCAGAATGCATTAGCTCTTGTAAATCTTTATTTTCTGCACAATCTGGAAGCAACACCATTTTTTGTTTAATTAGTTCCATAATATGCTGCTGGTACTTTAACATGTGAAACTGGCAATTCAATGCCCTGATGGTAAGAGTTGCAGAGGTATATACCTTCTTACCACATCTGTCTAAAGCTCTGGAATCCCTGTCTGAAGGGGTAGGATTTTTGGCTGTAGTAGCCTTAATACCTTTAGGTCCCTGGGAAATGGTCTCTGGATCCGCAGCAGGATTCTTGAAGAGAAATTTGTGGGAATCAGGTACTCTGTAGTAAGTATCTGGAGTAAGACTGGATTCCATAAAAACATCATCTACAACATCCAGGACAGGGGATATAGCCTGTGCTGAGGCAACTCTAAAAAAACTCTCTGTGTCTCTTTTTTGGACTGAGGGTAGTCCTGGCATTCCAGTGGAAGTGCCCTCTTAAAGTATGCAAGGTTTCACCAAAAGAAAAGTCCTATGGAGGAGAGGCAAAGGGAATGGATTCCTCTGCATCAGAATCCTCACAGGTTGAAAAGGGTATGTCCTGATAACCAGATGGGTCAGAGTCAATGGACTCCTGGTCTGTGGAATCAGAATGTAACTCAATTCTTTGTCTTTTAGCAGGGGAAGGCTGGCTTCCCCTAATTAGGGTAATAAGGTCTTCAGCCATTCTAAGCATTTGTTTTTGTGGCATGGGAGCTTGAGCATGTGCTTTGGTCATCGGTTTTCAAGGCATAGTGCATACTCTGGGCCTCAGAAACTAGGTAGTTTTAGCTAAAAACGAAGTTATTGGTTTAATTTGTACATCGGTAGGTCGGAATACACCCTCAGAAGCCGGTGCCTGCACAGCAGCTCCTGACTCATCCAAGGTAGAGATACCCGCAGGTTCCATAGTCGAAGAAGCATCTCGCAGCATACCGGACTCCAAATGGGTCTCAGCAGAGGCCTGCGAATCTGTAGAAGCGGGCATCAGGAGCTGCGAAGGCGCCTCACTGAGTACCAGCAGACTGGCGACTAGCTTAATGGAAGCTTCGTCGGTAGTTTTGGACCTATGCGGTCTGTCTCTGTCTTTATCTTTACGTTTTTTCAGAAGATTGGTAGTCGGATGGCATATCGAAGCCATTTCGGAATACAGAGAATGAGAGTGAATGAATTTAGCGACAAAGATAGCCCGACGATGAATAGTTCGGGTGTTAACTCATTCCCTCCAGTAGAGCTCTTTTGAGTGTGCACCTTTAACTCCTAGTGGGCATGGCTTTAGCATTTAAAAATTGAAGTTATCACCTTACATTTTTAACAAATACCCATTGACAGAGGTCATATATCAATACAACTGTGTTTGCTATCATGTATGCTTCAAGATAAAATTTTCTGATACCTTATATGTAACATGGTTTTGGAATTATTAATGCAAATATGAACAGGCAATATTTGATGCCTAGAGGAGCAGTAGGGTGTAACTGCAGAAACGCCTGGAGACGTCACTCGGCTGTAATGAGTTGGCGCAAAACCGACACCGAGGTACGTCGTGGTCTAGGCCTAAACAGGTGACGCAGTAAGAATGAAAATCTCTGTGAGGTATTTGCTTTCCACAGGCAAGACAATTGTTAACTTCTTCTGACATTGGTTAGAGCAAGAAAAAAGCATCCCCAATGGGATACTTAGCTTTAGAAGACTTCAGGATTACAAACTCGAAAAACGAAAATTTCAGGTAGCGGCCAACCGGCACTTGCGAACTGCTTCTGCTTCGAGCTCCTGCTCGACAAGAAAAGCTGATGTAATGGTGTCGGCTGCCTGTTTTATACCCCTGATGACCTGACGTCATGGAAGAAGGGACAGCATCTGACACAGAAATCCTAAGACCTTGGTATTCGGGCTGACTGAGGGCTACCTGCAGGCAGATAACCCAAGTGTGATGACTGCAACAGTGAAACACGAAGAACATCAGACCATTATTAGAAATTGCACAGCATCAACAATGGTTAAAAGATAATTCTGAGTTGTGTCAAAGCCTATCAGAAATGCAAGCATTCAAATTACGGTCAAAGGATCCTGTTATGCCAAAAGAAAACCTTCCCTCTGAGACACACGTATTAATCAAGACGTTCCAGATGGACGGTCTGTGGAATAGTAACTGGCAAGGACCTTTTAAAGTAATTGCTCAGTTTGGACCTCTAGTGTACAAAACTAAAGGAAAGAAAAAGAGCAAAATAATTTTTGTTCATAGAGATCAGTTAAAAGTCATTAAGTGACTTCATGTTTTGTGGGTTTTTTTGTAGACTCATGGCAAAAGCCAAGTCTGAAACAGTTAAAAAAGCATCTATCAAAACATTTTTTCAAATTAATACCACTTACGTGAAAAAGTTATATTATTGTACATAATAAAGATTCTGTCTGTTATTGTACTGACTGTACTCATTGGAGCCCTTGGGGTAGGGTGTCAAACAAGAAAAATGCAAGTTTAAAAATAAACAATAATACTGTAGAGCTAGGTTGGAATGTAAATCGTTTTAGTAAACAAAGACAGCAGGACAATTTTATTTGTCCATATAATACTACTTGTATCTTCGGATACATAAGGATTTCCAGTAATGTTACCTTTTGGTCCATGGTTGGGGGTCATCATTATATTCGAGCAAATAGTCCTAAAGTAACCCTTAAATTTAATTCCAAAGTTTCTATTAAATGTTGTCAATTTCCTATATTTTATTTGGGAAAAGGAAAAAATTCAAAAAAATATCCACCATCGATACAACGGCTAATCTTAACCTGTGTGAAAAAGTGTGGTAATCATAGTATACAGGAAATTAGTATTCCTCCCAATAATACAATACAACTAAATTTTACTACTGGAGTTTCTGTAATACGTACTAATGTCACAGTCATTACAGGCCGCATACATTGGACATATGTTGTATCAATATTAACAGATAAACCTACCTCTGTTCATACAGACCATTTAGTTAAAATCCCTTCTACCTGTAAAATGGTAGGCTGACAGTATCAAAAGGTTGTAGTACATTTTAACATCACATTCCCAGACACAGGCAGGTGCCGATATAAAAGGGCATGGTATGATACTCTGCTAGGAAGCCTAGGTACAGGCATGGGAGCTATTAATGCAGCTGATGTTAAAATTCTGACTAATCGATTAAAAGTACTGGGGGAAGATATCTCTCAGATTGTGCATTTACAAGCATCTTGGAATCCAGAAATATGGAAGACACACCTGCACAATATAAATTATCAGCAGCAATTTTTAGACAATTATAATGCTATGCAGCTACATCAGTAAAAATTTGACGGCACCATGACAATTTTTGTAAATTGGACAAAATGCACTATGCAATCTTTGTTATGTGGACATTCAGAAAAATAGAGTATAAACTGAGGTTATGTTCAAAAAAAGGAGTTATGTCTTACCATAAAGTTCCATCTCAGTTGTTTCATCTTCGTTTATTTGTTTCATCTTCGTTTATTCATTACTCTTGGGATTCGGTTCTGACCTCGGTACCAAGCCGGCCTTTTTTTCAAGCTCGTGTCAGCCACAAACCTCTCGAGCTAAGAGTTTACCCATCATGCCCTTCTCCCCGTTACCTCAGCTCTAGTTTGCAAGTTGGAAAAATGAAGCCGAGGCTACCTCTGGTCAGACATGACCTAACAACTGGAAAGAAGGACAAATGAGATTCACCAGAAACCTTCGGAGGGGGAAGGCGGGTGGGCCGTAATGAATAAACGAAGATGAAACAACTCAGATGGAATGTTATGGTAAAACATAACTTCTTTATCTGATGTTGTTAATCTTTGTTTATTCCTTACTCTTGGGACAGAGTCCCCAGCTATCTTGTTCCCTGGGTGGCCCTATGGAAGGACATTCTGGAGCACCAGAGAACCAAAAGAAGCTCTGCCTCTGGAGGCCAAGTCCACCTTGTGATGAGCAATGAAGGTATGAGGCCTAGCCCAGGTTGCGGCTGCACAAATGTCATTCAACAATGTTCTTGCATGGAAGGCTGCAGAGGTTGACACTGATCTTGTAGAGTGGCCCTTTACTCTGCTAGGTAAAGGGGTACCATTCTTGCTATAAATGAAAGTAATACAATTTCTCAACCAAGTGGCTACAGTAACTTTTGAAACTGGATAACCTAATCTGGATTCAGAAAAGGCCAAAAACAGCTGGTCAGATTTTCTATTAAATTTAGTCCTGTTTAGGTACAAACAAATTTGTCTATGTACATCCAAGGTATGCAGGCAATATTCCCCTCTGTTAGAATGATTAGGGAAGAACACTGGCAAATCAATAGTCTGATTGACAGATAACTCAGAAACGACCTTGGGCAAGAAGGTCGGATTGGTCCTTGTGAAAGATGAGGTAGCAGAGTTTGATAGACAAGGCCTGTAATTCAGAAATACATCTGGCAGAAGTAATAGCAACCAAGAACAGTGTTTTCCATGACAGATACCTTAGATCACAGGTAGATGCAGGCTCAAAGGGAGAAGTTGTCAACCCTTGAAGGACTAAGGCCAGGTCCCAAGGCTGAACAGGTTCTCTGAATGGAGGCTTTAGTTGGGTTATGCCCTTCAGAAATGTCTTACACAGTCTGTGTGACATTAAGGAAGATCCCTGGAAGCTATTATGAAAATTAGAAATCGCAGCCAAATGAACACAAGCTGTGGAGGCTGCTACCCCCGATTTAAAAAGGTCTGAAAGATATTCTAGCACAATAGAAACAGGGGCTGTAAAAGGGTCCATTTATTTATCTTGTAGCCAGAGAGAAAACCTCTTCCGTTTGCTGTGGTAGAGTAGTCTGGTGGATAATCTAAGAGAGGCAATCAGGATGTCATGCACAGGGGAAGATAGATCATGTTGCCTGGCAATCATTGAAAGTGGATAAACCATGCTGTTAGTTTTAGGCTGGATAGGTTTGGATGAACCAGATTCTGCGGGTGAGAGATCAACTCTGGAGTTGGATTGAGAATCCATGGTCGATCTAGCAGATGAGGCCACAGGAAGGAAAACCAAACTTGTCAAGGCCAATATGGAGCAATAAGGATCACTTTGCTCTTCAACCGACATGCTTTCTTAAGGAACAGAGGAACGAGGGGTATCAGAGGATAGGCATATAGCAGACCCGAGGGCCAATCGTGGACTAGAGCATCTCTCAGTGACTGTCCCCGAGGGGGGATCAGGGCAAAGTAGTTGCTTGCTGCACTTGTGATTGGACGGGGATGCAAATAGGTTGCAGCAAGGCTGACCCCAGCGGTCAAAAATCTTCGCCACCACTTGAGGATTGAGAGACCACTGGTGAGGCTGTAGAATGCATCTGCTCTACCTGTCCGCTATCACATTGGAGCTCCTGGGAATGTGCGTCGCTATCAGAAAATGGCTGGAGGCTATCGCCCATTGCCATATTCTCATGGCCTCTTGACAGAGTAGGTATGATCTGGTTCCCCCTTGTTTGTGGACGTACCAGACTACTGCCATGTTGTCTGACTGAATTGCAATAGTCCCTGACGGAAGGATCGATTGGAATGCTTGCAATGCTAGTAGCACTGCCCTCAATTCTAGGACATTGATATGCAGATGGGCCTCTGTCTGTGACCAAGTGCCTTGGACCGTCTTTCCCTGAAACAGCCCCCCCACCCATCAGGGAGGCATCCGTGGTCACTGTGGAGTTGGGCTGATGAGGGGTGAAGGGGCGAGACCACTTGTAAGGGTGGTTTGTCATCCACCAGAGCAAGTCCTGTTTGCAAATCTTGGTTATTCGAATCGGAAAGGATAAGGGGTTTTGGGATGGGTACCACTGAGTAAGAAGCAGCCATTGAAGAAACCTCATGTGTAGCCTTGCTAGAGGGACTATGGTGATGGAGGCTGCCATCGATCCCAGCAGTTGAAGAACAGATCGAGCTGAGGACAGATTTTGTGAAAGTATTGCCTGAACCTGTTCTTTGATCCTCTGAAGTCTGTGATCTGGTAGAGAGGCTGTACAAGTCATTGTGTCCAGAATCACTCTAATGTACTCTTACGAGTCACTTGGAGTAAGGTTTGACTTCTTCCAGTTTATCGATATTCTGAGCTGCTGTACGGTGTTTGGGGTATAAGTCAAGGCCTGATCCAGTAGACGTCTTGTTGGGGCAGTAATGAGCCAGTCATCTAGGTAGGGAAACACCAGGAATCCTTGAAGCCGGAGGTGAGCTGTGACTACTGCCATACACTCTGTGAACACTCTGGGGGCTGTAGAGTGTCCAAAGGGCAGTATGTGAAACTGGTAATGACTGGCTCCAGCCCGGAAGCGAAGATATCTTCTTGAGCACCTTTCCACCTTTATGTGGTAGTACGCTTCTTGAAGGTCTATGGAGCACATCCAATCATCTTTTTCCAAAAGTGGAAGTATAGACTGAACTGTGACCATCCGGAATTTTTCCTGTCTTTATGAATTTGTTTAGGGCGCTGAGATCCAGAATTGGTCTCCAGTCCCCTGTCGTTTTTGGCACCAAAAAGAATCCTGAATAGAAGCCGAATCCTGACTGGTCTGGGGGGACTGTTTGGATGACTCTTTTTCAAAGCAGCTCTGATATCTCTATAGCTGCGGCTTTCCTTTGACTGGGTGGTACGTCGGGTAAGCTTCTAGGTAAGGGGGGGGAGTGAATAAGAAAGGAATATGGTATCCTCTGCTGATGAGCCTTTGTACCCAAGCATCTGTGGTTATGGTTTGCCAGGCAGAAGGGTACAAGGAAAAACAACCCCCAACAACTTCCAGAGGAAAGTAATCGGGCTGCTCCTCAGGAGCACTGATAGAGCTGTCCAGAGAAAGAATCCCTGGAACCCCGGTTTCGCGGACCTCCCCTGCCCCGAAAGGGGCATCTTCCGTTAGAGTCCCCCCCGCCTCTAGGGGAAAACTCGGCCTGAGAGTCACGGAAAGGACCCTGAGACTTTTTGTGCCACATCTTCCCACTCTTCTGATTCCTAGAATAGAACCACTGAGGAGAAGATAAATGGACACCCATGGCAGATAGGGTCTTACTGTCCTGTTCACATCTGGCCAATGTATCTTTTACCTTGGAGCCAAACAAAGTAGTGGTCTCAATAGGGGCGTTAAGGAAGGAAGCTTTGAAGGGATCCGCAAAGTCACAAAGGTGCATCCAGGCATGGCGTCTCATGACTAAGCCTGCACCTACAGCTCTAGCTGCTCCCTCAGTAGAGTGTGATATCAAATGCATTGAGGAATTGGAAACCGATTCTAGGGTCACTAAAGTACAGTTGTGTACACTTACCATAAATGTAGATGTTCAAGTGTATTCACTGTTGCAGTCATTACATTTGGGTAATCTGCTAGCAGGTTGTCCTTAGTCGGCCTGAATAACAAAGTCTTGGGTCCTGCGTCAGTTGCTGTCTCCTCTTCCATGACGTCAGGTCATCAGGGGTATAAAACATGCAGCTGACGCCATTTTAATCAGTTTTTCTTGCCCAGATGTCAGGTGCCCCCCAAATGGGGAGCAAAAGTATATATAAATAACTGAATATATACATGCACTTTAGAACACATAAAATTTACCTTCAACTAAAAGCAAATACACCACAAAGGTTTTTGAGCATAGTGAAGGAAAGAAGAGGTATAGAAAGGGGGCTGGCGGGTGGGTAACCCAGACTGCAACAGTGAATACACTCTAACATCTACATTCAACAGTGAATACACTTTAACATCTACATTTATGGTAAGTGTACACAACTGTACTATGTTCTTCATGTTTACTGTTGCAGTCATTACATTTGGGTAGAATCCCAAAGCTATGGATAGGAGGATGGAATTAAACAGCATTAGGAGCAGCTATAAGGCCCTGCAGGACTGCAGTGGCAAAGCCTGCCCTGGATTTAGAAAAGAGAGGTAAATGGTAATGCTTTGTGAACGTATGAATTGAGCTCCAATTAGCAGCTTCTAGAATGCCTCTGGTAGGAACCCCCCTGAGAAAAGCTGCTGAAGTAGAAGCAGCCCTGGTGGAATGGGATCTCATCCCCTTAGGCACAGGTTTACCATGGTGCAAGTAGCCGAAATGAATACAATGGCTTACCCATTTAGAAATAGTCTGCTTTGATATAGCCTTCCCCTCTGATCCTGCAGCAAATGCTACCAGTAGCTGCTCAGACTTTCTTAGAGATTTTGTCCTGTTTAAGTAGAATCTTAGTTGTCTGTGTACATCCAATGAGTGCAGAATCCATTCTCCCTCGTTCTGTGGATTTGGGAAAAAAGTTGGCAGGTGAATGGTCTGGTTAAGAGCCACACTGGATACCACCTTAGGCATAAAAGAAGGATTGGTCCTGAGGGCCACCCTGTCCGGGTAAAAGATAATGAAAGGCTCCACTGCCATAAGAGCCTGTAGTTCTGAAACCCTTCTAGCTGAAGTGACTGCCAAAAGAAAGGCTGTCTTCCAAGAAAGGAATTTTATATCTGCAGTAGCCGCTGGTTCAAAAGGAGGTAGAGTGAGTTTTTCCAGCACAAAATTGAGGACCCATGCAGGAGTTGGCGCTCTCCTGGGAGGCCTTAAATGTTTGGCCCCTCTAAGGTACTGTTTTAGCAGGGGATGAGAAAAGAGGGGAGGGTCTGTGTTGTAATGAGCCGAGATGGCATAGGCATGGATTTTTATTGAAGAAAAAGATAGGCCCTTGTGCAGCATCTCAGTTAGGTATTGCAAAATCTGAGGAATATTGGGCTTTGCTGTGTCTATTCCTTGTGCTTGGTTCCAAGCACAGAATCTCTTCCATTTATCAGCATAAGATTTTCCAGTACTAGGCCTTTTGGCCTCCAAAATGACATCCATCACAGGTTTACTGAGAGATGTGATTGGTGAAATTAGTTGATTAGCCATGCTGCAAGATTCAGAGTTTGGAGCTGAGTTTGCAGACTTTGATAGTTCTGCTGAGACAATAGGTCAGGTGTTTGAGGCAAGTACCACGGAGGAAGGTGTGACACATTCCTTAGAAGAGGGTACCAGTGTTGGCGAGGCCAGTCCGGAGCAATCAGAATCATTTTTGGTTTTTCCTGTCTGACTTTTAGTAAGACCTTGGAGAGTAGAGGCAGAGGGGGAAAGGCATAGACTGATAGGTTTTTCCAGTTGAAGGATAGAGCATCCACTTTCCATGCTTTTTTGTAACGAGTTCTTGTGCAGAATTTGTCCAACTGATAGTTTTGGGGAGAGGTAAATAGATCTATGTCTGGGCTCCCCCATTTTCGTGTTAACATGCTGAAGATTTGTGGATCCAGTTTCCATTCGTGCGGGTCCATTAGATTTCTGCTTAGGTCGTCTGCCAGAGTATTTTGCTTTCCTGGCAGGAATTGAGCTTGAAGATGTTTTTGGTAAGTAAAGGCTGTGTTCCACAAGGCCATGGCTAGTCTGCAAAGGGGGTAGTAGTGAGTACCCCCCCTGCTTGTTTATGTACCACATAACTGTGGTGTTGTCCATCTTTATCAGTAGTTGTCCTGGATGAAGGAAGTCCTTGAAGGCTGTCAGAGTATTCTGTACAGCTAGCATATCTTTCTGGTTGATATGTAGATGCATTTGGTTTGGGCTCCATTTGCGTTGAATGCATCTCCCTGCCAGATGGGCCCCCCAAGCATAGTCTGATGCGTCTGTAGTTAGGGTTTGGGTGGCAGGGGGTTGAATGAATGACAGTCTCTTGTTTTGGTGACATGTGTCTGCCCACCAAAGGAACTCCTGTTGCAGGCAGGGAATGAGAGGAATCATTGTTTCCAGGCTGTGACAACGCTGACTCCATAAACTTTTTAGGTACCATTGAAGTTTCCTCGTATGCAGTCTCGCATATGGAATTAGTAGAATGCAGGATGCCATGAACCCCAAAGTCTGCAGAATTTGTCTTGCAGATAGCTGGGTTTTTGTTGCCACTTGTTTGAAGTATGTTGTCAATTGAATTTGTTTGTCTGGTGTGAGGTAAGCCGTCTGGGCAGTTGTATTCAAGCTTGCACCCAGGAATGTTATTATTTGAGAGGGTACCAGTTGTGATTTCTTATAGTTTAGGGTGTACCCTAGGCATGCTAGAAGTCTTTTTACAAACGCCAGATGCTGAAGAAGAGTTTCCTTGTCCTCTGCCTGAATGAGACAATCATACAGATATGGATAAATTTGAATGTTTCTTTGTCTGCAAAATGCAATTACTGGTGCCAGGCACTTTGTAAAGACCCTAGGCGCAGTAGATAAGCCAAAGGGCAGTGCAGAGAATTGGTAATGTAAACAGCCTGCTTTGAAGCGGAGGTATCTTCTGCAAGATTCCCTTACTGGGATATGCAGGTATGCCTCTTTTAAGTCTAGAGTCACCAACCAGGCATTCTTGCCTAGCATAGGCAGTAGCTGTTGTAAAGTCAGCATTTTGAATTTTGGAATGTCCAGGAACGTATTTAGAATGGATAAATCCAGAATTGGACGCCATGATTTGTCTTTTCTAGGTACCAGGAAAAGTCTTGAATAAAATCCTTGTCCTTTTTCCTTTTCTGGCACTGGTTGAATAGCCCCCATATTCATGAGGGGCATGACTTGTTTTTGTGCCTCTGCCCACTGATTTGGTGGCAGATCTGGCCATCCGTTTGGAATTGGCAACGTGTGGAAATCTGTACCCCTAGGATACTATATTTAATACCCACTTGTCCTGGGTGATTAAATTCCATTTTTGAGCATGAAGTGCTAGTTTTCCCCCCAAAGGGGCTGCCAAAAGATAAGTGCTTGGAGATGGCAGAGGAAATTCATTGAGACTGTTTACTGTAGGGTTATGCTTTGTTACCTCCTGATTTGGAGGTGGAGGCACCCCATTGTTTTGACCTGTAAGATCCTTGTGATTGAAACCTGGGGCCTTTGGAGCATCTGGGTTTACCCTGAGCGGCTCTGTTGGACACAGGAAAGGACCAATTCTTAGTAGGCCAGTGTCTACTGAACTTGGGTGGCTGTACTTGCAAGAAATCTTTTACAGTTTGCATGGATTTAGCTTTGTCTTCCATCTTTTTTAAAACCTCTTTTGCCTTATTACCAAACAGACTGTCCTGCCTTAAAGGAGCATCCAACAATTTAGCTTTAACATGATCAGGCAGATTTTGCTCCTTGAGCCAGGCATGCCTTCTTATCACAGATCCAGTTACGGCGGCCCTGCAAGAGGCCTCCAAAGAATCAAAACCACATTGTAAAGTATGGTTTCCAACCTGTTCTGCTGAATGCAATAAATCCTGTAACTCTTTATTTTCCACACAATCACATATCAACATAATTTTCTGTTTCAGTAAGCCCACAACATGCTGTTGGTATTTAAGCATATGAAACTGGCAGTTTAAAGCCCTGATTGCCAAGGTTGCAGACGTATAAACCTTCTTTCCCCATCTGTCCAGCGCCCTGGAGTCTCTATCTGAAGGGGTAGGATTTTTGGCTTTAGAAGCCTTAACACCCTTGGGACCCTGAGAAATAGTTTCAGGGTCAGCAGCAGGATTTTTGAAAAGAAATTTGTGGGAGTCAGGAACCCTGTAATATCTGTCTGGCTTACTAGGAGCCGGAGGCAGGGAATCAGGAGCCATGCTTGATTCCGAGAAAACATCATCAACAATGTCTAATACAGGAGGTATTGCCAAAGGCCTATGCTGAGGAAGAAGAAAATCCCTAAGCCTCTTTTTGGATTCTGAGAAGTCCTGACTCTCCCAATGAAAATTTTCCCTTAAAGTATGCAAAGTCTCTCCAAAAGAGTAATCCTCAGGAGGAGAAGCAGAAGGGATGGATCCCTCTGCATCAGAGTCCTCATAAGGTGGAATAGAATATTCCTGATCAGAAGAGGATTCAGAAGAAATGGAAACCTGATCTGAAGATTCATAATCAGTGCCTTGCCTAGGCCTCTTAGCGGGGGGGGGGGGGTTGGGAACCACTGATCAAGGTAATTACATCCTCAGCCATTTTGATCATTTGTTTTTTAGGCATAGGGGCCTGAGCACGTGGCTCAGGCTTCGGCTTTTTTAGACACAGAAGTAGATTTTGGCCTTGTTTTTGATGATGGAGTCGGTTTAATATACAAATGTTAAGGCCTGAAAACACCCTCAGAGGCCGGTGCCTGCTCAGCGGCTCCGGACCCATCTAAGGGAGAGACATCCGCGGGTTCAATACTTGCAGAATCTCGCGGCATACCGACTCCGAATGGGTCTCGGCAGAGGCCTGCAACTCAAACGTAGCAGGCATCAGTGGCTGCGAAAGCGCCTCACTGAGTA
This sequence comes from Protopterus annectens, assembly GCF_019279795.1. NCBI lineage: Eukaryota > Metazoa > Chordata > Ceratodontiformes > Protopteridae > Protopterus > Protopterus annectens. The sequence goes on along the minus strand of NC_056751.1, from coordinate 738,079,563 downwards.
CCGGCGAACTGGTGACTGGCTTAGGAGAAGCTTCGTCGTCGATTTTGGACCTCGACGGTCTGTCTCTGTCTTTTTCCTTGCATTTTTTGTGAATTCCAGTAGTCGGACTGCTACCCGACGACATTTCAGGATAGTTAAATCTTGAACCAAAGTATTTAGAAGCAAAAATGTACTGACGCTTAATAGTGTGTTGGTTAAATTTAGCAAAAAACCGACAGCAAGGCATGTTGTTATCAGGGCCTAGGCAAGGAATACAGTACAAATGAAAATCCTTATGAGGTATTTGCTTCCCACAAGTAATACAATTATTAAATTTTACTGACATCGGTAAGGAGCAAAATAAAGTTTATCCAATGGGGTACTTAGCTTTAGTTTGAAGACTTCGGTTCTGAAACTCGAAAACGAAAATTTCAGGAGTCGGCCGACCGGCATTTGTGAACTGCTTCTGCTTTGGGCACCGTGCGGCAAGAAAGACTGATTAAAATGGCATCAGCTGCATGTTTTATACCCTGGATGACCTGACGTCATGGAAGAGGAGACAGCAACCGACGCAGGACCCAAGACTTTGTTATTCAGGCCGACTGAGGGCAACCTGCCAGCAGATTACCCAAATGGAATGACTGCAACAGTGAAACACGAAGAACATCTGAGAGACCACCCTGTCTCGGACCTCATCAGAAACTGCTCCTGTCAAGGTCTCAGAGAGTTCGGACACTAGGTCTCTCTGTAGCCTTGTGAAATGTGCCAGGTAGTTCAAGGACCTAACAGCAAAGGTCGAGGACACGAAGACTCGCTTCCCTAATCTGTCCACTGCCTGGGAATCCTTATTAGGTGGGTGAACAGCCTGGTTCTCCTCTGCTAGTTCCTTCTTTGTAGTGGCAGCCACCACCATGGCGTCTACTGGGAGACCTTCTAACCAATGGGGGCACTCTTCTGGGGGAGAAAGGATTTTGTCCGGCCTACGTGGTATGGCCTCCACAGAGTCCGGTGCCCTCCATGCACACTGCACGATGGGCTTGATGAGCTCATTGGCAGGTGGGGTAACCCAGGAGGTAGGGGGCCTGGCACGAAAAGCTTGCAGGAACAGACTCCTCTGAGAAAGGGTTAGAGGGCTTCCATTCACCTCCCTGCTTTAAAATTTCGAGGATGTCACCAAAGGAAACCTCGTCAGAAGGTGAACGTGGGGACCCTCCCCATCATCATAATCTGTGTCTTCGGTCAGTGACTCTTCTGTAGAGTCCATGTGCTTCCTCTTACAAGTATTCTTGCTGTGGACTTCCTCAGTGGGAGACTCTGGGGAAGGCTGCAAGGACAGTGCCTCCAAGGGAAGACTGGCCCGACACTCTTGCGCCCAGCATCCGGGGGTTGCGACTTGAGACAGCTGACGCTCAGAGGAAGTAGTAGTCTCCGACAGAGGCGGCCGAGAAGCAGCAGCCAGTGTCCTCTCCAAGGCCAGGAAGGTCGGCACACCCGAGGAGGGATACCTCGAAACCTCCACAGAGGTCGAAGGAGTATAGGTAGGAGTCTGTGGAGAAGGGTGATCAACTCCAGAGGGGAGAGACACTTTTGAGGGTACAGGAATTCCTGGGGCCAAAAGCAGCTGGTCTATAAGAAGCACCACATCATGTTCAGAAAGGCTTCTGGTAGACCTCATTGAAAGCCCTGAAGGCGATTCGGACCTGTCCAAAAAAGGACTACCACGACCACTGAAAGAAGGTGTCTGAATAGGTAATGTCTGCACCGAAACTGGCAGTGTTTGTATAGTCTGCGCTCCTAAAGCTGGCGTAGAAGCGGTATGCACCGAAATCAACGGTGTGGAAGATTCCTACACCGAGAAAGTACAGTTGTGTACACCTACCATAAATGTAGATATTCGAGTGTCTTCACTGTTGCAGTCATGACTGTAGGGTTCTCCCCTGCCAGCAGGCAGCCCTTGGCCGGCCAGAATCCCAAAGTCTGGGTCCGGCGTCGGCTGTTCAACCATGCTCCCTGACGTCAGAGCGCCAGGAGTACAAAGCTGACAGCCGACGCCATCTTCTCCAGTTTTTCTTGCCCCAGATGTCAGGAGTCCCAAAATGAAAAAGGTCCCATAACCTTTGCAAATACACCTCAGAAGAATGGTGAAAAAAGGAAATACACAAAAGTAAAAATAAGAAGGGACAGGAGGGAGGGAAACCCAGACTGCAACAGTGAAGACAGTCGAACATCTACATTTATGGTAGGTGTACACAACTGTACTATGTTCATCGTGTTTCACTGTTGCAGTCATGACTGTAGGGTAGAATCCCAAAGCTGAAAGAAAGGGAGGTGGTCATAAAGAGGAAGGGGCGGCTAAAAGGCCCTGCAAGACTGCAGAGGCAAAGCCTGCCCTAGACTTAAGAGTAGAGAGGTAGATTGTAGTGCTTAGAAAAAGTATGCACTGAACTCCAAGTTGCAGCTTCCAAAATGTCCTTGGTAGGAACTCCCCTGAGGAAGGCCGCAGAAGTGGCAGCAGCTCTGGTGGAATGAGTCCGTATACTCCCTGGGATTTGCTTTCCATGATGAGAATAACAAAATCTGATTCCATGAGCAATCCATTTAGAAATGGTCTGTTTTGAAATGGGAACTTGAAGCATAAGAAACAAACAATTGTTCTGATTTTCTGATGTCCTTGGTTCTGTTCAGGTAAAAACGTAGTTGTCTGTGTACATCCAAGGAATGTAAGATCCTATCTCCTTTATTTTGAGGAGTGGGGAAAGAGGTTGGCAAGTGGATAGTTTGATTTAAAGCCACTTTGGAAACCACCTTAGGCATGAAGGTAGGATTAGTCCTCAAAGATACCCTGTCTTGATGAAAAATAATATAAGGTTCCACAGCCATAAGAGCTTGTAACTCTGAAACTCTCCTGGCAGAGGTTAGGGCTAACAGGATAGCTGTCTTCCAAGATAAAAACTTGATGTCAGAAGAGGCAGCAGGCTCAAAAGGAGGCAAGGTTAGTTTTTCCAAAACATAGTTGAGATCCCAAGCAGGAATGGGAGGAGATCTAGGAGGTCTTAAGTTCTTAGCTCCTCTGAGAAACTGTCTCATGAGCTGGTGGGAAAAGATGGGAGGGTCTGTATTATAATGAGCAGAAATAGCAGAGGCATGTATCTTAATGGAAGAGAAAGAGAGACCCTTATGTAAGAGATCTGTCAAGTAAAGTAAAATTAAAGTAATGTTAGGAAGAAGAGGATCAGAATCCCGAGGCTGCATCCAGGAATAAAATCTTTTCCATTTTCCTGCATAAGATTTTCTAGTGCTAGGACATCTGGCTTCTAAAATGACATCCATAACCTGCTTGGGCAGTAAAGAAGAAATCAAAGGTCCTGGATTAACCAGGCCGCCAGGCTGAGAGTTCTGACATGAGAGTGTAGAACCTGACCCTGATGTTGGGACAGAAGGTTCGGGGACTGAGGTAAAACCCAAGGGGGCTCCAGGCGTAGGTGTTTTAGAGTTGGATACCAAAACGGCCGAAGCCAATTTGGAGCCAGCAAGATTATCATCTTGGGCTTGTCCTGTTTTATCTTCAATAAAACCCGTGGAAGAAGAGGAAGAGGCTGAAAGGCATATCCCGAGAGGTTCCTCCAACTGAATGACAGGGCGCCCACTTTCCAAGCTTCTCTGTGGAAAGTCCTGGTGCAAAAATTCTGTAGTTGATGATTGAGATGGGATGCAAAGAGGTCTATGTGAGGACATCCCCAGACTGCTGTTATAATCCTGAATATTTTGGTGTCCAGCATCCACTCGTGTGGATCCGAAAGGTTTCTGCTCAGACTGTCTGACAGGAAGTTTTGTTTCCCTGGTAGAAACTGAGCTTGAAGATCCAGATTGCAAGCTAGAGCTGTGTTCCATAGATCCATGGCTAGTCTGCAAAGGGGGTAGGAATGAGATGCCCCTTGCTTGTTTATGTACCACATAACTGTGGTGTTGTCCGTCCGTATTAGTAGTTGTCCTGGTTGTAAAAGATTCCTGAAGGCCAATAGAGCTTTCTGAACGGATAACATTTCCTTTAAATTGATATGCAGGTGCTTCTGATCCTTTGTCCAAAGGCCCTGCAAACAATTGCCCTGAAAATGGGCTCCCCAAGCATAATCCGAGGCGTCTGTGGTTAGAATCTGAGTGGCAGGAGGCAGACGGAAGGGTTTCCCTTTGTTTAGAGCACATGCCCTAGACCACCAAAGAAATTCCTTTTGAAGGCAAGGAAGGACGGAGATCAGTATGTCTAAACTGTGGCAATGCTGAGACCATACACTTTTTAGGTACCACTGTATTTTCCTCATGTGTAGTCTTGCATATGGTACAAGAAGGATGCAGGAGGCCATGTAACCCAAAGCCTGCAGGAATTTCCTTGCAGATAGTTGAGTTAGAGTTGCCAAGGTTCTGAAAGTTGAAGCCAGCTGTAATTGTTTTTCAGATGTCAGAAATGCCATCTGGGTTGTGGTGTTTAGAAGTGCACCCAGAAAAGTTATCTGTTGTGATGGTGTCAAATTTGACTTTTTTATGTTTACAGAGAATCCCAGGAACTTGAGGAGGGTCTGTACAAATTCTAGATGCTGGAGTAAGACATCCTTGCTGTCTGCCTGAATTAGACAATCGTCCAGATAAGGGTAAATTTGAATTCCCTTGAGTCTGCAGTAAGCTACTACTGGAGCCAGGCATTTGGTGAAGACCCTGGGTGCAGTAGACAATCCAAAGGGCAGCGCAGAGAATTGAAAGTGCCTCGATCCGGCCTTGAAACTGAGGTATTTTCTGCGATCCTGCCTGATGGGAATGTGTAAATATGCCTCTTTTAAATCCAAAGTTACCATCCATGCATCTTTGGACAGCATTGGAAGTAGCTGCTGTAGAGTAAGCATCTTGCATTTTGGAATCTCTAGAAAGGTGTTCAAGACCGACAGATCCAGAATGGGTCTCCATGAGTTTTGCTTCCTTGGGACTAGAAAGAGCCCTGAGTAAAAACCATTTCCCATCTCTGAAAGAGGAAACAGTTCTATGGCATTCATAGCCAAAAGAGCTTCCACCTAGTTTAAGGCCTCCGTCCATTGATGTTTTGGAAGGTCTGGCCATCCGCTTGGCCTAGGCCAGGTATGAAAATGGAATTTGTAACCTCTTAAAACCACATCCAAAACCCACATATCTTGGGTTATTTGAGTCCAATTTTGATAAAAAAGAGAGAGTTTTCCTCCGAGAGGGGCTTCCAGGCAAGAAGTTCCTGTAGCCCAACAGAGTTTCCTTTGAGATTGTGACCTGTCCTCTCCTCCCCTAGGGGTGGAAGCAGTCCACTGTCTTGGTCTATAAGCAGCTTGTGTTTGAGGCCTTCCTCTGGAGCGTCTATATCTACCCCTCTGAGGCCTGTCTGAAGTGGGAAAAGACCAATTTTTTGAAGGCCAATTCCTGCTAAATCTGGGTGGCTGTACTTGTAAGAAATCTTTAACTGTTTGCATGGATTTCGCCTTATCCTCCATCTTTTTAATCACCTCTTCAGCTTTTGATCCAGACAAAACATTATGTTGAACAGGAGCGTCCAATAATTTAGCCTTTACTTGTTCAAGTAAATTTTGTTCCTTTAGCCATGCATGCCTTCTAATGACTGTGCCAGAGGCCGCAGCCCTACAAGAAGCCTCCAGGGCATCAAATCCACAGTGTAAACCATGCTTCCCAACCTGTTCAGTGGCATGCAATAAGTCATGTAATTCCTTATCATCTGCACAGGCAGAAATGGAAGTAAGCTTTTGTTTTAAGACAGACAAGAGAAATTGCTGGTATTTAAGCATATGAAACTGACAGTTTAAAGCCCTAATGGACAAAGTAGCAGAAGTGTAAACCTTTTTGCCCCATCTTTCTAAGGATCGAGAATCCTTTTCAGTAGGAATGGGATTTTTGGCAGAAGAGGCCTTAACTCCCTTAGGACCCTGAGAAATGGTTTCAGGGTCAGCAGAAGGGTTCTTGTATAAAAACTGATGGGAATCAGGAACCCTGTAATATCTATCAGGCTTAACAGGAGCAGGAGGAAAAGAGTCAGGGGTTAAGTTAGCCTCCGAAAAGGCATCATCCACAATATCCAAAACAGGAGGAATAGCCAGGGGTCTATGTTGGGGAAGAAGAAGAAAATCCCTCAGTCTTTTCTTGGATTCCGAATACTCCTGTCCTTCCCAGTGGAAATGTTCCCTCATTTCATGCAAAGTTTCCCCAAAAGAGAAATCCTCAGGGGAAGAAGCTGAAGGAATGGATTCTTCAGCATCAGAATCCTCATAAGGAGGGAAAGAATATTCCTGATCAGAAGAAGAAACTGAGGAAACAGAAGCCTGATCAGAGGAATCATAATAAACATCCTGCCTTGGCCTTTTGTCTGGAGGGGGATGTGAGCCCCTAATCATAGTAAGTAAATCCTCTGCCATCTTGAGTAACTGTTTCTGTGACTTGGGATCCGGTTCAGAAAAGGCCTGTGTTGAAGTCTTTGATTTAGAAGGAGTCTTTGCCTTTGTCTTTGGCTTTGCCTTTACTAGTAGCTGAGTAGGCCTGAAAACCCCTTCGGGAGCCGGTACCTGCACAGCGGCTCCGGACCCAACCGAAGGAGCATTGTCCGAAGGTCCTGCAACAGAAATATTTAAAGGCCTGGTTGGCTCCTCATGAGAGTCCGTTTCGGCCGTCGGTTCTGAAATGGCCGACGACAGGGGCTGCAAAAGCGCCTCACTGACGACGGCCGAACCTGAAACTGGCTCCACTTGTGCGCTATCATCAGATTTGGACCTCGGAGGCCTGTCTTTATCCTTGTGACATTTGTGAACTCCGGTAGCCGGGACCGTATCCGACGACATTTTGTTGTTAAAGCGCCTACCGAAGTAATGAAAAGCAAATTCGTACCTTCGCTTAATTGTACGTTGATTGAATCTAGCACAAAACTGACAACTAGCTACGTCATGGTCAGGGCCTAAGCAAGGAATACAGTAAGAATGAAAATCCTTATGAGGTATTTGCTTCCCACATGAAATGCAATTATTAACTTTTTCTGACATCGGAGTGGAGCAAGAAAAAAGTTTCCCCAACGGGGTACTTAGCTTTGAGTGGAGAAGAAAGTCTTCGGACCGAAGTATATCAGAAAAATTCGTCAGGAGTCAACCGACCGGCACTTGCGAACTGCTATCACCGCACGGCAAGAGAGACTGGAGAAGATGGCGTCGGCTGTCAGCTTTGTACTCCTGGCGCTCTGACGTCAGGGAGCATGGTTGAACAGCTGACGCCGGACCCAGACTTTGGGATTCTGGCCGACCAAGGGCTGCCTGCCGGCAGGGGAGAACCCTACAGTCATGACTGCAACAGTGAAACACGATGAACATCGGTGTTGTCAAAATTGGAGTTGTTTGCACCAAAATCATCGGTGCCGGAAAAGCCTGCACCGAAGAAATTGTTGGTGCCGAGGGGGTCTGAGCCGAGAAAACCGTTGGCGCCGAAGATATCTGCACTGAGAAACTGGACAGTGCTGAAGGAGTCTGCACCGAGACTTCAGTCGGTGCCAAAGATGACTGTGTCGATACACCAATCGGTGCCGAGAAAGTCTGCACTGAACTAGTCGGTGCCGTAGTAGTCTGCACCATGATGGCTGAAGTCTGCATTGAAAGGAATGGTGTAGAGGGACCAGCAGACATAATTATAGACAGAGTCAAGTGAGTCGGTGCCGAAGCAGCCGCTGGCACCAACGACTGACAATTTAGCCTTTTTATGTTTCAATTCCTTAGGGTCTCCAGAGGGAGACGATGGAAGAGACTTAGACCTTTTATGTTATTTGAAAGAAGAAGATTCCTGCGACCCAGAAATAGCCTCACAGAAAGAGGTCTTAAGGAGACCCTTTAGTACTAGTTTATTTTTACGTTTGTTCAAAGTCCTGGCAGAAAAACCTTTACAAATCTGACAGGATGGCTTCACTGTGAGATGAGGCAAGCCCAAACAGTAAACAAACAAGTCATGCATGTCAGAGTGAGGCAGTTTGTGTCCACACTCCGAACACCTCTTAAAGCCTGGACTCCCTTTCTTCTCAGACATTAAATCCACAAAATATTCAAAAACTAGGCACACACACACACACACACACACACACACACACACACACACACACACACACACACACACACACACACACACACACACACACTGTAGGAAGGTCTAAGTGAGGGCGAGGAAAGACTACCAACAAAGGTAGTACAAGATACCAAAAAGGTACAGGTAATAAAGAAAAAGAAGATAAGAAGTCAAAAAACTAAGAATTCTGTGAGAAAAAAACTCAAAACAAATTATCAAAATATACACTTAGCTGGAAAGGAATGGCTCGACACGAGTGAACAGGAATGCGGCAAACTAGATCTGAGGTAACAGGGAGAAGGGCATGATGGGTAAAATCTTAAGCTCGAGAGGTTTGTGGCTGACACGAGCTTGAAAAAAAGGCTGGCTCGGTTCCGAGGTCGGAACCGAATCCCAAGAGTAAGGAATAAACGAAGATTAACAACATCAGATTGAAAATGTTTGGCGACAATTGTTTAACAAATGGATTAGGTTATTTACTGAAGTAACATACTGTACTCCACAATATTGTAGAGGAAAGTTTATGCATTATAATGTTACTGACATAACTATTATGTGTCAATTTACTGTGTTACCTATGATATTTCTCGTACCAGAAGGGTATGAGCATTGGTTGCCACAATTTGAAGGTAATTATATAGATATGAGAGGAAAAACACATAAAATCAGGTATTGTACACAGACTCAAAATGGACTAATTTGTGGACAGCATTCGCCTGCCTATGAACCATGCTTACTGCAGCATTCTGTTAATTTCTGTAAATGGACTATTATGCCTTCTTCTTTTCAAATGTTTATAGAAGTGGCTCCTCAGTATATTTGTCTGGTTACAGATCAAGATGTAGGTCACAATTTAAAACTACCTTTTGTAGGATGTTTATCACACGTTGATTTCCTTACATGGAATAAATAAGAGCTATGTGTTTATTGAACCCATAGAAGTAAATATTTCCAAGAACTGGAATTATGACTTAATACAGCTTCCCAATATATCTGTATCTTTGGATAATTTAAAGAACATAATGAACAATACTAAAATTCTCAGAAAGTATCTGAAAAAAAGAAAAAAAGTATTATGTATTAAGAGGCATTAAGCATCATTGCAAAAGATAAACTACTTAGTTTGGCTGAAAAAAACAAACAAAAAAAAAATTGCTCACAACTGGTGGGGTATCTTCACTGGTTGGTCAAAATCAGGAAAAAAATCTGTTAAATTGGTATATACATCCTGTATTAGTAGTGTTGGGCATTATAGTCTAGATTATAGACCTGGGATGATAGGGAGTTTAGATGTGTACCCAGAACAGTAGTGGGAATAAAGACAAAAACAACCTTAAGATTTTAGGATCAGCTGCATGGATAGATGACCGTCCTGGCTGGAAAAGAGATGGAAACACAACAGATTAACTTTGAGGAGGGCCATTTGGCAAATAGTAAACAACTGTCTGAGAAGTTGCCTTACCTTCTACTGGATGAATGATGTGCACTGAGAAACTTAAAAGTATGATGTATAAATTACATAGTTCCCCTAGGCTTTTACTTCACTGGAGACTGGGCAGGAGGTCACTTGCAGGAATGGTTGGCATCAGTCCTGGAGTCAGAATCCTAAAGAATTTGTTTAAATACTTCATTAGCAAACATTGAACTAGTTGTTTCTGGATGGGGGAGGCCAGCAAGCCATCAGGGTTATTCTAGGGCAATTGTAACTCCCCTATCCTTAAAGTCAGACTGAGAATCATAGTCATAATACAGTGACACTCAAAAGAAATATAAAATGTTCTTATATCAGTAAACAAGGCAAGAGAAAGAACAATTGATGGTATTGATTCAGGAAAATGGCCTATAATGATCAGGTTCATGATTTACGTAAAAAATCTTAGTGAAACTGATAGACTTGTTAGTGGTATACAAAAACGTGATACTTAAAGATCTATGCCTAAGGGCATTGTCATACCAGGATTTCGTTGTGTACAGGAAACAAGAATGGTACCAGTGAGAGTGATGCCTTTCATATAAAGAAAGTGACAAGAGCAACAAAAGTAAAGAGTTGACATTGAGGAGGTTCTATGACTCACCCCATGAAAGGAAGAGGTAGTCTAGTGCATCAAGGAGAGGTTTACAGAGCCTGTTAGAGGGAACGAAAAGGAAAAAAGGCAGTGGGAAAAGAATACTACTACAATCCTACTACTACCTGTAGCACAAGAAAAGTGAATAGTGATTATGGGAGTTATGAATATGCCATATGTTAGCGAGAATTCCAAGTTAGCAGTTGCACATGGGAGCAGACTTGCGTCAGGTACTGTACGTGAAAAGTACAGTTTTGTACCTACCATAAATGTAGATGTTCGAGGGCTATTACACCTGCAGTAATCACATATGGGTTTTCAGCCGTCAGGCGGTCCCTCGGTCGGCCGAATTCCAAAGTCTTGGTCCGGCGTCGGTTGTGTCGTCGCACTCTCTCTTCTGACGGGGAAGGCTAGAGTATAGAAGACACAGCTGACGCCATCTTCTTCAGTCTTTCTTGCCCCAGATGTCAGGTGCCCCCAGAAGGAAGGCAATACATAAATAAATCTAATTCATAAAAGTAAGCAAATAATACATAGCAGGATAACCCAGTCAGTAGGTATGAAGAGGTATTCAGACCCCAAGGTCTTACCAAGTGGGGAAGGAGGGTGGAAAACCTGTACTGCAGCTGTAAGCCCCCCCAACATCTACATTTATGGTAGGTACAAAACTGTACTATGTTCATCGTGCATTACAGCTGCAGTAATCACATATGGGTAGAATCCCAAAGCTATGCATAGGGTGGTAGGTACTATACGGAACTGGGTTGAGCTAGAATGCCCTGCAAAACTGCAGTGGCAAAGCCTGCTCTTGTTCTGGAGTATAAAGGCAGATGGTAGTGTTTTGTGAAGGTATGTACAGAACTCCAAGTGGCTGCCTCCAAGATATCTTTAGTAGGCACTCCTCTGAGGAAGGCTGTAGAGGTGGCTGTGGCCCTAGTGGAGTGAGGTCTGATACCAGTAGGGACAAGCTTTCCATGATAGGAATAACAAAAGCGTATGCAGTGACCAATCCACTTGGAAATGGTCTGTTTGGTAACAGGTTTCCCTTGACCCCCCACAGCATAGGAAACGAGGAGTTGATTTGATTTTTTGAAGGATTTGGTTCTGTCCAAGTAATAACGTAGCTGCCTATGGATGTCTAAAGAGTGTAGCAGCCTTTCCCCTTTGTTTTGAGGGTTAGGGTAAAAGGTAGGAAGGTGTATGGCCTGGTTTAAGGCTACCCTAGATACCACTTTAGGCATAAAGGAAGGGTTGGTACAGAGGAAACCCTGTCCTGATGGAAGATGAGGAATGGCTGCACCGCCATGAGGGCCTGTAACTCAGAAACTCTACGAGCTGAAGTGATGGCCAGTAGAAAAGCTGTTTTCCAGGACAAATATTGCAATTCTGTTGAAGCAGCAGGTTCAAAGGGAGGTAATGTCAATTTTTCTAGTACGTAGTTAAGGTCCCAAGCTGGCACTGGCTGTTTCCTTGGAGGTCTTATGTTCTTAGCCCCTCTGAGGAACTGTCGTAGGAGTGGGTGTGAGAATAAAGGAGGATCCATGTTGAATTCTGCAGAGATTGCTGAGGCATGTTTTTTTTTTTATTGAGGAAAATGAAAGTCCATTGCTCAAAAGTTCCGCTAGGTACTGCAAAATCTGAGGTAGGTTCAATTTTCTAGGGTCCTGCCCTCGTTTTTCATTCCAACAGCAAAACCGCTTCCATTTTGTGGAGTAAGCTTTTCTAGTAGATGGTCTTCTGGCCTCCAAAATGACATCCTGCACCTCTTTGGAGAGTAGAGTCTGATGTGATGCTAAGGAATTTTCCATGCAGCGAGACTGAGAGTTTTCAGCTGACTGTGAAGGGTTTTGAAATTGTTCTCGTCAGCAGTAGAGGTGTTAGAGGCAGGGGCCACGGAGGAGTGTGTGTTAGGCTCCTCAGGAGTGGATACCAGTGTTGTCTCGGCCAGTCTGGAGCAATCAGTATCATCCTCGGCTTGTCTGTTCTTACTTTCAAAAGTACCTTGGGCAGGAGAGGTAGAGGTGGGAATGCATAAACTGACCAAGTTGTCCATGTGAAGGAAAAGCGTCCACTTTCCAGGCCTTTGGGTGGAAGGTCCTTGAGCAAAACCTTTTAATTGATGGTTTCTGTGGGAGGCAAAAGATCTATATCTGGCCTCCCCACGCTTGAACAATCTCTGTAAACACCTGTGGATGTAGCTTCCATTCGTGAGGATCTGTCATATGTCTGCTCAGAGTGTCTGCCAGTGTGTTTTCCATTCCTGGCAGGTACTGTGCCTGAAGTTCTATTTGTCTTTCCAGAGCCAGGTTCCAAAGAGTCATGGCTAGTCTGCACAAGGGGTATGAATGAGTTCCTCCTTGTTTGTTTATGTACCACATTACTGTGGTGTTGTCTGTTCTTATGAGCAGTTGTCCTGGATGCAGGAATTCTCTGAACGCTGAGATTGCATTTATTACTGCCAGCATTTCTTTGATTGATGTGAAGGTGCTTTTCTTTTTGGGGCCATCTGCCCTGAATCGCCTGTCCTTCATGTGCGCCCCCCAGGTAGTCTGAAGCGTCTGTGGTTATGACTTGTAGCTTGATGCCTGCAGAATGGGAGGCCTGTGTTTACTTGGCATGCTTGGGCCCACCATATGAATTCCTTTTGAAGACAGGGAATTATTGGAATCTCCGCTTCCAAGCTGTGACTGTGTTGAGACCATAGATTTTTTAGGTACCATTGAAGTTTCCTCATGTGCAGCTTTGCGCATGGGATTAGAAGAATGCAAGATGCCATGAATCCCAGAGCCTGCAGGATTTTCCTTGCAGTAAGCCTGGTACTTTTTGCAAGTATTTTGAAGTACTGAGATAATTGCCCTTGTTTTTCTGGCGTAAGGTAGGCCATCTGGGTGTTTGTGTCCAAGTTGGCACCCAGGAAGGTTATTTTCTGAGAGGGTGTTAGCTTTGATTTCTCCTTGTTGATGGTGTATCCCAGAGAAAGCAGTAACCGTGTCACATATGCCAGGTGTTTCAGAAGTATGTGTTTGCTGTCCGCTTGGATCAGGCAGTCGTCCAGATAAGGGTAAATTTGTATCCCTTGAAGTCTGCAGTATGCAATCACTGATGCCAGGCACTTGGTGAATACTCTGGGCAGTAGATAAGCCAAAGGGCAATGCAGAGAATTGATAGTGGTTTGAACCTGCAAGAAATCTGAGGTATCTTCTGCAACTTTGTCTGATTGGGACATGCAGGTATGCCTCCTTGAGGTCCAATGTTACCAGCCAGAACCCCTTGCCCAGCATGGGAAGGAGTTGCTGTAATGTGAGCATCTTGAATTTTGGCACGAGAAGAAATGTGTTTAGGATGGATAAGTCCAGTATGGGTCTCCAGTCGTTTCCTTTTCTTGGCACCAGGAAAAGCCTTGAATAAAAACCTTGTGCTTGTTGGTGCGTAGGTACCTTTTGTATAGCCCTCATGTTTAGGAGCTTTGTAATTTGTAGTTGTGCCTCTACCCTTTGATTTTGTGGTAGATTTGGCATGCCTCTCATTTTGGAAGAGTGTGAAAATGGAATTTGTAGCCTCTGTTTATAATGTCCAGAATCCATTTGTCTGTTGTGACAATATGCCAATTGTTTGCAAATAGTGCCAGTTTCCTCCCAAAGGTGCTGCCAGTTGAATTTTGCTTGGCATAGAAATGAGGGAGTCATTGAGTCTGCTTCCTGTACTGCTGTGCACTGTCGTCACCACCTCTTGGTGCTGGAGATTGCCATTGTCTGCCTCTATAGGATCCTTGGGCTTGTCCTCTGCCCCTTCCGCGTCTGTATCTGCCTCTTTGGGGCTTGTCAGTGGTTGGAAAGGACCAGTTTTTTGAAGGCCAATTCCTGCTGAACCGTGGTGGCTGGACCTGTAAGAAAGCTTTGACAGTTTGCATAGATTTTGCTTTTTCTTCCATTTTACGTAATATATCCTCAGCATTAGCACCAAAAAGAACATCCTTATGTAAAGGTGCATCCAGAATTTTGCTTTCACATGGTCTGGCAGATTTTGTTCCCTAAGCCATGCATGTCTGCGAATTACTGATCGGTAGGCGCGGTGGCGCTCTGCTGGAGGCCTCTAGGGCATCATAACCACATTGTAAAGTGTGCTTACCCACTTGCTCTGCACTATGCATCATATCCTGCAACTCTTTTATATCTGGTTGTTCATGTTGTGACATTTTGGTCTTTAATTGTGATAACAGGAATTGTTGATATTTAATCATATGAAACTGGCAGTTTAAGGCCCTCATGGCTAGGGTGGCCGAGGTATAAACCTTCTTACCCCACCTTTCTAGAGATCTAGATTCCCTTTCAGGAAGTGGATTCTTGGCCGTGGAGGCCTTAATTCCTTTAGGGCCTTGAGAAATAGTTTCAGGGTCTGCATTATGGCCTTTGTAGAGGAACTGATGAGAATTAGGTACTCTGTAGTACCTATCCGGCTTAACTGGTGCAGGAGGCAGAGAATCAGGATTAAGGCAAGCCTCCGAGTAAACATCATCCAATACCTCCAAAACAGGAGGAATAGCCAAAGGTCTATGCTGAGGTAACCAGAGAAATTCCTCTCCCCAAGCTTTCTTGGAGTCTGAAAAGTCTTGGCCTTCCCAGTGGAAGTGCTCTCTCAAAGAGTGTAAGGTTTCCCCAAAGAAAAATCCTCAGGGGGATACAGAAGGAATAGACTGCTCTGCATCCGAATCCTCGAAGGGGAGTAAGAGTGTTCTTCAGCATCAGAATGTTCTGATAAAATGGATCCCTGGTCAGAAGAAGGAGAATCCTCCTCTACTCTGGGTCTCTTGTCCGGAGGGGCCTGGGAGCCTCTGATAAGAGTGATAAGGTCCTCAGCCATTTTAAGCATGTGCTTCTTAGGCATGGGCCCAGGTGATGGGCCTTGTGTAGCCGCCTAGTATGGTGCCTGGCTGTTTTGGATTTAGTGAAGGCCTTGATAGAGAAAGATGATGAAGGCCTAAATACACCATGGGTGGATGTAGATCTATCCACATTGGTAGGCTCGACATATGCAGGGGCTTGTTGTAGTCTGGGAAAGGGCGAAGAACCAGCGGTCTCGGTACAGAAGACCCCGCCGGGGAGGTCGTCGGTAGTCAGGGACTGCACAGGCGTCTCACTGAGAACCGGGCCACGTGGAGCCTGCTTCGGCGCAGGTCTTGTGGTGGAGACCGCGGTCCTCGACTGGCGGTCCTTTTCTTTGTTCTTTTAGACAAAGCGGTAGTCGGAGTATCCGGCGACATTTTATAATTAAACGCTTTACCAAAAAGTGCTGGGCGAACTCCGCACGGCGCACGGCGCTTGATAGTGCGTTTATTGAAGGTAGCGCAAAAGGCAGCCCGAGGCGTCGTGGTCTGGGCCCAAACAAGGTATGCAAAGGGAATGGAAATCCTTATGCGGTATTTGCTTCCCACAAGAAATACAATTATTAACTTTTTCTGACATCGGTCTGAGGCAAGAAAAGATTCCCCAACGGGTACTTAGCTTTAATGAAGACTTGGTTCCAAAATTTTTCGTAATTCAGGAGCTGGCCGACCGGCACTTGCGAACTGCTTCTGCTTCGGGGCAAAAAGACTGAAGAAGATGGCGTGGCTGTGTCTTATATACTCTAGCCTTCCTGACGTCAGAAGAGTACGCGACAACCGGACCAAGACTTTGGAATTCGGCCGACCGAGGGACCGCCTGACGGCTGAAAACCCATATGTGATTACTGCAGCTGTAATGCACGATGAACATCAGTCTTCAAACCATTTATATCACAGTCATCTCAGAAGTGAAAAATCTTAGATCTGCTTCTCTTACAAAGAAATGAAGGGAAGATCTTTGTTATTGAAACTGGTAACCACCTAGGAAGCAGTGACCAGCAAAAAAATTATTTACTATTAATATGTCGGCAGTAATGCCATATTTAAGTAGGAGTGCTGGATTTAAGCTACAACATCAGTGTAGTACTTATTGGAAGGTTTCCCCTCATGTGGCTCAATTTTATAGAACTCTTGTATAATGTGTTCTGTGTAGCAGTGAGAATAATGCCCATGGAAAGCATTTCTTTAGAAAAAAATAATTACGGTTTGACTGTATATTATGGATTAAGCTACTGACAACAACTTAAGTGAGAAAAGACATTGAGCATTTTAGCATGATACAGTTAGGACATTCAGTATGAAGTAATAACAAAAGCTAGGGTGTTCTTATAAAATGTAGCAAAAACATCCCTTGCAGAAAATGGGAAGTGGTCCTTCCTTTATGCAAGTAGTTGGTAAGCACGCCTGTGTATCAAGGCATACAGTTCTGGAGGGTCCATACCAGTTAATGTGAGAGTTTAATCATACTCCAGTTCTGCATAAGAAAACAAGTGATGACCTTAGATGAATTAATTAATTTAAAAAAAAAAGATTTCCCGTGGGGCAGCCACGCAGTACATGTGTGTGTGTGTGTGTGTGTGTGTGTATGTATGTGTACATGGGTCTACTTCCCTTCACCTGAGACTCATTTGGTGGAATTTCATTTCACCGAGACCGGGTTGCTGAGGGCTCACATTGCCGAAAACTCCTTTGACTGAGTCTCATTTCACCAAATGTAGTAGTAGTGGCTGCGTGTAGAGTAGTTTAAGGCAAGTAAAAGGTATATGCCCTTTTCCCCACTGTAGTGAGATCCTGGAGTTGGTATATATAGTTAGGGGGGTGTTGGGGACATAGCCTCCACACTGGGGAATGTAGGGGGCATAGCCCCCCCACCTACTTTGGTTTTATATTGTCCAGATTCTATTCAGAGGGTAAGTAAGTAGTTTTTAAGTTCTGGAAAGAGTTAGTAATTGGTGTAGCCAGTGTGCATGTCTATGGTGTATAATCTAGTATTTTGAAATTCAGCATTGTAAGCTTTCGGTGAAGTGAGATTCAGTCAAGTAGGTTTTAGGTAATGTGAGCTTGCGGCAATTTGGTCCCGGTGGTGTGAAATTCTGCCAGGTGAGTTTTAGGCGAAGTGAAGTAGACCTGTGTGTGTGTGTGTGTGTGTGTGTGTGTGTGTGTGTGTGTGTGTGTGTATATACATGGGTCTACCTGAGTTAGTCGACAGCTGAGAAGAAGGACAATTGAGAAGACCGAAAACACCGGCGCTGAGAACACCGACATGGGAAAGGCTGTGTAAGTGTGACGGACGTTAGGGTGCGAGTAAGGTAAAGTCGCATTGACGGTCTGTAGGGATAGGGGTGGGTTAAGTGAGTTAGGGTTAGTAGGTAAGTGTAGTGATAGTCTTTGGGTTAAGTGAGTTAGGGTTAGGGGTTAGGGTGTTAGGGTTAGGTAGTGGCGGGGTTAAGTGGTTAGGGTTAAGGTTAGGTAAGTGTAGTGACCTTAGGGTTAGGGTTAGGGTTAAGGTTGTGTTAGGTAAGTGTGTGATAGTGAGGACCTTAGGTGTGGGTTTGTGGTTAAGGTTGTGTGTGTGTGTGTGTGTTTAGTGTGGGTTTGTTTTGATGTGCTTGTGGTTGTGTGTGTGCTGTGTGTTTTTGTCAATTTGTTGTTATGTGGTGGAAACTGGTTGTGTGATGTTGTGTTGTGGCTTGTCGACGTTGTCAGGTGTATATATACATATATATATATATATATATATATATATATATATATTTATATATATATATGTGTGTGTGTGTGTGTATATATATATATATATATATATGTGTGTGTGTGTGTGTGTGTGTGTGTGTGTGTGTATATATATATATATATATATATATATATATATATATATATATATATATATATATATATATATATATATATATATATATATATATATATATATATATATATATATATATATATATATATATATATATATATATATATATATATATAGCTTTTGGAACTGGAAAAAAAATTGTAGTTCCATTGCAGATCAATCTCAATACATAATACATCATGGTGTGTGGGTAATGGTCTTCTTGGGAGAGAGGCACAGGTCCTTCTAATGTTCACCATCATGCATTGCCATCTAACAGTCTTCACTGAGAGTACAAAAAACTGTTTATAAACAAACATTTTTTTTTCTGTGATCCTTCAAAGTCAAAGTTTTGAGTGCTCTAGAGAGAGAGAGCGAGGAGGTGAATGACATCACTAAAGAAATTAACTTATTGCAGGCTCCTTAGTGTGTTTTTTGAATCAATGGTGGCACTGCAGCCACAGTTTTCCAGTATTCACAACAGAATTTTTCTAGTAGGTTCTAGAAGGCTAGAGGGCACGTGTGGCAATTTTGCTGTGCTCCCAGGGGGGGTGGTGGGGTGGTTCTGTTGACTGCCACTTTACACTTTGGAAGCAGTACACTCATAATAAGTAGAAAGGGCTCTGAATAGTCTCTGAATATGTATCTTTGTTTTCTCCTTACCAGTTCACAGTCTGTTTCTTCCCTGTTATCCAATGGCTTCAGCAAACTTGCTGGCTCAGAACCTGTTAAAAAAAAAAAAAAAAGAGGAGTTATCAGACCAGAGATGGGCATACATAAGAGCACAATTTTCAGTACAGGACACTGCTTTTTTGTCTCACCATAGCCCCCAGGATATTCCTAAAGTGCATGTCCACAGTAGCAGCTGTCCAAGTTTCTAGGGTCTTTTCATATCCGGATGACTGCTTGCTTCCCACTCTGTTTCAGTCACTGGACATAAATGTCAACCTTGGAAAGTCTCTTATTGGACTGGATTGAAGAATATGCCCTTTCTCTGGGAAATGTACAATCTCCGAGTTGGGATAAATAATTAGCAGGGAATGTGGAGGTGCAGGGTGCTTGCCACCCCCCCCCCCCCAAAAAAAAAAACACTTTTTAAAAATGTGGGTGGTCCAGGCAATAGCCTTGAAGCATGCACAGAAGTGTGCTAGTGTTGTTGCTTTTGAGGATTACCACTATTTAAAGATAGACAGATGGACAGATAAGATATACACACACTTGTGTATAAAGCATTTTCAGATGGCTACACTTACGAAGAATTTGACCTTCATTTCAATGCTGAAATGAACAGGGAATGTAAAATTAAAGCTGAGAACAGGAGGGCAGGAGCACAACAGGAGTAGAAATTGGTTCAACTAGAGGTGGTAACAGCATGGAATCAACTGACAAAGCATGTTAATGATAGAAGCTTTAGAAGCTTTTTGACAATATTCATAGTTCATATTGTGAGGTACATGGATATGCACAGTATTAGATGATTTGCAAGGTAAGCATAGCCTTATGTTTAACTGTTACGTAAAGTGAAGAGCTGTCAACTGTTTATTGCCTGATACGTCTTTATTTTCACAAGCAAAATTAAAGTAAATAAAATTGGCTGCCTCAGACCAGGAAATAAGACTAGTCAATATGAATTAAATGTATATTATTTTAAAAAATAGCATGTGTATAATTGTGAATTTATTAGATTCGGCTATTTGCTGAGAATTTTAGTACAGCATTTCCAACTCACATTTCTAAAATGAAGTGTGTAGTATTGATTGTAGTGATTTTAATTTCAGATTAATACTCTAGCTGAAAAAACAAAAAGCTACAATATTATCACATTGTGAAGTGGCGCTACGTGACAGCCATGTGCATTGTGAAATATTTATGAGTCTGCATTTCTTTTCAGCTGTACTACATGACTTCCCAACATGTCATGCTAAACAAAAATCCGTTTAAGTTCCTCTTGCTTCATAAAGGTGAACTGATAAACTCTGCTACTTTACACATAGTTATTCCTCACTTACAAAAAAGTCAGATCTATTGTTCATGTTTGTGTGGCCTGACTCTTAGAGGGGAAGAAGAGAGACATTTGTATTAAAACTTTTGGTTTAATTATAGCATGTGAATGGAA
This sequence comes from Protopterus annectens, assembly GCF_019279795.1. Taxonomy (NCBI): domain Eukaryota; kingdom Metazoa; phylum Chordata; order Ceratodontiformes; family Protopteridae; genus Protopterus; species Protopterus annectens. The sequence continues at coordinate 738,059,557 of NC_056751.1, read as the reverse complement.
AGACTAGGTAGTATTTTTTTGACTTTATATATATGTATGTATGTGTGTGTCTCTCACTCTCTCTCTTTATATACATATATATATATATATATATACATATATATATTTACATACACACACACACACACACACACACATATATATATATATATATATATATATATATATATATATATATATATATATATATATATATATATATATATATATATATACATATATATAAATATATATATATATATACATACACAAGCACACACACACACACACACACACACACACACACACACACACACACACACACACACACACACACACACACACACACACACACACACACACACACAAAAAGCCTGAACAATTAACTGGCAACTTTGGCCAGACTAAAATGAGAGCATGCACCTCTGCTAGTTAACAGTTTGTGATGTTGAGTGTAACATTTGACAAGAAGATGCAATGAAAGTTGGGTTTCCCTGCTCTTAACAGTTTAAATTCATTGCTTTCTGTTCCACAATTTAACAATCCTTTTTTTCCACAAGAAGTCACTGCTGGTGCAATTTGTTTGGGTGCCACCAGTAATGTAAAATAGAGTTAATGTATGTAAGGAGGGTGTAGCTGGCCCGGCCCCTCCCACCATAAAGATTTTTATTTTGTTTCTTTGAGTTGAAGCTTTTCTGTTTTGTTACCTGGTTTGGGTTTGAACCATTTTAGACTTAAAACATAAAGGAAGCAAATTAAAGAAAACAATACAGAGATATGTTGAGTTGCTGTATAAACTCTGTTTAGGGAATTTAGAGAGCTTCATTTTTTTTTTGATTAGCAGTAAAGTCATCATTAATATGTTTGTTTATTTGTCCTGCAGATACATTCATTCTCTGTAAGAGTATCCTTTAATGAGATGTTGAAAACAGCAAATCAGGTAACGGTCTTAGTTGTAATGGATGCCTGCTCCTACCAAAATTACTGATCTGCCAAAAGTCGGTGTGACTAATGGCCATGAATCACAGAACATTTCTACATTTCTAAATCGACATGTAAGATTGTCCCTCATTTAAGTCAATGTTCTCATTTCATTGCTAAGGTCAGGGCAGTACTTTTTAATTTCTTTGTTTGTCGTCATTGTGGTCATCTCCAGTGATTTGGAATCTCTTAGCCTGGACCAGTCATGACTCTTACCTTAAAAGTATATGTTTATTATTACATTTTTATTATACTTATCATTTGTTGAACAAGTGTAGGGCATTGATCCATGCAGCCAGCTTTCAGTCACAGCCTGGGGATCAACATGTTTCCTTTTCTCATATAATAATCCTAACTTCCACTTCTTGTAGCTCATTCTGGTTAAATACTTCCCTGTTTAAGTAAAGTTGTTTACCTTTTAGTTTGGTTTATTTGAGCAAAAGATCAAAGTTACGAAACTCCATCAGATTCATCTGCTTCCAAACAGATCATCTTGGTTATACATACACATTTTGTACATATATATTCCAATATCCGTTACACTTTGTTTATCCTGCACCCCTCATGGACCTTAACTGTTAAACCTTTTTTGAATGTGCGTATTCTTCATTCTTTTTGCAGAAATGTTTTAGATTATTAATCCATCCAAGACCAACTTCTTGGCATACCCCTCAACTGTCCCTGATTTTGAGGAATGGCCCGGATTTTTCCTCATGTTTTAGCCATGTCCCTCATAAAATGTTTGATTTTTTTTGTAAATCATTGAAAATTACACTCCGTAATACTGCCCATTAAAGATTCATACTTAATGCTCAGAGAATGCCTGTTGATGTGAAACCTATTTTAATAACTTTTTAAGTGAGTTAGAGTAATATTTAAAAATTATCACTGATTTTGGACCTTTAACCTTTCATAATTTGTGGCTTCGTCCAGATTTCTTGAGCAAAGAAGTTGACACATGCTTCTTTGCACTAATCATATGAGTACCAAGGGAACAGGCTGTAGGCATTAGACCAAAGTGAACTTTTCCTTTAATTAGGGTGGCATGTAACCGCTAGGCACCAAAACTATGAAATGAGTTGCTGAACATCTGACACTCCAGACTCTTCTCTCTGTTCTGCCTTAACAAAGAAGGAAAATGACCACATATAGTCTACCTCTTTCCCAATATTTTGCCTTGATTCTTTCCAACTATTTCTACAGTTTCAATACTTCATAACAAATCTACAACATGTGCAAGTTATCTGCTCTTTCTGAGCATTTTCAGCATACTAACTCCTCTCATTTTCCTAGGTTTACTGTACCATCACCACAAGAACCTTAACTGCAAAATCACATAAAGACCCATGCGTTTTAGTATGCTAATTTTATGACAACCCTCATCCCAGATGTCCCCCCTACTCCACACTTCACTTTCCCTTAACCATCTGTTCTAGAGGTTAATCATTTACACATCCAGTTCCCTCAGTTGTGATACACAACTCCTCGTCTGTCTTGCTTAATACAAAACCATTACATACAATACCACTGCCCTTCTGCTTCTCCATTTTTCTTCCCTGCATAGTTTTAAAACTTTACTGATGGTTGTATTTTGATAACCATTCTCTTGCATTTAAACTAACTTCATTATGCTCTGAAAAATCTAGTAACTCTTTCCCCTTCCTTGATCATTTTCAGCCACACTGCATAGTCCTTTGCCATACCCAAACTGTCTTTTTGCTTTGCTGGATCAGTTCTAAAAGAAATTACCAACATTACCATCTTGGAAAACATTCTCTCCCACCTCTCTCAGACCATACATAATGAAACTATTCTCCTTGAGGATGTAAATATCGATTGGCTCTCTTTTCAAGCACACATCTCAACCTCCATCAACTTGCTTGGCTTTGAGCAACGAATTTCTACTCCTACTCATACTAATAAATCCCTAACTCTCTCTCCTAGATTGGATCTTAACTCTCTCACCCCCTAAAATACCACTTCCCTGAGACCCTACCTAATGCCCTCAGTGATCACTCCCCCATAAGTCATCAGACAATGCCCCTCACTTCACCAGGCCCCACAAGCAAATAACCTCCCGCAAACTTTCCAGCTTCTGTCCAGAGACCTTCTAAGACAACCTCTCTAGGGTTAACTGGTCACATCTAACTACTCTGCCCTTTGATGAAGCTGACCATTCTTTCAATTCAACCTTTCTAAACATCCTAAATTCTATTGTTCCTCTCCGCGCAGTCAGAATAAAATCTAATATATCTCCCTGGCTAACGTCTCCCACTCGTACCCTTATGAAAAACAGAGACAGAATGTGGACATTTTGGATAAAAACAAAGATCCCTATTCATTTACAACAGTATTAAGAACTCAGAAACCTGGTCAGAAAACATATACTTAAAGACAAAAAGAACTTTTACACCAACCTCTCCTCTACCCTAAGGTCTAAACCCAAAAAATTCTGGAACTCTATCAACCACATTTTGCACCCCGGTAACCCTTCCCCTCTAAATCCCTGCCCGGGCAATACTCCAGAAGAAACTGCAGGCACTTTCAATTCCCACTTTATCGAATCTATAATGAAGATGTTTGACTCGTACCCCTCTACCAATGATCAAAACAACCTCTTAAATTCAACTTCTTCACCTAAACCTTCTAACTCTCTCATCCTCACAACAGTACCTACTAACTATATTAAATCTTTTCTTTCTAAACTTAAACCATGCTCTCCTTCTGTAGACAGTCTATCAATCGCTCCATCTCTGAATCTTATGTCCCCTCAATATGGAAAAAATTTTACACCCTGCCTATTCATAAAGGAGGCAACTCCACCGGCATTACTAATTTCAAGCCTATTGAAATCCTGTCCCCTCTCTCAAAAATTTGGAAAAATGTATCCATAAACAAATTATGCAATACTTACTTTTTGAAAACCTATTGACCTCCACTCAACATGGCTATCGCCCCAAACACAGTACCTCAACTGCACTAATGTCTTTTAACACCATATCCCTTGCCCGAGATAACAACAGACTTGTCTCCTACTTATTCCTGGACCTCTTCAAGGCCTTTGACACAGTCTCCCACCCTCTTCTTTTGGCCAAACTATCTAACCTTAATTTCTCATCTTCTACGATTTCCTGGTTTTCTGGCTACCTCTCTGACTGCCAGCAATCTGTCAAATGGCTCTCTGCCCTATCCCTCCCATCCCAGTAATAATGGGAGTCCCCCAAGGATCTATTCTCGTTCCACTGTTCTTTAATATATTCATGAATCTGCTCTATACCTCCTGTCCACAGTCATCCCTTATTCAAATGCCGATGACTCTACAGGTATCACTATCTCTGACACTCCTTCTGACCTCTACTCTCTTACCCAAAAATCCTTTTCTTCCATCGAGTCCTGGCTCTGTGACAAACTAATCCTCAACCCCAAGAAAACTAAGCTGTTACTATTTCTCTCCAAAAACCTCACTAATCTCAAATCTACTTTTAAAATACTCTCCAGCAATAACACAGTCATCACTGTAGAACCAAGTACAAAACTGCTAGGTGTCACAATCGATGACCAACTTAAGTGTGACTTGCATGTATCTAACTGTATAAAAAAAGACGCATAAAAAACTAGGACTTCTTTATTGCAATAAAAAATATTTAACTGCAAATGCAAAAATAACTCCCTCACATGCCTACCTCCTACCTACTCTACTGTATAGCTGTAGCTTCTTTACCAATCTGAACTCCTCCCTCTTTACCAAACTCAAAACTACCTACAATAAAGTGGCTAGATTTGCAGCTAACCATCCATACTAGTCTCATCACTGTCTTTCCCTTAAACAATTAGACTGGTTGGAATTATCCCACCAGCTCCTCCTACCTCAACTACGGATTATTCACTCTATCCTTTACCAGAAATCTTTCTGCCCTAGCCTAACTCCTATTATCTCTAAATATTACCCCACCAGTCCTCTACATAGCTCTGCCCAAGATCTGTTACAAATATATAAACCCAAGACCAAAACTGGTTGCATATTGTACAGTTATAATCCTGCCCTATCCTGGAACAAACTTCCCTTAGAAATTAGATCCCTAAAACATCAGTATCAATTCAAAACAGCCTCTAGAGAATATCTGAAAGCAATCTGGTCTTGCCACTGCACTCATCCTCCCTAAGCTACCTTCCCCTGCACCTAAGACTCCTTTCACCTCTCCTCATCCCACCTTTACTCTTTTCCTGTTTACCAACTTTACCCCCTTCTCTTTCCTTTTTTGCATAATTTCTGCTACCTCCCTCCCTCCTCTACCTACAATCTATTTGTTAGCTTTTCTACTACCTATTACTCACCTCTTTGCTACCCCTTCTCCCATTACTCACTCCCACTTTTAAACCTTACTAGGCATAATGTTTTACAAGTTTAGTGTGCAATGATATAGAACTATTTATGTATATCTCTTACTCGATTAATGCTTTACCCTTTGCATAACCTCATTATTACAACCTTTGTAAAGCTAAAGTCATATTGTATGTTAATTGGGAACTGCTACCTGACTTTGTATTCAAAATTTTATACTACTATGTTATTAAATTTATCTTACTGTGGAGCTTTTCTCCCGAGTCTCTGCTGAAAATGAGCCACTAAGCTCAGTCGGACTAATCTGGTCAACAAATGTAAAATAAATAAAAAAAAAAGATCTGGAATTGCTACCGAAGTTGTCATTTGCGAAAAACTTAGAGTTCAAATCATGATGGTTCACCTGAATAAATTGGAGAAAATTTCAATGTGTACCACTAAAGAAAAAACTGAAAATGAACAGTCATTTTCCGCTTTTTAAATAAAAAGTGGGAATCGTGAGAATAAAGAACAGGTTAAAATGGATTTCTGTGGATTTTTCTGAAAATGCAAGATAAATGTTCTGCGTTTCAGTGTGTAGAATGCACTCAGTTTAAACTCAGTTACCTAACCTGGCCAACACTATATAGTTTGGCATTCATTGTTAATAAGAATCAGAAGTAAGGTATTTTATCTCTTATAAACTATGCAGCTTGTGTAAAATTATCTACAAGCAGGTCAAGATGAACTCTTGTATGCAGCTGTGTCTTCGTCAACATGATATGCAAGATAGGCCAAGGACAAAAGGAGTTATTTTTCAGGAACAGAATGTTTAAAATATGGAACACAAACTGTCAGCAGACCAGCTTCAAAGGAAAGACATTATTCTGGCAAATTCTCTAAACTGCTGATGCAGGCAGAAAAGACACTATAAAGATTGGGGCTTTTTCTTTTGTCTCAGACTTTGATTATTCTATTCTTGCAGACCTGATGCTGTAAGCTGAAGTACGTTTTTGAGGTATATACCTTTCATTGTTAAGCTAGATGTAAACCTCGTGTGCAGTAAATGAATGTCGTAACAGCAGAACTGTCTCAGTGTTTTCAATGAGTAAAGGTACAGACTACCTGATGTGTAGTTTAACAGCAATAGTTTGTTTGCAGATGGGCCGGCCAAGCTTAAGGGTCATAAATGATACAAACAGCTAGTCAGTCTTTTTGAAGGATTTGGTTTCATCCAGATAAAATGTGAGTTACTTGTGAAAGTCTACAGAATTTAAAATTCTTTCAACCTTATTCTGTGTATTGGGAAAGAAAACAGGAAGCTGAATAACCTGATTGATGGACAGCTCATTCACTACCTTAAGCATGAAGGAAGGATTAGTCTAGAGAGTCACCCTGTCCTTATGAAAGGTAAGAAAAGGGAAAATGCTTATGAGAGCTTGTAAGTTAGAAACTCTTCTAGCAAGAGGTGAGAGCCAAGAGAAGGATGGTTTTCCACATAAAGAATTTTAGATGCTGGTTCAAAGGGAGGTAGTGTAATGTTTTCTAGCACAAAACTAAGATCCTAATGGGGAGAAATGGGTTTCCTGGGGGGGGGGGGGTGTCACATGTGCGCCTTCTCTGAGGAAAATACTGACATTTGCCCTAGCCATATGTGGAGGACTAACTAAGAGGTTGGCAGGCATTAACAGCTGACAGGTAAGCTTTTATAGAAGAGAAGGCTGAACCTGATCGAAGTAGTCTGCAGAGATAATTAATACAGCAGGAACATTTGATTAAGAGTGGGTCCTGATTATATCTGCGGTACCAATAGGACATTTTTTTCCATTCAGCAGTGTAAGATTTTCTATTAGTGGTTCTCTTGGCCTCTTGTAGGACCTGAACATTCCAAGTAAGTGAGGAATTAAAAAGTACAGTTGTGTACACTTACCATAAATGTAGATGTTCGAGTGTATTCACTGTTGCAGTCATCACACTTGGGTTATCTGCCTGGGGTTAGCCCTCAGTCGGACCGAATACCAGAGAATTAGTATTTCTGCGTCGGATGCTGTCGCTCCAGGACTGACGTCAGGTCATCAGGGGTATAAAAACAGGCAGCCAACGCCATTACATCAGTTTTTCTTGCCCAAAATGTCAGGAGCCCCCAAAATAGGGAATTAAGTTATGGTGGGGAAAACACCACCAGTAAAAAGTAAACACCAATACCAATACCCCTGAAAGGGGTGAGTAATAGCCATAGACAGGAGAGAGAAAGCAGGGTGCTGGAAGGAGGGAAACCAGGACTGCAACAGTGAATACACTCAAACATCTACATTTATGGTAAGTGTACACAACTGTACTATGTTCTTCATGTTTCACTATTGCAGTCATCACACTTGGGTGGATTCCCAAAGCTGAAGAAGGGTGGAGGCAGTCAAGAAGAGTTAGGGCTGGCTAATATGCCCTGGAGGACTGCAGTTGCAAAACCAGCCCTGGATTTAGAGAAGATAGGCAGGTGGTAATGCTTGGTGAAGGTGTGTGCAGAACTCCAGGTAGCAGCTTCCAGGATGTCCCTGGTAGGGACTCCCCTGAGAAATGCTGCAATGGTACAGATTGCCCTAGTGGAATATGTTCTGACCCCCTGAGGGGTTGGTTTCCCATGGTGCTTGTAGCAGAAATGGATGCAGTGTGCTATCCATTTGGAAATTGTTTGTTTTGAAATGGCCTTGCCCTCTGCCCCTGATGCAAAGCTGACTAGTAACTGGTCAGATTTTCTGATGGACTTAGTCCTATCAAGGTAGAATCTGAGCTGTCTGTGCATGTGCAAGGAGTGCAGGATCCTTTCCCCTTTATTCTGTGGATTAGGGAAAAAAGTTGGCAATTGGATAGATTGGTTTAGAGCCACACTGGACACTACTTAAGGCATAAAGGATGGGTTAGTCCTGAGGGAAACCCTATCAGAATGGAAAACAATGAAGGGTTCCACAGCCATCAGTGCTTGTAGCTTTGACACTCTTATAGCTAAAGTGATGGCCAGAAGCAAGGCTTTTCCAAGAGAAAAATTTTAAATCTGTTGACGCTGTAGGTTCAAAGGGGGGAAGTGTGAGCTTTTCCAGTACAAAGTTAAGGTCCCAAGCAGGGGTGGGTGCTCTCCTTGGCGGCCTTAGGTTGTTTGCCCATCTCAGGAACTGTTTTGATAAGAGGGTGTGAGAAGAGAGGTGGCTCAGTGTTGTAATGAGCCGAAATGGCTGAGGCATGTATCTTAATGGAGGAGAAGGACAGGCCTTTGTGGAGTAGATCTGCTAGGTAATCCAGGATTAGAGGCAGGGAGGGCAGAGTTGTGTCCTCTCCTTTAGATTGAATCCAGGAGCAGTACCTTTTCCACTTAGCATAAGATTTTTTTTGTACTGGGTCTTCTGGCTTCAAGAATGACACCCAGTACCTGTTTGCTTCGAGTTGCTGTGGGAGAATTCAAGGAATAAGCCAGGCTGCAAGATTTAAGGTTTGCAGTTGCGGATGCAAAATCTGTCCCTCCTGCTGAGAGAGAAGGGTTGGTGTAGGTGCCAGGGTGGCACCGGTGACAGGTTGCGCAGGAGTGGGTACCAGTGCTGGCATGGCAGATGGACTTGCATGCCCAAGGTCGTGTTCCACCGGGCCATGGCTAACCTGCAGAGTGGCTAAGAATGGGTTCCCCCCTACTTGTTGATGTACCACATAACTGTGGTGTCATCTGTTTTTATTAGAAGTTGTCCTGGAAGGAGTAGGGATCTGAAAACTGTCAGAGCGTTCTGCACAGCTAGCATCTCTTTTTGGTTGATGTGCAGATTAATTTGACTTGGGCTCCAGTGGCCCTGAATGCATTTGCTGTCTATGTATGTTACACAGGCATAGTCTGATGCGCCTGTGGTTAGGGTCTGGGCGGCGTGGGGTTGAGTAAAGGGCAGTCCCTTGTTATGGTTGCATGCTTCTGCCCACCAAAGGAACTCTGCCCTTAGACAGGGTATGATAGGAATGACTGTTTCCAGGTCCTGGGAATGTTGGCACCAAAGACTTTTTAAGTACCACTGAAGTTTCCTCATATGCAGTCTTGCATATGGAATTAGCAGTACGCATGAGGCCATGAACCCTAGGGCCTGCAGACAGCTGGGTTCTGGTGGCCATTTGTTTGAAGTAGGCTGTCATATAGACTTGCTTTTCTGAAGTGAGGAATGCCATCTGGGAGGCTGTGTCCAAGCTTGCTCCCAGGAATACAATCTTTCGACTGGGTACCAGTTTTGATTTCTTTGCGTTGATGGTGTACCCCAGGGAAGTGAGAAGGTTTTTCACAAATGTCAGGTGCTGCAACAGCAATTCCTGACTGTCCGCCTGAATCAGGCAGTCGTCCAGGTACGGGTAAATTTGGATATTTCTTTGCCTGCAGTATGCAATGGCTGGAGCCAGGCATTTTGTGAATACTCTGGAAGCAGTCGATAAGCCAAAGGGAAGTGCAGAGAACTGATAATGCATAGATCCGGCCCTGAAACGTAGATACTTCCTGCAGGACTCCCTTATGGGGATGTGCAGATAGACTTCTTTTAAGTCTAGGGTGACTAGCCAGGCATCCTTGGCTAGCATAGGTAGAATCTGTTGCAGGGTAAGCATTTTGAATTTTGGTACCACCAGGAATGTGTTGAGAATTGAAAGATCCAGAATTGGGCGCCAAGAGCCCTCTTTTCTGGGTACCAGGAAGAGTCTGGAATAGAATCCTTGACCTATCTGTTCTACTGGAACCAGCTGAATAGCTCTGATGGAGAGCAGGGAAAAAACTTGGCTTTGTGCCACTGCCCACTGGTTTGGAGGAAGGTCTGGGAACCCTCTTGGGGTTGGCAGTGAGTGGAAGTAAAATTTGTACCCCTGGGATATAATGTTGAGGACCCATCGGTCTTGTGTGATGGACATCCAGTTTTTTGCATGAAGGGCAAGTTTTCCTCCTAGGGGCAAAAGCAATTGGGCAGGGATGGGGAGTGGAGTGGAGAAGTCAGTGTGAGTTTTTTCCGTAAGGAGGTGGCTTACCACTCCCTGCTTTGGGGGCCCACTCCATTGCTTAGATTACTGCATACCCTGAGACTGTATTCTGGGTGGTCTGTTTCCCCTGGGGCTGGAAAGGACCGCTGTTTGGAAAGGCAATGCCTACTGAATCTAGTGGGGTGCACTTGTAAGAATTCTTTAACAGTCTGCATAGACTTAGCTTTTTCTTCCATCTTTTTAAGAACCTCTTCTGCTTTGGTGCCAAACACACTGTCCTTGTTCAAAGAAGTGTCTAGTAACTTTGATTTGACATGGTCTGGCAAGGTCTGCTCCTTAAGCCAAGCATGTCTTCTCAGTACAGAACCAGTGACTGCTGCCCGGCAAGATGCTTCTAGGGTGTCAAAGCCACACTGCAAAGTATGCTTGCTGACTTGGCTTGCAGAGTGCATAAGCTCCTGCAATTTTTTATTTTCTGCACAGTCTGTAAAGGTTGCCACTTTTTGTTTAATAAGTTCCATAATATTTTGCTGGTACTTCAGCATGTGAAACTGGCAATTCAATGCCCTAATAGCAAGAGTTGCAGAGGTATATACCTTCTTACCCCATCTGTCTAAAGCTCTGGAATCCCTGTCCAAAGGGGTGGGATTTTTGGCTGTAGTTGCCTTGATACCTTTAGGCCCCTGGGAAATGATCTCTGGGTCAGCAGTAGGATTCTTAAAAATAAATTTGTGAGTGTCAGGTACTCTGTAGTACCTGTCTTGTTTCCTAGGGGCAGGAGGTAAAGTATCAGGAGTAAGACTGGATTCCATAAAAACATCATCAACAACTTCCAGGACAGGGGCTATTGCTAAAGGCCTGTGCTGTGAAAAACCTAGGAATTCTCTGAGTCTCTTTTTGGACTGAAGATAGTCTTGGCATTCCCAGTGGAAATGCTCTCTTAAAGTATGTAAGGTTTCACCAAAAGAAAAATCCTCTGGAAGGGAGGCAGAGGGAATGGATTCCTCTGCATGTGAATCCTCATAAGCAGATAAGGGCATGTCTTCATAATCAGATACCTCAGAGTCATCAGACTCCTGGTCTGTTGAAACTGCAGGGGACTGGTCTCTTTTCCTCTTAGCAGGGGAAGGCTGACTTCCCCTAATCAGCGTGATAAGGTCTTCTGCCACTCTAAGCATTTGTCGTTGTGGCATGGGAGCAGGTACATGCGCTTTGGTCATCGGTTTTCTAGGGGTAATGCATACTCTTGGCCTAAGAAACTCGGTAGTTTTAGGTAAAAAAGAAGGTTTGAGTCGAACATCGGTTGAGTGAAGAACTGCCTCAGAAGCAGGTGCCTGCACAGCGGTTCTGGACCTATCCAAGGTAGAGACATCTGCAGGTTCCATAGTCGAAGAAGAGTCTCACTGCATACCGGACTCTGAATGGGTCTTGGTAGAGGCCTGCGAATCCATTGAAGGGGGCATCAGGGGCTGCGAAAGTGCCTCACTGAATACCAGTGGACTGGCGACTAGCTTAACAGAAGCGTTGGCAGCTTTGGACCTATGCAGTCTGTCTTTATCCTTACGATTTTTTGGAATATCATTAGTTGAATGGCTTACCGAAGTCATTACGGAATACGGAGATCGAGAACAAAAGAATTTAGAGACAAAGAGAGCCCGACGATGAATTGTTTGGGCACTGAACAAGGTACAAAACAGTCAGCGAGGAACATCGTGGTCTGGGCCTAAACAGGTGACACAGTAAGAATGAAAATCGCTGTGAGGTATTTGCTTTCCACAGGCAAGACAATTGTTAACTTTTTCTGACATCGGTTAGAGCAAGAAAAAAGGATCCCCAACGGGGTACTTAACTTTAGAAGACTTCAGGATTACTTCATTCGTAAAAGAAAATTCAGGTAGCGGCCGACCGGTACTTGCGAACTGCTTCTGCTTCGGGCTTCTCGGCAAGAAAGACTGATGTAATGGCATCGGCTGCCTGTTTCTATACCTCTGACAACCTGACATCAGTACTGGAACAACAGCATCCGACACAGAAATACTAAGTCTCTGGTATTCGGGCTGAATGAGGGCTACCTGCAGGCAGATAACCCAAGTGTGATGACTGCAACAGTGAAACACGAAGAACATCTCTATCATCCATAGGGTCAGGTTGAAAGATGGGAGATTTAGGTGGAGCAGCACTCCTGCAGAATTATCAGGTCCAGTTGAAGAGGGATTTGCCTATACTTTCCCATTGTCACTGGAAACAAGAAAGGAAACCAATGCTACCTCAACCAAAATTGTGCCAGTAAAAGGAGTTTGGCCATTTAATTTTGTGCCTTGAGAAGAACTTTAGAAGAAGAGGCTAAAGAGGAAAAGCACAGGGAAACTTCTCAGCCCACTGGAAGGAAAAGGTTATTTGCCCTCCAGGTGGTGGGGTAAGGGTCCCTGGTACAGAACTAGGGGAGCTGAGGTTTAGTTGGAGGCACAAACAGGACTATCTTGAGGAGTGTCCCATTGAAGAGTCTAGAAAACCTCTCTATTCAAATCCATTACTGGGGTCCTCCAGGGAGTGGCTTAGGAAGTCTGCTGATACATTGTCCTGAGAAGGGATGTATGCAACTGTGGGCATGGTGTTCATTTGGGATACCAAGTTCCATACCTTCTGTGCTAACCTGTACAGCTGATAAGACCTAGTGCCCCCTTTACATACCACCTGACTGTGGCGCAGTCTGTGTATACTAGGAGTGGCCCAGGTTTCCACAGGTGGGTGAAAATTGAAGAGCTTGAAGAAGAGACCTCATTTCATTCAAACTGTATGTTCTTTCTGGAACTGAGGTTGCCATTTCCCCTTCAATTGCTGTGATCCTGTCCATGCCTCCCCATTAAGGCATCTGTGTGAACCTGTTGAAGAGAAGGAGGTGGTGAGAATGGCAGTTGTGAGTCAAGGATGACCTATCCCTTCCACCAAAGTAGCTCCTTTTTGAGACAAGGAAGGGAGATGGGGAAATCAGGGTGTCCAAGGGCTGATACTGCTTGGACTACTAGATTTTCTTCATATGAAGTTTGGCCAGGAGGAGCATGGCAATGGTGGCTGTCATGAATCCTAATGTTCTTAGCATCCCCCTTGCTGAGCAGTGGGTGCCAGAGGACAAATTTTGGAAATAACTGGACAGATTGTGAACTTTCTCCTGGGGAAGGAAGACAGGAATTTTCTGTAAGTCTAGCCTGCAGCCCAGAAAAAAAAAACAGGTCCTGTAGGGGCCATGTGGTATCCTTTTTCCCCTCCCACTTAGCGTAAAACAGACCTGTTAGAAAATCGAGGGTTAAGTACACACAATGGAGAACTTTTGGAGAGAGAGCCTGGATCAGCAGGACGCTCAGGTAGGGAAAAGTTTGGATTCCCCGAGAGCAACAGAAAGCTACTACTGGAGCTAGACACTTTGTGAACACTCTTACAGCTATGGCAAGACCAAAATTCAGAGCAGTAAACTGAAAGTACGTGGAGCCGGGGGGGTATTCTGCAAGAAGGATGAACGGGTATGTGTAGTTAGGTGATCTAGTGGCACTATGAAAGCATGGGGGAGGATGAAAAGTAAGAAGCACGTGAAGAGTGCATTTAGAAAGATGGGACCTTCAAGAACGTGTTTAGGAAAAACAGGTTTAAGACTGGTCTCCACTGCCCTTATTTCCTTAGGACTAGAAAAATCCTGGTGTAAAACCCTTTTCCCATGAAGTCCTTCAGGAGTTGCTCGATGGCGTCCTGAATCAAGAAGTCTTGAACAATGGTGGCCAAAAGGGATATTTGGTTCCAAAGGCATTGTAGCATGCCTTGCAGAGGGGGAATGTTTTCCCAAAATATGGTCTGTAGTAATATCAGTGGGAGAAAGTGTGTTTTTGGGAAAGAGGTGAAATGGAAGTGAGGACAGGGTGAGGGGGTATTGCACAGGTAGTCACAGGTTTTTGCTTCCAAATGGTGGCCTCCCCACTGGAGGTTCCCTGTTTTTTTTCAGGGTAAAACTTCCTAGCAGGTTTCTTTTGTTTAAGAGCTACCTTGGGATCCCTAATGAAGGGGGTAGATTTAGATAGGTAGTTCCTATGGTATCTAAGAATGGAGAGTAGAAGCTTTCGGCAATCTTTCATGACCTTACCTTGGTCTTGGAGAGTTCTGAAAAGGCTGGCCACCCGAGGACCAAAGAAAGCCTTGGCCCAAGAATTTTAGATTTGAAATCCTCAGGTATAGTCTGAATGCAAAATTATGCATACTTGCTAACAAGTAGCAGTAGCTGCCCTAAAAGAAGTACCCACAGCATCGTAAAGTACAGTTGTGTACACTTACCATAAATGTAGATGTTCGAGTGTATGTACTGTTGCAGTCATCACATTTGGGTTATCCTGCCAGGGATAGCCCTCAGTCGGCCCGAATACCAGAGGCTTAGTATTTCTGTGTCGGTTGATGTTGCTCCAGGGCTAACGTTAGGTCGTCAGTGGTATAAAATCAGGCAGCCGATGCCATTACATCAGTTTTTCTTTCCCTGTTAGGAGCCCCCAAATAGGGAGCTAGGTTATGGTGGAAGAACACCATCAGTAGAAAGTAAATACCAAAAATTCCCTGTAAGGAGAGAGGAAGAGAGAGACAGAGAGAGAGACAAGGGGGATGGAAGGAGGGAAACCAGGACTGCAACAGTGAATAAACTTGAACATCTACATTTATGGTAAGTGTACACAACTGTACTATGTTCTTCGTGTTTCACTGTTGCAGTCATCACATTTGGGTTGATTCCCAAAGCAGAAGAAAAGGCTGGAGGCAGTCGAAGACTGGGGGCTGGCTAGGATGCCCCGCAAAACTGCGGTGGCAAAGCCTGCCCTGGATTTGGAGAAGATAGGCAGGTGGTAATGCTTGGTGAAGGTATGAAAAGATGTCCATGTTGCAGCCTCCAGGATGTCCCTTGTGGGGACCCCTCTGAGAAAAGCTACAGAGGTGGAGGTTGCCCTGGAGGAATGTGTCCTGAACCCCTTTGGGGGCGGTTTCCCATGCTGTTTGTAGCAGAAATGGATGCAATGTTTTATCCATTTGGAGATTGTTTGCTTGGATATGGCCTTGCCCTCTGCCCCTGCTGCGAAGCTGACAAGCAATTGATCAGTTTTTCTAAAGGATTTAGTCCTGTCCAGATAGAATCTGAGCTGTCTGTGCACATCTAGAGAGTGCAGAATCTCCCCCTCCCTTGTTCTGTGGGTTTGGGAAAAAGGTGGGCAAAAAAATGGATTGGTTGAGAGTCACACTGGACACCACTTTAAGCATGAAGGATGGGTTAGTCCTGAGGGAGACCCTGTCAGAATGGGAAATGATGAAGAGCTCTACAGCCATGAGTGCTTGTAGCTCTGATACTCTTCTAGCTGAAGTGATGGCCAGAAGCAAGGCTGTCTTCCAAGAGAGGAATTTTAACTCTGCTGAAGCTGCAGGTTCAAAGGGGGTAGGATGAGCTTTTCCCACACACAGTTAAGGTCCCAAGCTGGGGAAGGAGCTCTTCTGGGTGGCCTTAAGATTTTAGCCCCTCTTAGGAACTGTTTGATGAAAGGGTGTGAGAAGAGAGGAGGCTCAGTGCTGTAATGAGCAGAGATGGCAGAGGCATGAATTTTAATGGAAGAGAAGGACAGACCTCTGTGTAGTAGGTCTGCTAGGTAATCCAGAATGAGAGGTAGGGAGGGCTGGGCCGTTCCGGCACCCTTAGCCTGGAGCCAGTTGCAAAACCTTTTCCACTTGTCAGCATAAGATTTTCTAGTGCTGGGGCATCTGGCCTCACGTATAACATCTATGACTTGTTTCCTTAGGCTGGCAACTGGAGGAGAGGTCAGGGGATAAGCCAGGCTGCCAGGTTGAGGGTCTGCAATTGGGGATGCATGAATTCTCCATTCCTCTGGGTCAGGAGTGTTGGGAAGTGAGGTAGGTGCCATGGTGGCAGGGGTGACAGGCTGCGCAGCAGTGGGTACCAGTGCTGGCGTGGCCAGTCTGGGGCAATCTGGATTGCCCTCGGTTTTTCCTCCCTTATTTTGAGCAGTACCCTTGAAATGAGTGGTAGAGAGGGAAATGCATAGACCGAGAGGTTTACCCACTGGAAGGATAGAGCATCCACTTTCCAAGCCTTGCTGTGAGGTTCTCTGGTGCAGAATTTGCTGAGCTGATGATTGGAGTGTGAGGCAAAAAGGTCCACCGTTGGGGTGCCCCATTTCTGGGTTACAAGGGTGAAGGTTCTGTGGTCTAGCTGCCACTCATGTGGGTCTAGCAGGTTTCTGCTTAAGTTGTCTGCCTGAGAGTTTAGGGAGCCTGGCGGGAATTGTGCTAAGAGGTGTAGTTGCATGGCTGAGGCTGTGTGACAATGGGTCATGGCGAGCCTGCAGAGAGGATACCCTGCTTGTTGATATACCACATCACTGTGGTGTTGTCTGTTTTCATCAGTAGAGGTCCCGGAGAGAGTAAAGGTTTGAAAGCTGTCAGGGCGTGCTGAACAGCTAGCATCTCTTTTTGGTTGATGTGCAGATGTATTTGGATTTGGGCTCCAATGGCCCTGAATGCACCTGCCATCCAGGTATGCACCCCAGGCATAGTCTGATGCGTCTGTTGTGAGGGTCTGGGCGGCATGGGGTTGTGAGAAGGGAAGTCCCTTGTTGTGGTTGTATGCTGCTGCCCACCAAAGAAAATCTTTCCTTAGACAAGGCATCATTGGTTCGATAGTTTCCAGGTCTTGAGAGTGTTGACACCAAAGGCTTTTTAGGTACCATTGTAGTTTCCTCATATGCAGTCTGGCATATGGAATGAGTAAAATGCAGGAGGCCATGAACCCTAGAGCTTGAAGGATTTTCCTTGCGGATAACTGGGTTCTGTTGGCTAGTTGAGAGAAGTAGCCTGTCAGGTAGGCTTGTTTTTCTGGAATAAGGAATGCCATCTGGGATGCTGCGCCCAGGCTTGCTCCCAGGAATACATTTTTTTGTGTGGGGACTAGTTTTGATTTATTTTCATTGATAGTATACCCCAGGGAGGTCAGCAGGTCCTTTACAAAGGTCAGGTGCTATAACAGCTTTTCCTAAGTGTCTACCTGAATCAGGCAATTGTTTAAATAGGGGTACATTTGAAAATTCCTTTGTTTGCAAAAAGCAATGGCTGGAGCCAGGCATTTTGTGAAACCTCTGGGAGCAGTGGATAAGCCAAAGGGAAGCGCAGAGAAATGAAAGTGCATAGATTTGCTTTTTCTTCCATCTTTTTTAAGACCGCTTCTGCCTTGGTGCCAAACAAATTGTCTTTGTTCAATGGTGCGTCCAATAATTTGGATTTGACATGGGCTGGCAAGGTCTGTTCCTTAAGCCAAGCATACCTTCTGTGGACAGAACCAGTGACTGCTGCCCTGCAAGATGCTTCTAGGGCATCAAAGCCACATTGCAAGGTGTGCTTAGTAACTTGACTTGCAGAATGCATAAGATCTTGTAATTCTTTATTTTCTGCACAAGCAGGAAAGGAAGACATTTTTTGTTTGAGGAGTTCCGTGGTATGCTGCTATTTCAGCATGTGGAACTGACAACTTAATGCTCTAATAGCAAGAGTAGCAGAGGTGTATACTTTTTTACCTCATCTGTCTAAAGCACGGGAATCCCTGTCCGGGGTTGGGGGGGGGGTGGGATTTTTAGCTGAGGTTGCTTTAATTTCTTTAGATCCTTGAGAGATGACCTCTGGGTCAGCAGTAGGATTTTTGAAAAGGAATTTATGAGAGTCAGGGACTCTGTAGTACCTGTCAGGTTTCTTGGGTGCAGGCGGAAGGGTGTCAGGAGTCAAACTGGATTCCATAAAAACATCATGCACAGCATCCAGGACAGGAGGAATGGCCAAAGGTCTGTGCTGTGGTAAATCTAAGAATTCCCAGAGTCCCTTTTTTGACTGCAGATAGTCTTGACATTCACATTGGAAATGCTCCCTTAAAGTATGAAGGGTTTCACCAAATGAAAAATCCTCGGGTGTTGAGGCAGAAGGAATGGATTCCTCTGCATCAGAATCCTCATAAGTAGAGAGGGGTTGAATGTCTTCATATTCAGAAACATCAGAGTCATCGGACTCCTGTTCAGACAAAACTACTGGGGACAAGTCTCTTTCTTTTGGAAGGGGTAGCCTGGCTTCCCCTATTAAGCATAATAAGGTCTTCTACTATTTTAAGCATTTGAAACTGAGGCAAGGAATAAGGTGCCTGAGCTTGGGTCATCGGTGTTTTGGGCGTAGTTCGTACCCTGGGCATTAGAAACAGAATCAGAAAAATCAAAATCCTGGTCAGAAGATTCATAAACAACTTCAGTCCTAGGTCTCTTAGAAGGGGGGGGGGTGGCTACCCCTGATTAGAGTTATTAGATCTTCAGCCATTCTTATCATTTGTTTTTTAGGCATAGAGGCCAGAGCATGGTTCGAGATTTAGGCCTGAGTGAAGAAGGAGGCATCGGTTTAATATGCAAGTTCGTAGGCCTGAATACACTCTCAGTAGCTGGTGCCTGCACAGTGGCTCCAGACCCATCCAAGGTAGTGACATCCGCGGGTTCCATAGTTGAAGCATCTCGCGGCATACCGGACTCCGAATGGGTCTCAGTAGAGGCCTGCGAATCAGACGTAGCGGGTATCAGGGGCTGCGAAAGCACCTCACTGAGTACTGGCGACTGGCTTAGGAGAAGCCTCGTCGGCAGTTTTGGACCTCGGCGGCCAGTCTCTGTCTTTATCTTTGTGTTTTTCGGAATCCCGGTAGTCGGATGGCTAACTGACGAAATTTCTGGATAATTAAACCGAGAACTGAAATATTTAGAGGCGAAAATATATCAACGACGGATAGTGAGCTGATTAAATAAAGCACAAAACCGACAGCAAGGTAGGTCGTGGTCAGGGCCTAGGCAAGGAATACAGTACGAATGAAAATCTTTATGAGGTATTTGCTTTCCACAAGTAATTATTAACTTTTACTGACATCGGTAAGGAGCAAGAAAAAGTTTCCCCAACGGGGTTACTTAGCATTAGTTGAAGACTTCGGTTCTGTAACTCGAAAATGAAAATTTCAGGAGTCGGCCGACCAGCACTTGCGAACTGCTTCTGCTATGGGCACCGCACGGCAAGAAAGACTGATGTAATGGAATCGGCTGCATGTTTTATACCCCTGACATCATGGAAGAAGGGAAAGCAACCGACGCAGGACCCAAGACTTTGTTAATCAGGCCGACTGAGGGCTACCTGCAAGCAGATAACCCAAATGTAATGACTGCAACAGTGAAACACAAAGAACTTCTCTGTAGTTTTAGAAAGAATTGAAGACACGAAAGAAGTCGTTGGTTTGTGTCGAGTATCGGTAGAGAGAAGTACTTCCTCGTAAGCCAGTGCCTGCTTAGCGGCTCCGGACCCATCCAAGGTACAGACATCTGCAGGATCCTTAGTCGAAGAAGAGTCTCACGGCATACCAGACTCTGAAAGGGTCTCTGTAGCGGCCTGCAAATCCACAGAAAGCAGCATCAGGGGCTATGAAAGCAATTCACTGAGGACTGGAGAACTGACGAGTAGCTTAACGGAAGCATCGGCGGCAGTTTTGGACCTGTGCGGACTGACTCTGTCTTAATCCTTACACTTTTTCGGATGATCGGTAGTTGGATGGTTTACCAAAGCTCTATCGGAATTCTAGAACTGAGAGCGGAAATATCTAGCTACAATAAGGGCCTGACGACGTATAGTTTTGGCATTGAACAAAGCGCAAAAGCAACAGCGAGGGACATCGTGGTCTGGGCCTAAACAGATGACACAGTAAGAATGGAAGTCTCGGTGTGGTATTTGCTTTCCACAGGCGAGATTAATTGCTAACTTTTTTTTGACATTGGTTAGAGCAAGAAAAAAAGGATCCCCAATGGGGTACTTAGCTTTAGAAGACTTCAACTTCAATTCGGAAACGAAAACTCGGGCAGCGGCCGACCGACACTCGTGCGAACTGCTTCTGCTTTTGGCTCCTCGGCAAGAAAGACTGATGTAATGGGGCAGCTGCCTGATTTTATACCACTGATGACCTGATGTCAGTCCTGGAGTGACAGCAACCGACGCAGAAATACTAAGCCTTTGGTATTCGGGCCGACTGAGGGCTACCACTGGCAGGATAACCAAAATGTGATGACTGCAACAGTGAAACACGAAGAACATCTGCATTTAATACTCTGCCTGGCAATTTTTGAGCGGCCTCTAATAGTAAAATCTGCATCTGATGTACAGACTCTGCTGTAGGAGGATCCAACATTGTCTCTGTCCTACATTCCTTAAACAAAGTTAAGTACTTGATCATTTGAGTCTGGTAGTTAATTGCCCTATCGTCAAAGACAGCAGAGGTGAAAATATACAGTTGTGTACACTTACCATAAAAGTCGAAGAAGAGTTTTGTGGCATACCGGACTCCGAAAGGATCTCAGTAGCGGACTCAAAATCCACAGAAGCGGGCATCAGGGGCTGCGAAAGCACCTCACTGAGGACCGGAGAACTGACGACTAGCTTTACAGAAGTGTCGTCGGTAGGTTTGGACCTGTGCGGTCTGTCTCTGTCTTTATCTTTCCTTTTTTTTCAGAAGATCTGCTGTCGGAAGGCTTACTGAAACCACATTAGAGTTCGAGGACTGTAAGCGAAAATATCTAGCTACAATAAGGGCCCGACGACAGATAGTTCTGGCTTTGAACAAAGCACAGAAGCGACAGCAGGGGACGTCGTGGTCTGGGCCTAAGCAAGTGACGCAGTAAGAATGAAAGTCTCAGTGTGGTATTTGCTTTCCACAGGCGAGACAATTGTTAACTTTTTCTGACATCGGTTAGCACAAGAAAAAAGGATCCCCAATGGGGTACTTAGCTTTAGAAGACTTCAGCTTCAATTCGGTAAACGAAACTCAGGTAGAGGCCGACTGACATTCGTGCGAACTGCTTCTGCTTCGGGCTCAACAGCAAGGAAGACTGATGTAATGGTGTAGGGCTGCCTTACTTTATACTACTGTCAACCTGACGTCAGTCCTGAAGCGACAGCAACCGACACAGAAATACTACGCCTCTGGTATTCGGGCCGGCCGAGGGCTACCCTGGCAGAGATAACCCAAATGTGATGACTGCAACAGTGAAACATGAAGAAAGTACAATCGTGTACACTTACCATAAATGTAGATGTTCGAGTGTATTCACTGTTGCTGTCATCACACTTGGGTTATCTGCCTGCAGGTAGCCCTCAGTCGGCCCGAATACCAGAGTTTTGGGATTTCTGCGTCAGATGCTGTTGCCTCTTCCATGACATCAGGTCGTCGGGTATAAAACATGCAGCCGACGCCATTTTATCAGTTTTTCTTGCCCCAGATGTCAGGAGCCCCCAAAATAGGACGCAATTACATGGTGTGGAACACACCCAGTAAAATGTAAATACCATTGCCATAATATATGGCCAAAAAAGAGGATAGGTAGAAAGTATAGGAAAGTCAGGGGGGCTGGAGGGAGGGTAACCAGGACTTCTTCGTGTTTCATTGTTGCAATCATCACACTTGGGTTGATTCCCAAAGCTTAGGAAGGCTGGAGGCAGTCAAGAAGTATTAGGGCTGGCTAGCAGGCCTTGTAAGACTGCTGTGGCAAATCCAGCTCTGGATTTAGAAAAGATAGGCAAGTGATAATGCATGGTGAAGGTGTGTACAGAACTCCAGGTTGCAGCTTCCAGGATGTCCCTGGTACGGACTCCCCTGAGAAATGCTGTAGAGGTTGAGGTAGCCCTAGTGGAATGAGTTCTGATCCCCTGTGGGCTAGGCTTTCCATGGTGTTTGTAGCAGAAATGGATGCAGTGTGCTATCCATTTGAAAATGGTTTGCTTTGAAATGGCCTTGCCCTTTGTCCCTGTAGCAAAACTGACAAGCAGCTGGTCAGATTTTCTGAAAGGTTTAGTCCTGTCAAGGTAGAACCTGAGCTGTCTGTGCATGTCCAAGGAGTGCAGGATCCTTTCCCCTTTACTCTGAGGATTAGCGAAAAAAGTTGGTAAATTGATGGATTGGTTTAAAGCCACACTGGATACCACCTTGGGCATAAATGATGGGTTAGTCCTGAGGGAAACCCTGTCCGCATGGAAGATAATGAAGGTTTCCACAGCCATAAGGGCCTGTAATGCAAACTCTTCTTGCTGAAGTGATGGCTAGAAGTAAGGCTGTTTTCCAAGAGATAAATTTTAACTCTGCTGAGGCTGCAGGCTCAAAAAGGGGAAGCGTGAGCTTCTCTAGTACAAAGTTAAGGCCCCAGGCAGGAGTGGGAGCTCTCCTTGGGGGTCTTAAATTGTTAGCTCCTCTCAGGAACTGTTTGATCAGAGGGTGAGAGAAGAGGGGTGGCTCAGTATTGTAATGAGCTGAGACGGCAGAGGCATGAATCTTAATGGATGAGAATGATAGGCCTTTGTGGAGCAGCTCTGCTAGATAATCTAGGATTTGAGGTAAGGAGGGCATGCCTATGTCCTTTCCTTGAGACTGGTTCCAAGAACAGTATCTTTTCCACTCTCCTGAGTAGGATTTCCTAGTACTAGGCCTCCTGGCCTCAAGGATGACATCCAGCACCTGTTTGCTGAGGGTTGTTGGTGATGTATTCAGGGAATAAGCCAGGCTGTCAGGTTCAGGGTTTGCAGCTGAGGATGCAAAATCTGTCCCTCCTGCTGGGAGAGCAGAGAGGGGGTCTGATGTAGGTGCCAGGGTGGCACTGCTGTCAGGCTGCATAGGAGTGGGTACCACTGCTGGCATGGCCAGTCTGGTGCAATAAGGATTGTCCTTGGCCTGTCCTGTTTGATCTTGAGTACACTTTTGAGAGGAGAGGCAGAGGGGGAAAGCCATAGATTGAGAGGTTTTCCCGTGTGAAGGATAGGGCATCCACTTTCCATGCTTGGCTGTGGGGATTTCTGGTGCAACATTTGCTCAATTGATGGTTTTGGGGGGAAGCAAAGAGGTCCACCTCTGGTGTCCCCCACCTGTGGGATAGAAGTTTGAATGAGTTGGGTTCCAGTTTCCACTTGTGTGGGTCCATAAGATTTCGGCTTAAGTCGCCTGCCAGTGAATTTTGTTTGCCTGACAGGAATTGAGCTTGCAGGTGCACTTGATTGCTCAAGGCTGTGTTCCACAGAGCCATGGCTAACCTGCAGAGTGGGTAGGAATGAGTTCCCCCCTGCTTGTTTATGTACCACATAACTTGTGTTGTCTGTCTTTACATCGAGTTGTCCTGGAAGGATAAGTTATTAGAAGGCTTTCAGTGCATTCTGTACAGCTAACATTTCTTTTTGATTGATATGCAGGTGAATTTGTCCTGGGCTCCATTTGCCCTGAATGCATTTGCCTGCCATGTGAGGCCCCCATGCACAGTTTGATGCGTCTGTTGTCAGGGTTTGGGCGGCGGGGGTTGAGTGAAAAGGAGTCCCTTGTTGTGTTCACAAGCCTCAGCCCACCAAAGGAACTTTGCCCTTAGGCAAGGAATGATAGGAATCACTGTTTCCAGGTCCTGAGAATGTTGACACCAGAGACTCTAAGTACCATTGAAGTTTCCTCATATGCAGTCTTGCATATGGAATTAGGAGAATGCATGAGGTCATGAACCCTAAGGCTTGCAGTATTTTTCTTGCAGACAGCTGGGTTTGGGTGGTCAGTAGTTTGAAGTAATTTGTCATATAAACCTGCTTTTCTGGAGTGAGGAATGTCATCTGGGAAGTTGTGTTCAAGCTTGCTTCCAAGAATACAATCTTTTGGCTGGGTACCAGCTGTAATTTCTTTTCGATGATGGTATACCCCAGAGAAGTTAGGAGTCTCTTTACAAACGTCAGGTGCTGAAGTAGCAATTCCTAACTGTCCGCCTGAATCAGGCAATCGTCCAAGTATGGGTAGATTTGAATAATTCCCTGCCTGCTGGAGGCTGGCACGTTGTGAATACCCCGGGCACAACAGATAAGCCAAAGGGAAGTGCAGAGAAAGTACAGTTGTCTATACTTACCATAAAAATAGATGTTCGAGTGTATTCACTGTTGCAGTCGTTACATTTGGGTTATCTGCTTGCAGGTAGCTCTCAGTCGGCCTGATTATCAAAGTCTTGTGTCCTGTGTCGGTTGCTGTCTCATCTTCCATGAAGTCAGGTAGTCACGCAGCCGACACCATTACATCAGTTTTTCTTGCCCAAGATGTCAGGTGCCCCCATAATGGGAAGCAATTATATATAAGGTTACACTTCCAACAAAAAAACAAATACACCAGAAAGCATTAAGCATAGTAAGCAAGAATAGAGATATTGCCAATAGATGTCAGGGGCTGGAGGGAGGGTAACCAGGACTGCAACAGTGAATACACTCGAACATCTACATTTACTAAGTGTACACAACTGTACTATGTTCTTCATGTTTCACTGTTGCAGTCATTACATTTGGGTAGATTCACAAAGCTATGGTTGGGAGGAGGCAATTAGATAGCATTAGGACCAACTATAAGGCCCTGTAAGACTGCAGTGGCAAAACCAGCTCTGGATTTAGAACAAACTGGCAAGTGGTAATGCTTGGTGAAGGTATGTACAGAACTCCAGGTAGCAGCTTCTAGGATGTCCCTGGTAGGGACACCTCTGAGAAAGGCTGTACAGGTAGATGCAGCCCTGGTTGAATGTGGTCTTATCCCCTGAGGGATAGGTTTTCCATGGTGCTTATAGCAGAAATGAATGAAATGGCCTATCCACTTAGAAATGGTTTGCTTTGAAATGGCCTTCCCCTCTGCCCCTGCAGCAAATGCAACCAGCAGCTGTTCAGATTTCCTGAGAGGCTTAGTCCTGTTCAAGTAAAATCTAAGTTGTCTGTGCACGTCCAAGGAGTGCAGTATTCATTCCCCTTTGTTCTGTGGATTAGAAAAGAAGGTTGACAAATGAATGGACTGATTAAGGGCCACACTGGATACCACCTTGGGCATAAAGGTGGGATTGGTCCTGAGGGACACCCTGTTCGCATGAAAGATGATGAAAGGCTCCACTGCCATGAGGGCCTGTAATTCAGATACCCTTCTAGCTGAAGTTATGGCTAGAAGGAAGGCTGTTTTCCAAGAAAGGAATTTCAACTCTGCATTTGCAGCTGGCTCAAAGGAAGGTAGAGTGAGCTTTTCCAATACAAAGTTAAGGTCCCAGGCTGGAGTAGGGGCTCTCCTGGGTGGTCTTAAGTTTTTGGCCCCTCTGAGGAATTGCTTCAGCAGTGGATGAGAGAAGAGGGGTGGCTCTGTATTATGTTCTTCTTTCGGCTTTTCCTGGTTAGGGGTCGCCACAGCGTAACTCCGGTCAGCTAACGATTGGCACTAGATTTTTATGGTGCCAGCCCGACACCCAACCTTCAACGAATGCACGCCCATTCACGCATGTCTTACGAACGCCACTCGACCACGAGGAGGACATGCAGACTCCACACAGAAGGCCCTCCAGTCGAGAATCGAACGGGAGAACCTCTTGCTGTGAGGCAACAATGCTACTGCTGCACCACCGCGGCTCTGTATTATAATGAGCTGAAATGGCCGAGGCATGAATTTTGATGGAAGAAAAGGAAAGGTCCTTGTGAAGCATCTCAGTTAAGTATTGAACAATGTGCGGTAAATTGGGCACAATTGTATCCGTCCCATGTTTGGTTCCAGGAACAGAATCTTTTCCATTTTTCAGCATAGGATTTTCTAGTACTAGGCCTCCTTGCCTCCAGAATGACATCCATCACTTGTTTACTGAGGGATGGTAACGGAGAGATCATGAAATTAGCCAGACTGCAAGATTCAGAGTTTGAAGCTGTGGCTGCAGAATCTGGCCCTCCTGCTGGGACAGCAGGGCAGGGGTCTGAGGCAGGTGCCATGGTTCCAGAAGTGACACACTGCGCAAGAGGGGATACTAGTGTTGGCGTGGCCAGTCTGGTGCAATAAGTATTGTCCTCGGTTTGTCCTGTTTGATCTTTAGTAGCACTTTGGAGAGGAGAGGCAGAGGGGGAAAGGCATAAACTGATAGGTTTTTCCATGTGAAGGACAGGGCATCCACTTTCCAAGCTTATATGTGGGGAGTCCTTGTGCAGAATTTGTCCAATTGATAGTTTTGAGGGGAGGCAAACAGGTCCATCTCTGAGCTCCCCCATCTGTTTCTCAAAATGTTGAATATCTTTGGATCCAGTTTCCACTCGTGTGGGTCCATGAGATTTCTGCTTAGGTCTGCCAGTGTATTTAGCTTGCCTGGCAGGAATTGAGCTTGTAGATGCACTGGGTAGCTCAAGGCTGTGTTCCACACAGCCATGGCTAGTCTGCAGAGAGGGTATGAGTGGGTTCCCCCCTGCTTGTTTATGTATCACATAACAGTGGTGTTGTCCGTTTTTACCAATAACTGTCCTGGAAGAATGTGGTCCTTGAAGGCTGTCAGAGCATTCTGTACAGCTAACATTTCTTTTTGATTGTTATGCAGGTGCATTTGACTCGGGTTCCATTTGTCCTGAATGCACTTGCCCTGCCAAGTGTGCCCCCCATGTATAGTCTGATTGGTCTGTTGTTAGGGTTTGGGCAGCCGGGGTAGAGTGAATGGCAGTCCCTTGTTTTGGTGGCAGTCCTCTGCCCACCAAAGGAACTCTATCTTTAGACAAGGTATAATAGGAATCATTGATTCTAGGTCCTGGGAATGTTGACACCATAGGCTTTTTAAATACCATTATAGTTTCCTCATATGCAGTCTTGCACATGGAATTAGTAAAATGCAAGAGGCCATGAACCTCAGGGCTTGCAGTTATTTTCCTTGCAGATAGCTGGGTTTTTGTGGCCAGTTTTTTGAAGTAGGCTGTCAAGTGAACTTGTTATTCTGGCATGAGGTAGGCCATCTGGGAAGTTGTATTCAAGCTTGCTCCCAGGAATACAATTTGTTGGCAGGGTACTAGATGTGATTTCTTTTCGTTTATCGTGTACCCCAGAGAAGTTAGCAATTTCTTTACAAATGCCAGATGGTTAAATAGCATGTCCTGGCTTTCTGCCTGAATTAGACAATCGTCCAGGTATGGGTATAATTGAATATTTTTTTTGCCTGCAAAATGCAATGACTGGAGCTAGGCACTTTGTGAATACCCTGGGCACAGTAGATAAGCCAAAGGGCAGTGCAGAGAACTGATAGTGCATGTAGCCTGCTCTGAAGCATAGGTATCTTTTGCAAGATTCCCTTATTGGGATGTGCAGGCAGGCTTCCTTTAAATCCAGTGTTGCCAACCAGGCATTGTTGCTTAGCATGGGAAGCAGCTGATGAAGAGTTAGCATTTTGAATTTTGGGATTACCAAAAAAGTGTTTAGGATAGACATGTCCAGGATAGGACGCCAGGAATTGTCTTTTCTGGGTACCAGGAAAAGTCTTTAGTAGAAACCTTGCCCCCATTCTTCTTCTGGGACAGGCTGAATAGCCCTGACGCTTAGAAGAGAGAGAACTTGCTTTTGAGCCTCTGCCCACTGATTTGGTGGAAGGTCTGGCCAACTGTTTGGGGTTGGTAAGGAGTGGAAGTGAAATCTGTATCCTTGGGAAATTATATTTAAAACCCATTTGTCTTGGGTAATGAGTTCCCAGTTTTTTGCAAGCAGGGAAATCTTTCCCCCTAAAGGAACAGTCAGTTGAGCAGGGCTTGGAAGATTTAAAGTTAAGTCATTGTGACAGTTTACCATAGTGGGGTGTCTTACTACTCCCAGCTTTGGAAGTGGGAGCCCCACACTGCTTAGGCCTGTGAGTACCTTGGGACTGAAGCCTGGGTGTTCTGCTGGTTCTGGGTTTAGACTGAGAAGGCCTGGAAGAGGCAGGAAAAGACCAATTCTTAGAAGGCCAGTGGCTACTAAATCTGGAAGGCTGTACTTGGAGGAAATATTTAACAGTTTGCATAGATTTAGCTTTTTCCGCCATCTTTTTAAGTACTTCTTCTGCTTTGTTGCCAAACAGGCGGTCTTGATTTAAGGGAGCATCCAGTAATTTAGCTTTAACATGATCTGGCAAAGATTGCTCCTTAAGCCAAGCATGCCTTCTAAGTACAGACCCAGTGACAGCAGCCCTGCAAGATGCCTCTAATGAATCAAAACCACATTACAAAGTATGTTTTCCAACTTGTTCAGCAGAATGCATTAAATCCTGCAAATCTTTATTTTCAGTACAGTCAGGAATCATCATAATTTTCTGTTTAAGCAATCCGATAATATGCTGCTGATACTTTAACATATGAAACTGGCAGTTTAAGGCCCTAATGGCCAAAGTTGCAGAAGTGTATACCGTCTAATGGCCAAAGTTGCAGAAGTGCATACCTTCTTACCCCATCTGTCCAGGGCCCTGGAATCTCTATCAGAGGGGGTAGGGTTTTTGGCAGTAGTAGCCTTAATGCCTTTGGGTCCCTGTGAAATGGTCTCAGGATCCGCAGTAGGATTCTTAAAGAGGAACTTGAGAGAGTCAGGTACCCTGTAATACCTGTCAGGTTTTCTGGGAGCCGGAGGTAAAGAGTCAGAGGCCAGGCTAGATTCCGAGAAGGCATCATCTACAATGTCCAGTACAGGAGGGATAGCTAAAGGCCTGTATTGAGGTAGGAGTAAGAATTCCCGGAGCTTCTTTTTGGAGTCAGAGTAATCCTGACTTTCCCAGCGGAAATGCTCCCTAAGAGTATGCAAGGTTTCACCAAAAGAAATCCTCTGGAGGGGAAGCAGAGGGAATGGAGTCCTCTGCATCAGAATCCTCATAGGTAGATAAGGGCAACTCCTGGTCATCAGAGAAAGCAGAAATTTCAGAATCCTAATCAGAAGGAAAATCAGTTCTAGGTCTCTTAGAGGAAGAAGGGTGGCTTCCCCTGATTAGTGTAATAAGGTCTTCAGCCATTCTTATCATTTGTTTTTTAGGCATAGGAGCCTGACCATGCAGTCTGGGCGTCGGTTTATTAGGCATGGATCGAGTTTTAGGCCTTGAAGAAGACAATGGTGTCGGTTTAATATGCAAGTCAGTAGGCCTGAATACACCCTCAGAAGCCAGTGCCTGCACAGCGGCTCCGGACCCATCCAAGGTAGAGACATCTGCAGGTTCCAGAGTCGAAGAAGCATCTTGCAGCATACCAGACTCCAAATGGGTCTCAGTAGAGGCCTGCAAATCTGACGTAGCGGGTATCAGGGGATGCGAAAGCGCCTCACTGAGTACCGACGACTAGCTTAGTAGAAGTGTCGTCAGCAGCTTTGGACCTATGCAATCTGTCTCTGTCTTTATCTTTGTGTTTTTTCGGAATATCGGTAGTCAGGTGGCTTACCGAAGCCATTTCTGGATAATTGAACCGAGTACCAAAATACTTAGATGCAAAAATGAACCGACGACAAATAGTTTGAGGTTTGAATAAGGCATAAAACTGACAGCGAGGTACGTCGTGGTCTGGGCCTAAGCAAGGAATGCAGTACGAATGAAAATCTTTATGAGGTATTTGCTTTCCACAAGAAATACAATTGTTAACTTTTACTGACATCAGTTTAGAGCAAGAAAAAGGATCCCCAACGGGGTACTTAGCTTAGTTGAAAACTTCGGATCTGAAACTCAAAAACAAAAATTTCAGGAGTCGGCCGACCGGCACTTGTGAACTGCTTCTGCTTCGGGCACTGCACGGCAAAAAAAACCTGATGTAATGGCGTCGGCTGCATGCTTTATACCCTTGACGTCATGGAAGATGAGACAGCAACCGACGCAGGACCCAAGACTTTGATAATCAGGCCGACTGAGGGCTACCTGCAAGCAGATAACCCAAATGTAATGACTGCAACAGTGAAACACGAAGAACATCTGAGCCTGCCCTGAAACGTAGATATTTCCTGCAAGATTCCCTTATGGGGATGTGCAGATAAGCTTCTTTTAAGTCTAGGGTGACCAGCCAGGAGTCCTTGGCTAGAATAGGAAGCAGCTGCTGGAGCATAAGCATTTTGAATTTTGTTACTACCAGGAAGGTGTTGAGAATTGACAGATCCAGGATAGGGCACTAGGAGTTCTCTTTTCTGGGCACCAGGAACAGTCTGGAGTAGAAACCCTGTCCCCTTTGCTCTGAGGGAACAGGTTGAATAGCCCCAATACTGAGAAGGGAAAATACTTGCTTTTGGGCCTCTGTCCACTGGTTTGGAGGAAGGTGTGGCAATCCGCTTGGGGATGGCAGTGAGTGAAAGTAAAATCTGTATCCCTGGGATACAATGTTTAAGACCCATTGGTCCTGGGTAATATACTCCCAGTTTTTTGCATGCAGGGCGAGTTTTCCTCCTAGGGGTGCAAGTACGTGGGCATGGCTAGGAAGGATGAATGACAAGTCACTGTGAACTTTTTCCATAAAGGGGTGGCTTACCACTGCCTGATTTTGAGGTGGGAGCACTCCATTGTTTAGATCTGTGCATAACCTGAGGCTGTAGTCTTTGTGGTCTGTTGCCCCTAGGTTTGGACTGAGAAGGTCTGGGAGGGACTGGAAAGGACCATTTCTTTGATGGCCAATGCCTACTGAATCTAGGTGGTTGTATCTGTAAGAAATCTTTAACAGTTTGCATAGATTTAGCTTTTTCCTCCATCTTTTTAAAAATATCTTCTGTTTTTGTGCCTAACAAACATTCTTGGTTTAATGGAGCATCAAGTAATTTTGCTTTAACACGGTCTGGCAAGATTTGTTCCTTCAGCCAAGCATGCCTTATCAGAACAGACCCAGTGACAGCAGCCCTGCAAGATGCTTCTAAGGCATCAAAACCACACTGCAAAGTATGTTTACCAACTTGGTTTGCAAAATGCATTAACTCTTGTAAATCTTTATTTTCTGCACAATCAGGAATCAACATTTTTTGTTTAATTAGTTCCATAATATGCTGCTGGTACTTCAACATGTGAAACTGGCAATTTAAAGCCCTGATGGCAAGAGTTGCTGAGGTATATACCTTCTTACCCCATCTGTCTAAAGCCCTAGAATCCCTGCCCGAAGGGGTAGGGGTTTTTTGGCTGTAGTAGCCTTAATACCTTTAGGTCACTGAGAAATGGTCTCTGGATCCGCAGTGGGATTTTTAAAGAGAAATTTGTGAGGGTCAGGTACTCTGTAGTACCTATCAGGCTTTCTAGGAGCTGGTGGTAAAGTATCAGGGGTAAGACTGGATTCCATGAAGACATCATCTACAATATCTAGGGCAGGTGGTATAGCTAGAGGCCTGTGCTGAGGCAAGTCTAAGAATTCTCTGAGTCTCTTTTTGGAGTATGGGTAGTCCTGGCATTCCCAGCAGAAATGCTCCCTTAGGGTATGCAAGGTTTCACTGAAAGAAACGTCCTCTGCGGGGGGAGCCAGAGGGAACAGAATCCTCTGCATCCAAATCCTCATAGGTAGATAAGGGTATGTCCTGGTAATCAGAGGGGTCAGTCATCGGACTCATGGTCTGTGGAATCAGAAGGAAAATCAATTCTTTGTCTTTTAGAGGGGGAAGGCTGGCTTCCCCTAATTAAAGTAATGAGGTCTTCAGCCATTCTAAGCATTTGTTTCCATGGCATGGGTGCTCGAGAATGCGCTTTGGTCGTCGGTTTCCTAGGCGTAGTGCGAACCCTGGGCCTGAGAAATTCGGTAGTTTTAGTAAGAAATGAAGTAGTCAGTTTAATACGAACATCGGTAGGTCTGAATACACCCTCAGAAGCTGGTGCCTGCACAGCAGCTCTGGACCCATCCAAAGTAGAGACATCCACAGGTTCCATAGTCGAAGAAGCATCTTGTGGCATACAGGACTCCGAATGGGTCTCAGTAGAGGCCTGCAAATCTGTAGAAGCGGGTATCAGGGGCTGCGAAAGCGCCTGAGTACTGGCGGTCTGGCGACTAGCTTAACAGAAGCGCCGTTGGCAGTTTTGGACCTATGCGG
This sequence comes from Protopterus annectens, assembly GCF_019279795.1. Lineage (NCBI taxonomy): Eukaryota > Metazoa > Chordata > Ceratodontiformes > Protopteridae > Protopterus > Protopterus annectens. Next base: position 738,027,401 of record NC_056751.1, on the reverse strand, counting down.
TCTGTCGCTGTCTTTATCCTTACTTTTTTTGGAAGATCGGTAGTCGGACGGCTTATAGAAGCCATTTCGGAATACGGAGAATGAGAGCAAAAGAATTTAGCGACAAAGATAGCCCGACGATGAATAGTTTGGGCGTTGAACAAGGCACAAAACCGACAGCGATGAATGTCGTGGTCTGGGCCTAAACAGGTGACGCAGTAAGAATGAAAATCTCTGTGAGGTATTTTCTTTCCACAGGCAAGACAATTAACTTTTTCTGACTTTGGTTAGAGCAAGAAAAAAGGATCCCCAATGGGGTACTTAGCTTTAGAAGACTTCATACTTGAAACTCGAAAAATGAAAATGTCAGGTAGCGGCCGACCGTCACTTACGAACTGCTCCTGCTTCGGGCTCCCGAGCGACAAGAAAAACTGATATAATGGCGTCGGCTGCATGTTTTATACCCCTGACGACCTGACGTCATGGAAGAGGTGACAGCATCTGATGCAGAAATCCCAAGACTGGTATCTGGGCCGACTGAGGGCTACCTGCAGGCAGATAACCCAAGTGTGATGACTGCAACAGTGAAACACGAAGAACATCATCCTTCTTTCCACATCTATCCATAGCCCTACTACCTCTGTCAGTAGGTAGGGCATTTGCACTGGGCAGAAACTTAGAAAGCTTGGGGCTTTATCTGAAGACACAGACACTGCAGAGGGATCTGCCACTGGATTCTTGGATAAATATTTCATGCCATCGGGCACCTTGTAAAACCTGTCTGGTCTCTTAGCAGCTGGTACAGAAGAGGTGCACTGAAACGTGTTCGGGAAAGCCTCAAAGACAGGAGGGACGGTTGAAGGGGTAGGGGTACCCCATCTCAAAGAGTGTTAATACTTCTTCTGAACATCAGAGATTTGCATGGATTGCCACTCTTGTTTCATTATGTTCTGTATAATCTCCCCAAAGGAAGTTTCCTTAATAGGGGAATCTGGTGAAAGGCAGTCCTCTTTGCCAGAAGAATTTGCCCTGGAGAATGCAGCTGAGAGGAATAGTCCAGAGAATGGTCAGAGTTGTAGTCCTGTTCCTCATCAGCTGAAGAGAAAGCCTGGAGAGATTTTTGAGGAGTTGCTTGTGGCTGCCAAGACCCAAAGGAGAAGGTTTCAAAGACATAGTAGCCTTGAATAACCCCTGTGAGAAGTCTATCTACTCATTTCCCTAGCTGCTGAGGGAAAGGCCACATTCCTAACATTATGTTTTTTTCTTTTTAGGTATGATGTTTGCCTGGACGAGACATGGAGGTTTGGAACCATGTTTGACGTCTATTAGAGAGCTTGGGATCTCTTCCAAAAAGTACAGTTTTGTACCTACCATAAATGTAGATGTTCGAAGATCCACATTGCTGCAGTCCTTACACTTGGGTAGTCCGCTGTCCTCGGTCGGCCCGAATATCAAAGTATAAGGCTGACGTCGGTCAAGGCGCATTTGACTGACATCAGGACGTCAGGGTACAAATGCGCATGACCGACGTCATATCCTCAGTCTTTTCTTGCCCAGATGTCAGAAGACCCTAAGCATAAAGGTCAAAACCAAAATACAGCAAACAAACAACCAACCACCCTTGCACTACTTATATGTACAATATATACAATATACACAATATTTACAACCCAACCCACACAACCACCTCTAACTACAGAGGGGAAGGAGGGAGGGTAAATTGGACTGCAGCAATGTGGATCTTCCAACATCTACATTTATGGTAGGTACAAAACTGTACTATGTTCTTCATCTCACATTGCTGCAGTCCTTACACTTGGGTAGAATCCCAAAGCAGAGGTAAGGGAGGATGGCCAAACTACAAGGAAGCAGGAGCTGCCAAAATGCCCTGCAAAACAGCAGTGGCAAAACCAGCCCTGGATTTAGAGTAAAGTGGTAGGTGATAATGCCTAGAGAAAGTATGCACTGAACTCCAAGTAGCTGCCTCCAAAATATCCTTGGTTGCCACTCCCCTCAAAAGGCTGTCAAGTGGCAGTAGCCCTAGTGGAATGAGGCCTAATCCCAGCTGGAATCTCCTTGCCATGATGGGAATAACAGAAAGCAATGCAAAACCCAATCCACTTAGAAATAGTTTGTTTTGACACAGGCTTGCCCTGAGAACTCAAAGCAAAAGAAACAAACAACTGCTGAGACTGCCTGAACCCTTTAGTTCTGTCCAAATAATATCGCAACTGCCTGTGTACATCTAAAGTGTGCAAAATCTTTTCCCCTTTATTTTGGGGATTTGCATAAAAAGTAGGCAAATGAATAGTTTGGTTTAAAGCCACACTAGAAACCACCTTAGGCATAAAGGAAGGATTAGTGCGTAAAGATACCCTATCCTTATGGAAAATCAAGAAAGGCTCAACCGCCATAAGGGCCTGTAATTCAGAAACCCTTCTTGCAGAGGTAATGGCCAACAAAAAGGCAGTCTTCCATGATAAATATTTCAACTCAGAAGTAGCTGCAGGCTCAAAAGGTTGTAGAGTGAGTTTCTCCAACACAAAATTGAGATCCCAAGCAGGAGTAGGAGCTCTACGTGGGGGTCTTATATTCTTTGCCCCTCTAAGAAATTGCTTGAACAAAGGATGAGAAAACAATGGAGGGTCACATTCATAGTGAGCTGAAATTGCTGCAGCATGAACCTTAATAGAAGAGAAGGACAAACCTTTGTCCAGTAACTCAGTAAGATATTGAAGAGCCACACTTAAATTAGGCTCAGAAACATCAAAATCCTTTGCTGCACTCCAAAATAAAAATCTCTTCCATTTATCTGCGTACACTTTCCTTGTACTAGGCCTTCTAGCTTCCAAAATCACATTCAAAACTTGTTGTGGAAGTTGAGACCCTCTATGGTTCAAAACAGAATATGCCAGGCTGTTAGGTGAAGAGAGTGAAGTTTGACATTGAGCAAATGGCTGTCCTCCTGTGACAACAGGTGTGGAATCGAAGGCAAAGGCCATGGAGGCTTCCGTACCAGACTTCTCAGTAATGGGTACCAGTGCTGTCGAGGCCAATCTGGAGCTATTAAAATCATCCTTGGCTTGTCCTGTCTGACCTTTAGAAGTACCTTTGGGAGGAGAGGCAGAGGTGGAAAGGCATACACATGAAGATTGCTCCAATTGAAAGAAAGAGCATCCACTTTCCAAGCTGTGGGATGAAACCTTTTGTGCAATACTTTGGCAGCTGATGGTTTAGTGGAGAAGCGAACAGATCTATGTCTGGAGTTCCCCATGACACTGTCAATTTCTGAAATACATGAGGATCCAATTTCCACTCGTGGGGATCCATAATTCGTCTGCTCAACACATCTGCTAAGGAGTTCTGTGCTCCTGGCAGAAACCTTGCCTGAAGATTGAGCTGCAAACTGAGAGCAGTCTCCCACAAAATCATTGCTTGCCTGCATAGAGGATAAGAATGTGTTCCCCCTTGCTTGTTGATGTACCACATGACAGTTGTGTTGTCTGTTAGAATCAACACCTGCCCTGGAAGAAGTAAATCCTTGAAAGCTATTAATGCAAATTGGACTGCTAACATCTCCTTCAGGTTGATATGTAGATGTTGTAGTCTGGCAGGCCACTTGTCTTGTATCCACTTTCCATTTAGATGTGCTCCCCAAGCTTTGTCTGAGGCATCTGTCGTTAAAATCTGACTACGCCTCTGGCCGGGTCACAGAGAGTCCCTTGTTTAGGTGACATTCCTGAGCCCACCACAAAAATTCCTTTTGAATGCAAGGTATTATTTGAATGACAGTGTCCAGATCCTGGCAGTGCTGTGTCCATACATTTTTGAGATACCATTGCAGCTTCCTCATATGCAGTTTGGCATTGGGAAGCACCAGAATACAAGATGCCATGAACCCTAAGGCTTGAAGGACTGTCCTTGCAGTCAGCCCGACTGATGAGATAGTTGATGGAAGTAAAGGGAAAGATTATTTTGTTTGTCCGGGGTTAAAAGGCCATCTGGGATGCTGTATTCAGTCTTACACCCAGAAAGCACATGTCCTGAGAGGGTACTAGACTGGACTTTATTTCGTTCACAGAATACCCCAGGCATCTTAGCACTGCTATCACATATTCCAAATGATGAAGAAGCTCTTCCCTTCCTTGAGCCAGAATCAGGCAGTCGTCCAAATAAGGATAGATCTGTATTCCTTTTAGCCTGAAGAAAGCTATCACTGGAGCCAGAACTTTCGTGAACACTCTGGGCAGTAGATAAGCCAAAGGGCAATGCAGAGAACTGATAGTGAGAAGTCCCAGCTCGAAACGCAGATACTTCCTGCAACTTAGTCTGATAGGAACATGAAGGTAAGCCTCCTTGAGATCCAAAGTTACCATCCAATGATCTTTGCCCAGCAGAGGTAAAAGCTGTTGTAACGTCAACATTTTGAACTTGGGAATGTCCAGATAAGTGTTGAGGATAGATAAATCCAAAATTGGTCTCCACGTGTTCCCCTTCTTTGGTACTAGGAACAGGCGAGAATAAAATCCTAGGCCCACTTCTGGCATAGGGACCGGCTGTATGGCCCCTAGTTGAAGTAACAGAGAAATTTGCTTGTGAGCCTCTATTCTTTGTTGAGGAGGAACGTCTGGCATGCCTTTGAAAGGAGGCAAGGTATGGAAATAAAACCTGTAACCGTGGTGTATGATATCCAATACCCATCTGTCTTGGGTAATTAAACTCCAATTTTCTTTGAAAAGTGCCAACCTTCCTCCCAAAGGTGCTGCCAGGCGAGAAGGCTCTGGCAGCTGAAAAGGTAGGTCATTGGGTCTGTTTACGAAGGACTGACCCGTGCCCTCACCTGAAGACTGCGCAGGAGAACTCCCTGTTCTAGGCCTGAAAGAGCCCTGAGCTCTGCCCCTACCACGTCTAGATCTACCCCTAGACTGGGAATCATAAGAAGGATACGTCCACCCTTTAGCAGGGCAATTTCTACTAAACTTTGGAGGCTGAACCTGCAAAAAATCTTTAACAGTCTGCATAGACTTAGCCTTGTCTTCCATTTTCTTTAAAACTGCCTCAACAGGAGAACCAAACAACACATCAGATTGTAAAGGAGCATCTAAAATCCTTGTTTTAACATGGTCAGATAAATTTTGATCCCTCAGCCAGGCGTGCCTGCGAAGAACTGACCCAGTGGCAGCCACCCTAGAAGAGGCCTGTACAGCATCAAAACCACATTGCAAAGAATGCTTACCCACCTGTTCAGAAACATGTACTAAATCTTGTAACTCTTTACAATCAATACCTTCCAGAGCATCAACCTTAGACTTCAACTGTGAAAGGAGATAGTTTTGGTATTTTAACATGTGAAACTGGCAATTCAAAGCCCTCATAGCTAGAGTGGAAGAAGTATAAACTTTCTTTCCCCATCTATCCAAGGCCCTGGCTTCTTTATCTGCAGGAACCGGATTCTTGACAACAGAAGCCTTAACACCTTTAGGCCCCTGGCTAACAGTTTCTGGGTCTGCCCTAGGACTCTTAAAAGATACTTATGAACTTCAGGCACCCTGTAATACCTATCCGGTTTAACAGGAGCAGGAGGCAAAGAATCAGGATTAAGAGAAGCCTCTGTAAAACATCTTCCACTACATCCAAAACAGGAGGTATAGCCAAAGGCCTATGCTGGGGTAAAACAAAATTCCCTAAGCCTTTTCCTGGAATCAGAGAAGTCCTGACCTTCCCACTTAAAATGCTCCCTCATGGAATGAAGAGTTTCTGAAAAGAAAAATCCTCAGGAGGAGAAGCAGAAGGAGTAGAATCATCCACATCAGAATCAGAATAAGGAGAATACTCCTGCAAGTCTTCAGCCGAAGACTCTGAAACATCCGAAGCCTGCTCAAAACTCCCTAGCTCAGGCTCCACCCTAGGTCTCTTATCAGGAGGGGGCAAAGAACCCCTAATCAAAGTAATCAAATCTTCAGCCATTTTAAGCATATGCTTCTTGGGCACAGTTCCAGAAGAACTAGGGGTGACACCAACTGAAGCTAAACCTGGCCTGCCTCTAGGAGAAGCCTTGGAAAAGTACAGTTTTGTACCTACCATAAATGTAGATGTCCGAACTGGATAGCATCTGCAGTCATAACAAGTGGGTTGTCCTGTCGTCAGGCAGCCCTGCAGTCGGCCGGATTCCAAAGTCCGGGTCCGGCTTCGGCTGATGTCGCACTCCACCCGACGTCATCTCTGTTGGTCTTGGGTATAAAAGCATCAGCCGACGCCATTTTCCTCAGTGTTTCTTGCCCCAGATGCCAGTAGCCCTCTTGCAGGCTAAAAATTTGGATAGATGCCAATGTTTCCAAATAGATAGAGGTAAACACAGCAATAAGCATATATGTACATATATACAAACAAATACACCATAAAGACTCCCCCAACAGCTAGCTATTAGGAGGGTAAACACCCTAGGGGTACCACATAGCGGAAGGAAGGTCGGTAATCCTCACTCCTGATGCTATCCAGTTAGGACATCTACATTTATGGTAGGTACAAAACTGTACTATGTCCTACATGGATGCATCTGCAGTCATAACAAGTGGGTAGAATACCATAGCCAACTAGGGAGGAGGATAAAAGTAGATTATGGTGTGTTTAGGATCCCTTGCAGTACAGCAGTGGCAAACCCTGCTCGGGATCTGGAATATAGAGGCAAATTATAATGCTTGGCAAATGTATGCACGGAGGTCCAAGTAGCCGCCTCAATAATGTCTTTGGTTGCCACTCCTCGTAAGAAGGCTGTGGTAGTGGCTGTTGCCCTTGTAGAATGAGGTCTTATGTCCTGTGGAATTGGTTTTCCATGGAAGGAGTAACAGTATCGTATGCAATTTCCTATCCATTTGGAGATTGTCTGTTTGGAAATAGCTTTTCCTTCCCTTCCTGTTGCATAGGCTACAAAAGTTGGTCAGTCTTTCTGCTATTTTTGTTCTGTCCAAGTAGTAGCGTAGCTGTCTATGTACATCAAGGTATGCAGTATTCTTTCCCTCTGTTTTGTGGGTTGGGAAAGAAGGTAGGTAGGTGGATTGCCTGGTTTAAAGACACTCTGGATACCACCTTGGGCATAAATGTAGGATTAGTCCTCATGGACACTCTATCTTGGTGGAAGATTAGGAAGGGTTGCACTGCCATTAAGGCCTGTAGTTCTGAAACCCTCCTTGCTGAAGTAATTGCCAGTAGGAAAGCAGTTTTCCATGACAGGTGTTGTAGGTCTGCTGTTGCTGCTGGTTCAAAGGGTGATAGTGTCAACTTTTCTAGCACAAAGTTTAAATCCCAAGCTGGTAATGGTGGTTTCCTTGGAGGTTTTACATTCTTGATTCCTCTGAGGAACTGCCTGAGCAAAGGGTGCGTTAAAACAGGTGGATCAAAGCTGTATTCTGCTGAAATAGCTGATGCATGTATCTTGATGGAGGAGTAGGATAGGCCTGAATGAAGAAGTTCGGCCAGATACTCCAGAATGTTAGGCATATCTATGTTTGACACATCTTTTCCTCTTTCCGTACTCCAAATGACAAACCTTTTCCATTTTCCAGCATAGTTCCTTCTTGTTGAAGGTCTAGTGCTTCAAGAATAATGTCTTTAACTCTTTGGGAAAGTTCTGGATTAGCTGCTGCTATGTGATGTTCCATGCAGTCAGTTGCAGCGTTTTAGGTTTGGATGTATGATGCTGTAGTTGTTCTGAGTTAACATCAAAGGCATCAGGGTATTGGCCACATATTGTTCGAGACATGCTCTTCAGTAGTGGGTACCAGTGTTGTCTTGGCCAGTTTGGAGCTATCAGGATTATCCTTGGGCGTTCTTCCTTGATTTTTAGTAGTACCTTGTGTATCAAAGGAAGAGGTGGGAATGCATATGCTGTTAGGCCTTTCCAGTTGAAGGAGAGTGAGTCCACTTTCCATGCTAGTGGGTGGAATGTCCTTGTGCAGAATTTTTGAGCTGGTGATTGAGAGGTGATGCGAATAGGTCTATCTGTGGCATTCCCCATTTCTTCGAGATGGTCTTGAAGATGTCCGGTGCAGCTTCCATTCGTGGGCATCGAAGTGGTTCTGCTTAATATGTCTGCTAGAGTATTGTCTTTCCCGGTACAAATATTGCCTGTAACTGAATGTTGTAGCTGAGTGCCAGGGTCCACAGCTCCAAGGTCATTCTGCATAGGGGTATGAATGAGTGCCTCCCTGTTTGTTGATGTACCACATGACTGTGGTGTTGTCTGTCCTTATCATCAACTGGCCCTCTTTGAGAAATGGTTTGAACTTTTGGATTGCCAGTTTTACTGCCAGCATTTCTTTTAGATTGTTGTGCAGGTGAAGTTGATCCTGTGTCCACAATCCTTGCGCATTTGTCCAGCATGTGGGCCCCCATCCTAGGTCTGAAGCGTCTGTTGTGATGGTCTGGCTTGGTTGACATCTGCGAAAGGGTAGGCCTGGGTTTGACTGGCATGCCTGAGCCCACCATAGGAACTCCTGTTTTAAGCATGGAATTAGTGGGATTTCTGTTTCTAGACTGTGTCTGTGTTGGGACCATAAATTCTTTAGGTACCACTGTAGTTTCCTCATATGTAGTCTGGCAAATGGGACCAAGATTATGCATGATGCCATGAAGCCCAAGGCCTGCAGAACTTTTCTTGCTGTTAACTTGTTCAGTTTTGTTAGTGCCAAGTAAAGAGGAAGTTCTTTTTGTTTTTCTGTAGTCAGGAATGCCATTTGTTGTACTGTGTCCAATTCAGCCAAGAATGTCCTTGTTTGGGATGGTATCAGCCTTGACTTTTGTAAATTGACTGTGTATCCCAGTCCTTGTAGCAAGTAAATGACCCTTTGTAAATCTGTTGTCAGCTTGCTTTTGTTGTCCCCTTGTAGCAGGCAGTCGTCCAGGTATGGGTAAATTTGAATTCCCTGTAGTCTGCAATGGGCGATTACTGATGCCAGGCATTTTGTGAATACTCTGGGCGCAGTAGATAAGCCAAAGGGCAATGCTGAGAATTGATAGTGCTCTGATCCTGCAAGAAATCTGAGGTATCTTCTGCAGATTGGTCGAATGGGGACGTGCAGGTATGCCTCCTTGAGATCTAGAGTTACCAGCCAAGACTCCTTGCCCAGCATGGGAAGAAGTTGATGTAGGGTCAGCATTTTGAATTTTGGGACAATGATGTATGTATTTAAGGTGGACAGGTCGAGAATTGGTCTCCAACTTTTTTCCCTTCTTGGGACTAGGAATAGTCTGGAGTAGAACCCCTTTCCTCGTTCTGCTGTTGGCACTCTTTCCACTGCTCTCATGTTTGCTAACTCCATTATCTGGCGTAGAGCCTCTGTTTTTTGATTTGGAGGTAGATTTGGCATTCCTCTTTTGACTGGTAAAGTGTGGAAGTGAAACCGGTAACCTTGATCTATGGTTTGTAAAATCCACTTGTCTTTTGTTATGTAGTGTCAGTTCTTTGAAAATAAGGTTAACTTTCCGCCTAGAGGAGCTGCTATTTGTTCCCTGGTAGGCGGATTTAGGATTAAGTCACTGTGGTTGTGCTGTTGTAGTGGCAGTGGCTGTGTCTGTGCCTCTGTTGTTACCTTGCCACTGTCGTCCTCTGTAGGCACCTCCTCTGGATTGGTTTCTGCCTCTGGAACGTCTATTCCTGCCCCTTTGAAATTTTGTGGAGTCAGGAAAGGACCAATTTTGGCAGGCCAGTTCCTGCTAAACCTTGGGGTTGAACCTGCAAGAAATCTTTAACAGTTTGAACAGATTTTGCCTTTTCTTCCATTTTCTTCATAACCTGCTGGGCAGGTGTACCAAACAAACTTGTCTTGTCCATAGGAGCATCTAGCAACTTAGCTTTAACATGATCCGGTAAAGCTTGTTCCTTTAGCCATGCATGCCTTCTTATCACTGTGCCTGTCATGGCTGATCTAAATGAAACCTCCAGTGCATCATAGCCACATTTTAAGGAATGGTTGCTAACCTGTTGTATGTTATTTACCATCTCTAATACATATTTCTTATCAAGAGATTCATCAGTGGTTAGTTTTTTAGTTAACTGATCAAGCATAAACTCTTGGTATTGTATCATGTGAAACTGACAGTTTAAAGCTCTAGCTGAGAGAGTAGCTGAAGTGTAGACCTTTTACCCCATCTGTCTAGTGACCTTGCTTCCCTTTCAGAAGGAATAGGGTTTTTAGCTGTGGTGCTACTGCCTTGGGACCCTGGGATATAGTTTCTGGGTCTGCAAGTGGGGCCTTGTAAAGGAGGTGATGAGTATCTGGCACCCTGTAAAATCTGTCTGGTTTGGCAGGGGCTGGGGGTAAAGAATCTGGAGGAGCAAACATCATTGAAAGCATCATCCACCACAGAGAGAACAGGAGGTATTGCTAAGGGCCTGTGCTGTGGGAGGTGCAGAAAGGTCCTAAGTCTTTTCTGGAGTCTGAAAAATCCTGTTGCTGCCATTGGAACTGTTCTCGCATGGCATGCAAGGTTTCCCCAAAGGAGAATTCTTCTGGTGGGAAGCAGCTGGGATGGATTCTTCAGCATCAGAATCTTCAAAATTGGAGAAGGGAGCCTCAGGCTGGTCAGTTATGTCTGATTCATCAGCAGAATCATCAGAAGACACTGGCTCAGGGGCTCTGCCCTAGGTCTCTTCTCTGGGGGCTGAGAGGCCCTGTCTGGGTGAGATTGAGATCCTCTAATTAAAGAAATTAAATCTTCTGCCAAAGCATTTGAGAACTAGAAGAGGGCCTGGATGTGGGGGTTTAACAGGCACTGATTTAGTAGTCTTGGCTGCTATAGCCCTGGCGAAGGCCTTAATGGACATGGCAGCTGGAGGCCTAGCACTGCTGGGGTAGAGACATCCAAGGGATGGTGTCTGATAAGTCAACCACCGTAGTGGGTAAAATTTCTGAGGTCGATTCAAGAGTTGTAGCAGGGGCCTCAGTTGTAAGAATAGGTTCAGCTGTACTTTGAGCAGTTTTCGGTTTCGGCGAAACCGAGACACACTCGCGATTTGCTTTACTGTTTTAGGCGAAACCCAAACCCGCTTTACCGTGGTTTCGGCGAAACCGCGCCCTTGAAAGTGTCGGTCTTTATCTTTGCGTTTTTGGGGTAGTCGGAGGATCCGGCGGCATAATGTACGCAAAATCAGAACCGAAAACTGTTCTGCAAACTCAAACCGGCCCTAAGCGTTAAGTCGGTTGAAAGAGGCACAGGCCGAACAGGCTGCTACGTCGTGGGCTGGGCCTAAACAAGGCAGACAGTAAGAGTGGAAATCTTTATGAGGTATTTGTTTCCCACAGGTTAAACAATTGTTAACTTTTTCTGACATCGGCTGAGGCAAGAAAGAGTCCCCAGCAGGTACTTAGCTTTAGAAGTCTTGATAGTATTCGGTGAAGTAATCTCTGGATCCGACCGACGACCGGCACTTGCGAACAGCTTCTGCCAGCCAGCGGCAAGAAAGACTGAGGAAAATGGCGTCGGCTGATGCTTTTATACCGAAGACCAACAGAGATGACGTCGGGTGGAGCGACATCAGCCGGGCGGACCGGACTTTGGAATCCGGCCGACTGCAGGGCTGCCTGACGACAGGACAACCCACTTGTTATGACTGCAGATGCATCCATGAAGGACATCAGAAGGAGAGGGCCTAACCACCCTAGGCAGGGAGGGGAGTATAGTAACCTGAGAAGCCCCATCACCTGACCTGCCTCCTGAGAGGCCACATCCTGCAATAACAAGGTCTCTCCTGGGATCCCAAAGAAACCTCCGGTGGAACCACCGGCTCCACCGACACCTCTAAAGAACCGGCGTCCGGGCAGACGGTTCTTCTAGCCTAGGCTTCACTGCTTTGTCCTTGCACTTCTTGAAGAAGCAGGCGTCGGAGCATCTGGCGGCATTTTATAATTGCACCGCTTCCCAAAGACTAACCTGGCACAATCTAATCTCTTTATGAGTGCGCTTATTGAATCTCTAGCACAGCGACCAACAACAAACGTACGTGCTCAGGCCCTAAATAAGGAATACACAAAGTATGATAGTCTCTATCGGTATCTGTTTCCCACAAGAAATACAATTATTCACTTTTTCTGACATCCGGTAAACCACTGAGGCAAGAAAACTAAAATATTCTAGCAGAATACTTTAGCCAACTTGACTGGTCTGACTCAAAAAAAAAAAAATTTTCAAGAACCCCCCGGCACTTGCACTGCTTCTGCTTCTGCCGGACCATGCGGCAAAAGACTGAGGATATGGCGTTGGTCATGCGCATTTGTACCCTGACGTCCTGATGTCAGTCAAATGCGCCTTGACCGACGTCAGCCTTATACTTTGATATTCGGGCCGACCGAGGACAGCGGACTACCCAAGTGTAAGGACTGCAGCAATGTGAGATGAAGAACATCTAAAATTTGAGGGATGCCGTGCAGTTCATCGGAAATGATCAAACATAGTTCCTCAGAAGTATCAACAGTCTGCAAGGCCTCAGGTGTCATACTAGCCTCCGATGGGGCAATTGAAAAGTAACCTGATGTACTGTGGGTTCTGCAACCACAGCGAGTAAGTCAGAGTTAGAAATGTTGGACTGCAAATCTGTTTGAGGCCTCTTTAGTTGGTTCTTCGGTGACAAATGGACATTAGAGGATGCAGAGTCAGCCATCTTGAACTGGGCCAAGCATTTTAAGATGCTGGGTGTTTATGAAGGTGTTGAAAGTAGAAAGCCTTGACCCAAAGTCAATCGTTTGTAACCCAAACCAAGATTTGTGATTGTGTTCTAGCCCAAAGCAAAAAAGAAGCTTGGTATGCAAGTCCTTCTATGGAATTTGCCTACTGCACTCACACTTAGCCCTTCTAGCGGACATCTACAACTTTCAACAAAAAATGTTAAGATAAAAAAGGAAGGTTCCCCAGTGGGGCATCATCAGGATAAAAGATCTAAGCAAAGATACCAACAACCAAACGGTGAGCAGTCTGATGTACGGCCTGCGTTTGGGCTGGCACCAAGATAGTCTGAGGATCCATGCTTGTACATCCATCAGCACAGTACAGATGTGTACACTTAACATAAATATAAATGTGCAAGTGTATTCACTGTTGCAGTCATCACACTTGGGTTATCCTTTCAGAGGTAGTCCTCAGTCGGCCCGAATACCAAGGCTTAGTATTTCTGCGTCAGTTGCTGTTGCTTCACGACTGACGTCAGGTCGTCAGTGGTATAAAAACAGGCAGCCGACGCCATTATATCAGTTTTTCTTGCCCCAAATGTCAGGAGCCCCCAAATAGGGAGCTAATTTTAAATGCCTACAACCACCCCAGGTTAAATGACAGTTGTTCTATTACCCCCTTACTAAAGCTTATGCATTGTGGCATAAGGTGATTTATATTTTATAATTTTATATATGCAAATAGAATGCATTTTATTTGGAATAACGTGACATTTGAAGTTTTGAATACAGTTTTTTAATTAATAGTAATAATTTATAATATGAAGTGTATATGACTTTAATTGCTGAATCAACTAACAATATCACGTGACTTGTAATAGAGGTATATATTCAGAGTCTTTTAGTATGCACTTGTTGTTCTGATTAAGTTTTTTAACGAAAGCGTTTAACAACTGGTAATAAAATTGTGTTTCAACATTTCCTTGGTTCTGGTTCTTCTGGAGGTCGTTTTTCAACTGTGTTCTTAGTTTGTCCTGCCCCATGTATTTGGAGTTTAATTTGTTGGAAATCGCTTTTATGGAGAACCAGCATCCTGAAAATTCCATGGATGTGTCTGCATTACTTCTACAAGTAAGGCAGCAATTATCTGTTTTTGCCCGACAGGTGAATGGCAATAATATGGCAGTATCTCAAGGTACTTTCCCCTGATACTTTGGGGTTGCCCCTAACCCAAGCATCTCAAAGGGAACATTTGAGGGACAACATGGATGAAACTCCAGTAAGAGATGTATGTGACTGGAAAGTTAATAATTTTTCGTTCAATTTAGATGGCATGGCTGATAATACCAGTGAGATGGAAACAATTGTGATTATAACTGACCAATTAGATGTATTTGAAAAAAAAACTTTGCTTGAATACAAATGCCTTCAACTTGAAAATAATTATTTACAAAAGAACACTGAACTATCACAGGTACAGAAGGGTTTGTGATTATGGCGTTACCCCCAATGGGGCTGCTACCAACCCTGAATTCTTAAATGAATTGCAATCTCTGTTTGACAGAACTGGGTGTGACTTCATGAGACTGATGATTAAATATAATAACAGATGTACTGATGTGCTTGACCAAAAACTCACTGAACTGAACAATACCATCTGCTCTGATTCATCTTTTGTTCAGTATAACAGACTTTCAGAGTGGGTCTATATCAGTCCGTCGAAATGGCTGACTATCGAACACCAGATGTTCAAACTGTGAAGTTCTAACACTGATTATCACGAAGCCGCAGAACACCAAATTCTTTCCCAGGGAAAGAATTCAATGGGCCGTTTCTGTGGCTTCGCGATTATCTGGCCTGTGGTGGGAAGTTACGGGTCGGGTTCAGGTAAGTGTGCGATTGTGTGGACGTTAGGGTTAGGTGAGTTAGGGTTAGGAAATGGGTGAGGTGGGTGTGTGATAGTGACAGACTTTAGGGTTAGGGCAGGATAGGTGAGTTAGGGCGTGGGTCAGGTGAGTGTGCAATAGTGATGGACCTGAGGGTTAAAGGTAAGTGGATAGATAGTAATGTATATGTACAGTTTAGTGTAGGGTTAGATGTAGGATTTTAAGTGTTTGTGTGTGGATTGCTGTTTTTTTGGTGTGCTTGTGTTGTGTGTGTGTTTCTTGGAACAGCGATTTTTTTCCCTGGGAAAAAATTGCTGTTCCAAGACTTTGATGTTTTTGTACTTCGTGGTTAGAAGTTCGAACATATGGTGTTCAAACGTCAGCCATTTCGGTGAACTGATATAGACCCTTTCAGAGCATCTTTACTTCAGTAAATGAATTTTGTGCAAAAAATTTTGACCGTAAGATCAATAAAATTAAAATGTGATATGAAGACATTCACAAAACAGAGCATATCCGCCGCCACCAGGTTTCCATGGCAATGAGCAAATTAGAACTAATCAGCGATAGGAGAACACCCATGACGTTAGGACACAGGAAGTTACAAATCAAACTACCCCTTTGGGGGGGGGGGCCTACAACGATCTGAACAGATTCAAAATCAAAACCGAAAGAAGCGGCTTCCTTCATGGCGGCAACAGGACATGCATTTTCAACAAAGGACCCGACCAAAACAAACGAGCAGCTATTACCGGAGGTATATTCCTTTATGGACAATATGTTTTATGATTATGCTGCTAGTTTTAACTTTGATATGGGACAGACTCTTGAAACAATGGAACAGAATGAAGCAGCAGTTTCAGATGATTCTTTAACTGTGAGTACTGGTATGCCAAATATTATTGAAAACACTATTGGTGATTTCAAGATGTATAACTACTCATCAAAAACATTAATTATACAACGACCCCCCATTAATATTCCAAAATGTGCACGCTGATTGGTCAGCATGCACATTGCATAAAAGAAGTTATGTACTCACCATAACATTCCATCTGAGTAGGTACTTCATTTGTCTGCAACCTGTGGGTATCGGATCCGACTTCGGATCCGAGCCGGCAGCTTACCAAGCTCCAAGATCCGAGCTCCTAGCTCCTCCCCCCTACCCATAATCCCCTGCTACCAACCACATTACCTCAGATCGTTTTTTTGCCTTACCAACCTGTAAACATGAAAAATCAACTGCAAAGGTGATCAGAAAATCCCGAAAGGTTCGGGGGATGGCAGGGGGGGGCGTCGGTTGCAGACAAATGAAGTACCTACTCAGATGGAACATTATGGTGAGTACATAACTTCTTTATCTGAAGTAGTTACTTCATTTGCTCTGCAACCTGTGGGACAGAGTCCCCAGCTACTTATAAGAACCTGGGTGGTCCTTACGGAAGGATATTCTGAAGCACCGCAGAGCCAAAAAAAGCCCTACTTCTCGAAATCACATCTAATTTATAATGAGAAATGAACGTATGAGAAGAGGACCAAGTAGCCGCTGAACATATGTCGTCCACTGGACACCCTAGACCAGAAGGCTGTTGAAGTGGCTACAGATCTTGTAGAATGAGCACGGATATTAACCGGGGCTGGTTTGCCAGACGATATATACCCCTGAATAATACACTGACGAATCCAATTTGCCACAGTAACTTTGGAAACGGCTTTACCCATGGCTGATTTCACATACGAGACAAATAACTGGTCCGACTTGCGAAACTCTCTAGTTCTATGCAAGTAGAAACGCAGCTGTCTGTGTACATCCAATTTGTGTAATGTGTATTCTCCCCCTTGTTCTGAAATGTGGGAAAAAACACTGGTAAATTTATTGATTGACTTATATTTGCTTCTGAAGCAACCTTAGGCAAGAAAGACGGGTTAGTCCTGAGGGACACTCTATCTTTGTGAAAGATAAGGTAAGGAGGCTTGTAATTCTGAAACCCTTTTGGCCGAAGTAATGGCCACTAAGAAGGCTGTTTTCCATGACAAGAACTTCAACAGAATTGAGGCCGCAGGTTCGAAAGGTGGACTTGTTAAGGCTTGCAAGACTAGAGTGAGGTCCCATGGGGGAACCACAGACTTTATTGGTGGATTTAAAAGGAAGATGCCTCGTAAGAAGGTTTTGCACAACTTTGTAGATGCTAAGGAACCTATGCCATCACCCACATGAAAATGGGAGATGGCCGCCAATTGTACCTTAACCGTAGAAGCACTTGCTCCCTGATGAAAGATTAATGAGAGGAAGTCTAGGATGGTCGGGATAGGGACAGTAAATGGGTCCAAGCCCTTATCTTCAGCCCAAATGGAAAACGTTTCCACTTACTGTTGTAAAGTTTTCTGGTAGATGGCTTATGAGCCGCAACCAGAATGGCCTTAACGGGAGATGAGATACCGGGAGTCCTAGCCATTAATGGAACTGGATCAGCCAAGCCGCAAGCTTGAGGCTGACCAGGTTGGGCGTTGGGCAATCCGCGGGATGAGAAATCAGTTCTGGACTGGGATCCAGAATCCACGGAGGAGCCACACTGTGAGACCGCAGAAAGGGGAACCAGATCTGCCGAGGCCAGAATGGGGCTATGAGGATAACTCTGCTCCCCAACCGACAGGCTTTCTAAATGAACTTCATCATGAAAGGAAGGGGAGGATAAGCATAAAGGAGCCCGGGAGGCCAAGCATGGACCAGAGCGTCTCTGGGGGTTTCCCCTCTGGGGGGAATTATTGCGAAGTACTCGCTGCATTTTGTGTTTAAAGAAGAAGCAAAAAGATCGCAGCAAGGCTGACCCCATTTGTGGAAGATCTGTTTCGCAACAGATGGATTCCGAGACCACTCGTACGGAGTGAGGAGCACCCGACTTAGCTTGTCAGCTAATATGTTGGATCGTCCCGGGATGTGCGTTGCTACCAGAAAGCGGTTGGTGGAGATCGCCCATTCCCAAACTCTCATGGCCTCTCGACACAGGGGGTAAGATCTGGTTCCTCCCTGTTTGTTTATGTACCAGACTACAGACATGTTGTCTGTCTGGATCGCAATAGTCCCCAGGGGAAGAAGGTCGTGGAGGGCTTGCAACGCCAAAAGCACCACCCTCATCTCTAGGACATTGATATGCAATGCGGTCTCTAGGGGAGTCCACGTGCCTTGAACGGATCTGCCTGAACAATGCCCCCCCCCCCCACCAGAGGCGAGAAGCATCCGTGGTCAACGTGGCTTCGACCGGGGGGATCACAAAGGGCCTCCCTTCTCTGAGTTCCCGCGCATGCAACCACCAAAGAAGGGAGTCCCTGCAAACTCTGCTCAGCGGTATGGGCGTGTTCAACGGGTGGAGCAAGAGGGACCATTGGACTTGAAGGGCCCATTGCAATATCCGCATTCGCAGGCGGGCATGGAGGGAAAGAGCGATCGCGGCTGCCATAGACCCTAGTGCCCTCAGGACTAACTCCGCTGGAGGAGAAGGATTCCATAGAAGGGCTAACACCTGATAAGACAAGCTGTTCAGTCTGACTGATGTTAGGGTAGCTCGAGAGATTCGAGTATCCAACCTGGCCCCTATGAATTCCAGGGCTTGAGTGGGGCACAGGCAGGATTTCTGCAAGTTTACTGAAATGCCTAGGTTGTGGGCTAGTCAGTGCGTAATCTCTCGCTACTGAGAGCTGATGCCTGTTGGTCGCGGTAAGGAGCCAGTCGTCTAGGTACGGGAAGACCAGAATGCCCTGAAGTCTCAGGTGGGCAGCAACCACCGCCATGACTTTGGTGAACACTCTGGGGGCTGAAGTGAGGCCGAATGGAAGAACCCTGAATTGATAATGACTGGCTCCGAGTCGGAAGCGGAGAAACCTCCTGGATCGTCTGTCCATTAAAATGTGGTAGTACGCATCCTTGAGGTCTATGGAGCACATTCAGTCGTTCTCCCGCAGAAGGGGGAGGATAGATTAAAGAGTGACCATCCGGAACTTTTCCTTGAGTATAAACAGGTTCAGAGCGGAAAGGTCTAAGATGGGTCTGAGGTCCCCCGTTTTCTTTGGCACCAAAAAGAACCTTGAGTAATAACACAATCCGGACTGATCTGGGGGGACGGGCTGGATGGCTCTTTTTCTTAGCAGCTTCAAAATTTCTAAAGCCGCCGCCTCCCTCTGATCGGGTGGTACATCGGGGAGGTGTCTGGTTTTGGGGGGAAGATTTAGGAAAGGAATGAAGTAACCTCTGGAAATGATACGGAGCACCCATCGATCCGTTGTAAGGGACTCCCAGTTTGACAGGTGCTCCGTCAACCACACCCCGACTGCCTCCAGAGAGGGACAGTCGGGAAAGCCCTCAGGGCTGTTGCGCGGGTCTGTCCGAGAAAAGTTCTCTAGACCCAATATTACGCGGCCCCCCTCTGCCTCTGGGCCGGCGTCCACCTTGTCCTCCTCTGCCTCTAGAGGACGAGTGGTCCGCAGCTGGATGGGATTGCTGAGACTTGCGGAACCACAGCTTCTTTTCTCCCCTCTGATTCCTGGAGAAGGATCTTTGGGGACTAGAGAAGCGGACTCCGACGGCAGACAGCGTCTTCCCGTCCTTTTCGCTTTGGACCAGCGTATCGCGAACGGTCTTGCCGAAAAGAGCATAACCGTCAAAGGGGGCGTTCGCGAAGGACACCTTGAAGGGATCCGCGAAGTCGCAAAGACGGAGCCAGGCGTGACATCGTAAGACGACCCCTGCTCCGCTGGCTCTAGCGGCTCCCTCCGAAGCATGAGAGCAGCCGCATAAACGTATTGGAGATGGATTTCAGAGTGGCCATTCGTGTCGTAAACACATTCCTGTCTCCGACCGACATGGACTTTGGGGGGCTGCAGCGTATTCCTTGATCAAGTCTCGCTGTAGCCTGATGGTATGTGCCATATAGTTCAGCGCCCTTATAGAAAAGGTCACTGAAGCAAACATCCGCTTCCCAATCCGGTCCAACACTCAAGATTCTTTATCTGGCGGGTGGACCAGAGAACTCTCCTGAACGAGTTCTTTCTTGGTGGCCGCCGCCACCAACATGGCATCAACAGGGGATCCTTTGGCCCATGATTGCCTATCTGTGGGGGGGCTCAGTATTTTGTCGGGACGCCTAGGTATTGGCTCCACGGTGTCGGGCTCCTTCCACGCCCTGGTGGTAATTAAGTCCACCAGGGGGTCGGCCGGAGGGGACACCCAAGAAGTAGATGGGCCTGCCTCAAACGCCTCCAAGAACACGGATTCAACAAGGGAAGGTTTTTGGGCAGACCACCCCCCTCTAATATGCAACATTTCCATGATGTCTCCAAGAGAGACATCTTCAGGGGGTGACCTTGGGGAACCCTTCCTATCATCTAAGTCTGTGTCAGTGGTAACGGACTCGGGGGAGTCCAGGTGCCTCCTTTTACACCGACGTTTCCGAGGAACCTCCTCGGTGGGACTATCCAAAGAGGGCTCGTCCACAGGTTGTTGTTCCTCAACAGGAACTAGCTGGAGGGCTTGGGCAGGCTGTCCCGATGGTCGGATGATGGAAGACAGACCCTCATACAGTGGGGGTACAGGTGGATCCACAGCCCGAACCGGGGATCTGGAGGATCTCGACAGTACTCTCTCCACTACCTCAAAAGCCGAAGGAGATTCACCCTTGCCAGCCTCTGAGAGCAATCTCCTCGGCTCCGAGGAAGGGATCGGGGTAGGAGCCGAAGCAGTCGGCGCCGAGAGAGAGGTGCGCTCCGAACCCAACAGCTCCGAAGATACAACTCCCTCGGATCCGATGCTCAGCCCTCGGCCCCGAGAGCTCGGATCCGACAAGCTCGAGGGCATAGTTGGTGTCGAAGAGACCAGCGCTATTGGTGCCAATTCCCTGGGTCCGAATGGGCACGGATCCGATGACTCCGAGATCCGAAAACGAGTCGGAGAAGGAGTGATCGGGGCAAACATGGGGGCTGCGATCCCCCCCAGAGGGGGGGGGGAGGCAAGAGCACCCCCATCTGCATTTGGGTCTGTAAGAATCGACGCATCATCCGATCCATATCCGCTTCGGAGATGCTTTTTGTTGACCTGGAAGAGGTAGTCGAGGCGGGCCGGGACGGCCGCCTCGACGACCTCGAGGGAGACCGATCTTCCTCCTCTGGCGAGAAGCTAGGCGAACGGAGCCGAGAGGAGAAGGATCCGGAGACCCCCGAAGGAGACTTAGTTATTTTAGCTGGCGGAGCCGAGGAGTGAGACTCGGTCCGCCTTTTATGGGATCTATGTCCCTCCTTATCCTTGTGCCTCTTCTCCTTAGTTGAGGAGGCACTAGTTTCCCCAGAGCTCAAACCCGAAGTGGGAGGTTGAGTCCCGGGTTAAGCTGAGGGAACAGAGGGCGCCGAGGCAGCCGGAGCCCGAACAGGAGAGGAAGAAGAAGCTGACTCCTGGGGGAGCTTTCCCGCCAGGATCAGCTTGTTCTTCCTATCCTGAAGTGCCCGGGGGTTAAAGGCCGCACAGATCTGGCAGGCCTCTGAGAGATGGGCTGCCCCCAGGCACAAAACGCACTGAGTGTGGCCATCAGCTGGTGAAAGCTTGTGGCCACACTCAGTACATTTGGAAAAAATGGCCTTAGGCCCTTCCGCCATGTTGAAGCACTCACACACACACCCAAACGCTAAGGAGGGAGGGGAAGTGACAAGAAAACTAACTACTGTACCAGTAAAAATTAAAAAAACTAACATTAACAAGGGGGTAGAAGGTTTTACTACCACACACACACAATTTTGAAATTTTTGGTGAAAAAAGGTTGAAAACGATCTCACCCAGCCAGGAGCTCTTCAAAAGTAAAGCTTCTTCAGCCGCGGCAAAAAACAATCTGGGGTAATGTGGTTGGTAGCAGGGGATTATGGGTAGGGGGAGGAGCTAGGAGCTCGGATGTTGGAGCTTGGTAAGCTGCCGGCTCGGATCCGAAGTCGGATCCGATACCCACAGGTTGCAGAGAAATGAAGTAACTACTTCAGATTCAGAGTTATACTAATGGAAAAAAGGTCCGGTCGCCTGGACTTTTTTCCATTAGTATAAGTCTTTTTTTAAAGCAACAGAGAACGCAAGATTTCCGTTGCTTTTTACACACTGTCTCGCTATGTTAAACGAGTTTAACATAGCGAGACAGCTTTAAAAAAAGTAACGTAGATCTTCCAATCTCCGGTGCTTTTTTTAAAGATGTCTCGCTATGTTAAACTCCTTTAACATAGCGAGACACTTTGTAAAAAGCAACGGAGATCTTGCTTTCTCTGTTGTTTTTTTTAAAGCTGTCTTGCTATGTTAAATGGGTTTAACATAGTGAGACAGCTTTAAAAAAGCAACGGAGATTCTCTGTTGCTTTTTTTTAAAGCTGTCTCGCTATGTTAAACTCCTTTAACATAGGGAGACAGTTTGTAAAAAACAACAGAGATGTTGCTTTCTCCGTTGCTTCCGCCCACAACTCTGATGTACTGCGTAAGCATATGCATGCGCAGTACATCAGAACTGCCGCAGAATACCAGACAGCTGGGGAAGGGCAGCAAGGAGGCATTATAAAACACCATTATTTAAGAAAAGTAATTATTTTTTTTCTTAAATAATGTCATTGTATAACAGCAATAATCCACTTCTGGGTGTGGGTAATGCTGGATTTACCCACAGTTGTCTTTGTTTAGCCACTCGGGCTTCGCCCTCCTGACCAAACCGCACCAACTGTGGGTAAATCCAGCATTACCCACACCCAGGCGTGGGTTATTGCTATAATACTGGACATGCTGACATTTTTTTCTAAAGGTTTCACTTTTGTGCAAACCTGAAAAGCAAATATAGCAGATGTTATATGTGATTTAAAATTATATACAAGGAAAATGAATTTTAAATTGTTATTCACTGATGAGAGTATACAAAAAAACTTACACCGCCCAAGTATATTTAATCCCCCCCCCCTCAACAGTATTATTTTAACTTTTGAAATAATGTGTGGATTTGATATTTGTCAATTAGTTGCAAAAAGAAATGAGTTTGACTATTCGAATGTTACAGAACATGAGAATGTTTTAATACATGAATTAACTGATGATGATATCAGAGTAATGAAACCTGATAAAGGGGTGGTGGTTAATTCAGTGGATTATAATTATCAAATTAATGCATTACTTTTCATTGAGAAGTATATAGTGGAGTTTCACAAAACAAAATCAGTCGCATTCCGTAGGATTGATCTGTTATTAGAAGACATGTTGGTACAGGGTGAAATTACTAAGAATGACCATGATTTTATGTTGAATGAAAAACCTGCATCAGTAAGTATATTTGGTATTCCGAAAATATATAAAGGTCTTGATAAACCTCCTTTTAGACCAATAGTTGATGGTTGTAGGTAAAAAACACACTATATTGCCCAGTGGATAGATAGCCATGTCAAGAAGGGTATTTCTAACAACATTAATATTCTAATGGATTCTTGGCAATTTTTAGAGAAGTTTCATGCTATCCCATATTGTAACACTGGAATTTTTGTGACTATGGATGTTTACGACCTTTTTTCTGTAATACCACATGATGCAGGTTTATCTTGGTTTGAACAACTTTTTTCTACAGGTACAATAAGCAACACCCTGGTAAATGCTTGTGTAACTCTAATGGAGGTAGTTTTGAAAAATAATATTATATATTTTGAAGGCCAAACATACAGACAGACCACTGGTGTGGCAATGGGGGCTGCATGTGCCCCCAGTTTTACAAATCATGTCATGGCTCAGTGGGAGGCTGAATATATCTTGCATAGTGAATTTTCTACTTGTTGATCTTTATACGTCAGATGTTTGGATGATGTTTTCATTTACTGGATTAGTACAGAAGAAACATTAAGAGAGTTTTTGGTTTATGCAAACAATACTGTAGGATTTTTAAAATTTTCTTCTAAACATCATGTAGACAAAATTTCTTTTCTTGATGTGGAGGTAGGGAAAGATTAGAACAATCAATGCTTTTATTCTAATATATATATAGAAAACCTACCTTTTCAAACACTTATTTACAGTATTCCAGCTGGCACCCGAGACATCAAAAGAAGGCTGTGGTCAAGGGACAGCTGATACGTGTAGCTAAAATGGTTTCTGAAAAAGAACATTTTTTTAATAGAAGCCCATAAAGTGGTGGATATGTTTAGAAGAAGAGGCTACCCTAAAGATTTATTGAACAGGGTGTATCAAGAAGTAAAAACCAAGAGAGACAATGGTTTTTATGTACCTATTATTCGTTGAAGGTTGTGAGTCAGGGCTGGCAACTCGGCACGTAAAAATCTACTGCCAATCATTAGTGGACCAGAGTTACGCTGTGTCGACCCCTACCCGGGAAAAGCCGAAAGACACAACACAACAACATGGGACAACAAAGAACAGAAATAGTAGGTGGAGATTCAGTAAATGAAAATAAAAACTACACACAGTTTTATCGCTACCTTTAATTTGGATAGTTCAATAATATTTGAGAGTATTTGTAAAAATTTGGCTGTGTTTCTGAAAGATGATGACATGATGGAAAAATTACGTCCAAGACCAATAGTGGTATACAGGAAGGATAGATCTCTAAAGAAGAGACCAGAAAGGAAAAACAGAAAGTACAGTTGTGTACACTTACAATAAATGTAGATGTTCGAGTGTATTCACTGTTGCAGTCATTACATTTGGGTTATCTGCTTGCAGGTAGCCCTCAGTCGGCCTGATTAACAAAGTCTTGGGTCCTGCGTCAGTTGCTATCCCTTCTTCCATGACGTCAGGGGTATAAAACATGCAGCCAATGCCATTACATCAGTTTTTCTTGCCCCAGATGTCAGGTGCCCCCTAATGGGAAGCAATTAAATATAAAAGTACAAAGATATATCTCCAACAAAAAAGCAGATACACCAAAAAGGCTTTTCAGCACAGTAAAAGAAAGTAGAGGTATAGCTAAAAGAAGTTAGGGGGCTGGAGGGAGGGTAACCAGGACTGCAACAGTGAACACACTCGAACATCTACATTTATGGTAAGTGTACACAACTGTACTATGTTCTTAGTGTTTCACTGTTGCAGTCATTACATTTGGGTAGATTCCCAAAGCTATGGTTGGGAGGAGGAATTTAGATAGCATTAGGGCTAGCTATAAGGCCCTGCAAGACTGCAGTGGCAAAGCCATCTCTAGATTTAGAGAAAATTGGCAAATGATAATGCTTGGTGAAAGTATGTACAGAACTCCAGGTAGCAGCTTCTAGGATGTCCCTGGTAGGGACGCCTCTGAGAAAGGCTGTAGAGGTAGAGGTAGATGCAGCCCTGGTGGAGTGAGGTCTGATCCCCTGGAGGACAGGTTTTCCATGGTACTTATAGTATAAACAAATGCAATGGCTTATCCATTTAGAAATGGTTTGCTTTGAAATAGCTTTCCCCTCTGCCCCTGCAGCAAATGCCACCAGCAGTTGTTCAGATTTCCTTTGAGGTTTAGTCCAGAAGTATCCTTTCCCCTTTATTCTGTGGATTGGGAAAGAAGGTTGGCAAATGAATGGACTGATTAAGAGCCATACTGGATACCACCTTGGGCATGAAGGATGGATTAGTTCTGAGGGACACCCTGTCCACATGAAACGGTCCACTGCCATAAGGGCCTGTAATTCAGATACCCTTCTAGCTGACGTGATTACTAAAAGCTGTTCTCCAAGAAAGAAAATTTAAGTCTGCAGTAGCAGCTGGCTCGAAAGGAGGTAGAGAGAGTTTCTCCAAGACAAAGTTAAGGTCCCAGGCTGGGGTTGGAGCTCTCCTGGGTGGTCTCAAATTTTTTGGCCCCTCTGAGGAACTGCTTGAGCAGTGGATGAGAGAAGAGGGGAGGTTCTGTGTTAAAATGAGCTGAAATGGCTGAGGCGTGGATTTTAATGGAGGAAAAAGACAGGCCCTTATGAAGCATCTCAGTAAAGTATTGTAAAATCTGAGGTAAATTGGGCGCTACTGTGCTCATCCCTTGAGATTGGTTCCAGGCACAGAATCTTTTCCATTTTTCAGCATAAGATTGCTAGTACTAGGCCTCCTTGCCTCTAAAATGATATCCATCACAGGTTTGCTGAGGGATGGTAAATGAGAAATTACGTAATTAGCCAGGCTGCAAGG
The DNA here is from genome assembly GCF_019279795.1 of Protopterus annectens. Lineage (NCBI taxonomy): Eukaryota > Metazoa > Chordata > Ceratodontiformes > Protopteridae > Protopterus > Protopterus annectens. The sequence continues at coordinate 738,001,726 of NC_056751.1, read as the reverse complement.
TTCAGTGTTAGAAGCTGAGGGTGCAGAATCTGGTTCTCCTGCTGACAGCAGGGAAGGAGTCTGAGGCGGGTACCATGGAGATAACCGTGACACACTGCGCAGAAGGTAGTACACCAGTGCTGGCGCAGCCAGTCTGGAGCAATCAAAATCATCCTTGGTTTTTCCTGTTTGATTTTTAGTAGTAGTTTGGAGAGCAGAGGCAGAGGGGGGAAGGCATAGACTGATAGGTTTTTCTAGCTGAAGGACAGAACATCCACTTTCCAGGCTTGTTTGTGGGGGGTCCTTGTGCAGAATTTGTTCAATTGGTAGTTCTGGGGAGAGGTAAACATGTCTATATCTGGGCTCCGCCATTTGCTTGTCAACATGTTGAAAATCTTTGGTTCCAGTTTCCACTCGTGTGGGTCCATGAGGTTTCTGCTTAGTCCGTCTGCCAGTGTATTTAATTTTCCTGGCAGGAATTGAGCTTGTAGGTGCACTTGCTAGCTCAAGGCTGTGCTCCACAATACCATGGCTAGTCTGCAGAGGGGGTAAGAATGTGTACCCCCCTGCTTGTTTATGTACCACATAACAGTGGTGTTGTCCGTCTTTACCATTAGTTGTCCTGGAAGAATGTGGTCCTTGAAGGCTGTCAGAGCATTCTGTACAGCTAACATTTCTTTTTAATTGATATGCAGGTGCATTTGACTTGGGTTCCATTTGCCCTGAATGCACTTCCCTGCCAGGTGAGCCCCCCATGCATAGTCTGATGAGTCTGTTGTTAGGGTTTGGGCGGCAGGGGGTGATGTAAAAGGTAGTCCCTTGTTTTGGTGGCAGGCCTCTGCCCACCAAAGGAACTCTAGGCGTAGGCAAGGTATGGTAGGAATCATTGTTTCTAGGTCCTGAGAATGTTGACACCATAGGTTTTTTAGATACCACTGTAGTTTCCTCATATGCAGTCTTGCATATGGAATTAGAAGAATGCAGGAGGCCATAAACCCCAAGGCCTGAAGTATTCGTCTTGCAGATTGCAGGGTTTTTGTGGCCACTTGTTTGAAGTAGGTCGTCAAATTAATTTGTTTCTCTGGCATAAGGTAAGCCATCTGGGAAGTTGTATTCAAGCTTGCTCCCAGGAATATAATTTGCTGACAGGGTACCAGTTGCGATTTCTTTTCGTTTATGGTGTACCCCAGACAAGTTAGAACCCTTTGTACAAAGGCCAGATGATTCAAAAGTATGTCCTGGCTTTCTGCCTGAATTAGACAATCGTCCAGGTATGGGTATATTTGAATATTTCTTTGCCCGCAAAATGCAATAACTGGAGCTAGGCACTTTGTGAATACCCTGGGCGCAGTAGATAAGCCAAAGGGCAGTGCAGAGAACTGATAGTGCATATAGCCTGCTTTGAAGCGTAGGTATCTTCTGCAAAATTCCCGGATTGGGATGTGCAGGTATGCTTCTTTTAAATCTAGTGTTACCAACCAGGCATCTTTGCCTAGCATAGGAAGTAATTGGTGAAGAGTCAGCATCTTGAATTTTGGAACCTCCAAAAAGGTGTTTAGAGTAGATGGGTCCAGGATAGGACACCATGATTTGTCTTTTCTGGGTACCAGGAAAAGTCTCGAGTAGAAACCTTGTCCCTTTTCCTTTTCTGGTACCAGTTGAATAGCCCCCATGTTTAAGAGAGAAAGTACTTGTTTTTGGGCCTCTGCCCACTGATTTGGGGGTAGGTCCGGCCACCCGCTTGGTGTTGGCAACATGTGGAAGTGAAATCTGTCCCCCGGGGACACTATACTTAAAACCCATTTGTCCTGGGTAGAGAGTTCCCAATTCTTTGCATGAAGAGCAATTGTTCCCCCCAAAGGGGCAGTCAGTTTTTTGGAAATTTGAAAAGGAAGTCATTGAGACAGTTTATCATAGGGGGCAGTCTTATTATTCCCATATTTGGAAGTGGAGGCCCCCCACTGCTTAGATCTGTGTGTCCCCTGGGACTGAAACCTGGGGTTTTTGCTGTGTCTGGGTTTGGCTTGAGAAGACCTGGAAGGGGCTGGAAAGGACCACTTCTTAGAGGGCCAGTGCCTACTAAATCTAGGAGGCTGAACTTGTAAATAAATCTTTAACAGTTTGCATAGATTTAGCTATTTCTTCCATCTTTTTAAGAAGTTCATCAGCCTTGTTGCCAAACAGGCGGTCCTGATTTAAAGGAGCATCCAACAATTTAGCTTTAACATGATCCGGCAAAGATTGCTCCTTAAGCCAAGCATGCCTACTGAGCACAGACCCAGTAACAGCAGTCCTGCAAGAGGCCTCTAATGAATCAAAACCACATTGCAAAGTATGCCTTCCAACTTGTTCAGCAGAATGCATTAAATCCTGTAATTCTTTATTTTCCATACAGTCAGGAATCAACATCATTTTCTGTTTAAGCAGTCCAATAACATGTTGCTGATACTTTAACATATGAAACTGGCAGTTTAAAGCCCTAATGGCCAAGGTTGCAGAAGTGTAAACCTTTTTACCCCATCTATCCAGTGCCCTGGAGTCTCTATCAGAAGGGGGTAGGATTTTTAGCAGTAGAAGCCTTAATGCCCTTGGCCCCCTGTGAAATAGTCTCTGGATCTGCAATAGGATTTTTAAAAAAGGAACTTGTGGGACTCAAGGACCCTGTAGTATCTGCCAGGTTTTCTGGGAGTAGGAGGCAGGGAATCAGGGGCCAAACTAGATTCTGAAAAAGCATCATCAACAATGTCTAGTACAGGAGGAATATCTAAAGGCCTATGCTGAGGTAGGAGAAGGAAATCTCTAAACCTCTTTTTTGAATCAATAAAATCCTGGCTTTCCCAGTGGAAATGTTCCTTTAGAGTATGTAAGGTTCCCCAAAAGAAAAATCCTCAGGAGGGGAAGCAGAGGGAATGTAATCCTCTGCATCAGAATCTTCATAAGTAGATAAGGGCAAATCCAGATCATCAGAAGAATCAGAAAAAACAGAATCCTGATCAGAAGATTCATAATCAACTTCAGTCCTAGGCCTCTTAGAAGGGGGGGTGACTACCCCTGATTAAAGTAATTAGATCTTCAGCCATTCTTATCATTTGTTTTTAGGCATAGAGGCCTGAGCGTGTGGCCTGGGCATCGTTTTTTTAGGCATGGATCGAGATTTAGGCCTAAGTAAAGAAGGAGGCGTTGATTTAATATGGAAGTCTGTAGGCCAGAATACACCCTCAGAAGCCGATGCCTGCATAGCGGCTCCAAACCCATACAAGGTAGAGACATCCGTGGGTTACATAGTTGAAGCATCTCGCGGCATACCGGACTCCAAATAGGTCTCAGTAGAGGCCCGCGAATCAGAAGTAGTGGGTATCAGGGGCTGCGAAAGTGGCTCACTGAGTACTGGTGAACTGGCGACTGGCTTAGGAGAAGTGTCGTTGGCAGTTTTGGACCTCGGCAGCCTGTCTCTGTCTTTATCTTTGCGTTTTTTCGGAATCCCGGTAGTCGGATGACTAACCGACGACATTTCTGGATAATAAAACCGAGAACCGAAATATATAGAGGCGACAATATACAGATGATGGATAGTGTGCTGATTAAATAAAGCACAAAACCGACAGCAAGGTACGTCATGGTCAGAGCCTAGGCAAGGAATACAGTACGAATGAAAATCTTTATGAGGTATTTGCTTTCCACAAGTAATGCAATTATTAACTTTTACTGACATCGGTAAAGAGCAAGAAAAAGTTTCCCTAACGGGGTACTTCGCTTTAGTTGAAGACTTCGGTTCCGAAACTCGAAAACGAAAATTTCAGGAGTCGGTCGACCGGCACTTGTGAACTGCTTCTGCTTCGGGCACCGCATGGCAAGAAAGACTGATGTAATGGCGTCGGCTGCATGTTTTATACCTTTGACGACCTGACGTCATGGAAGAAGGGACATCAACCGACGCAGGACCCAAGACTTTGTTAATCAGGCCGACTGAGGGCTACCTGCAAGCAGATAACCCAAATGTACTGACTGCAACAGTGAAACATGAAGAACATCACTGATAATAGTTTGTTCTGGTACAAAAAATGTGGGTGTTGTTCCAAATGCTCATATAAAAGGTATATGTGGAATTTATATAGAAAAAAAGTACAGTTGTGTACACTTATCATAAATGCAGATGTTCGAGTGTATTCACTGTTGCAGTCATTACACTTGGGTTATCTTGCTGGCAGGCTACCCTCAGTCGGCCTGAATTCCAAAGTCTAGGTCCGGCGTCGGTTGCTGTCACCTCTTCCATGACATCAGTGCGCAAGGGGTATAAAAGATGCAGCCGACGCCATTTTCTTCAGTTTTTCTTGCCCCAGATGTCAGGTTCCCCCAAAAGGGAAGGCTAAAAATATGCCAATAAAACATGCATGCACCAAAATATATAATACCTTCATCTACAAGCAAATACACCACATAGGTTGTATAGATTAGAGAAGTGCAGATAAGTTGCAGCAGAGATATGGGGGATGGTGGGTGGGTAACCTGGACTGCAACAGTGAATACACTCGAACATCTACATTTATGGTAAGTGTACACAACTGTACTATGTTCTTCGTGTTTCACTGTTGCAGTCATTACACTTGGGTTGAATCCCAAAGCTATGGTTGGGAGGCTGGAGCTTAATAGCATTTGGAGCGGCTATGAGGCCCTGCAGAACTGCAGTGGCAAAGCCTGCCCTGGATTTAGAGTAGAGTGGTAAATGATAGTGCTTTGTAAAGGTGTGCACTGAACTCCAGGTAGCAGTCTCTAAAATGTCTTTGGTTGGTACTCCCCTGAGGAAGGCTGCTGAAGTGGCTGCTGCTCTGGCTGAATGTGGCCTAATGCCCTTAGGCACTGACTTGCCATGTTGTGAATAGCAGAAACGAATGCAGTGGCCTATCCACTTTGAAATAGTCTGCTTTGAGATAGCCTTTCTTTGTGATCCTGCAGCGTATGCCACTAGTAGTTGCTCTGTCTTTCTGAAAGCTTTGGTTCTGTCCAAGTAGAAGTGTAGCTGTCTGTGTATGTCCAAAGAATGCAGAATTCTCTCCCCCTTATTCTGTGGGTTTGGATAAAAAGTAGGCAGATGAATAGTTTGGTTAAGGGCCAAACTGGACACTACCTTAGGCATAAATGTTGGGTTTGTCCTCAGAGAAACCCTGTCTGGATAAAAAATGATAAAAGGTTCCACAGCCATGAGTGCCTGTAGCTCTGAGACTCGTCTTGCAGAGGTTATTGCTAGGAGCAGAGTTGTTTTCCAAGATAAAAACTTTATATCAGCTGTAGCGGCTGACTCAAAAGGAGGCAGGGTGAGTTTTTCCAAAACATAATTGAGGTCCCATGCTGGTATTGGTGATCTCCTTGGAGGCCTTAAGTTTTTGGCTCCTCTGAGGTACTGCCTTAACAAGGGATGAGAAAAGATTGGTGGCTCTGTATTGTAATGAGCCGAAATGGCAGAGGCATGAATTTTAATTGATTAAAAGGATAGGCCCTTGTCCAGCATCTCAGTTAAGTATTGCAAAATCTGAGGAATATTTGGTACAGCTGTGTCAATTCCTTGTGCCTGGTTCCAAGCACAGAATCTCTTCCATTTTCCAGCGTAAGATTTTCTGGTACTAGGCCTTCTGGCCTCCAAAATGACATCCATTACAGCTTTAGTGAGAGGCACGTTTTGTATCACTACATTATCCGCCATGTTGCCAGATTTAAGGTTTTTAGTTGGCTGTGCAGGATCCGATTGTTTTGTTGGGATAGTAGATGAGGTATCTGAGGCAAGGTCCAAGCCGGGCATTGAGTTCCTTAGGATTGGATACCAGTGCTGGTGGGGCCAGTCTGGGGCAATCAGTATCATTTTTGGCTTCTCTTGTCTGACCTTTAGGAGTACCTTAGGGAGGAGAGGCAGTGGAGGAAATGCATATACTGCTAAGCTTTTCCAGCTGAAAGATAGGGCGTCCAGTTTCCATGCTTGTCTGTGATAAGTCCTTGTGCAGAATCTCTTTAGTTGGTAGTTGTGAGGAGAGGCAAATAGATCTATATCCGGGCATCCCCATTTCCTTGTTATCATGCTGAAGACTTGTGGATCCAGTTTCCACTCGTGGGGATCCATGAGGTTTCTGCTTAGTTCGTCTGCCAGATTATTTATCTTTCCTGGCAGGAATTGTGCCTGCAGATGTACTTGGTAAGTCACTGCTGTGTCCCACAAAATCATGGCTAGTCTGCAATGAAAGGAAGAATGAGTGCCTCCCTGCTTGTTTATATACCACATGACCGTGGTGTTGTCTAACTTTATCAGTAGTTGTCCTGGATGAAGTAGGTCCTTGAAGGCTGTCAGGGCATTCTGAACAGCTAGCATCTCTTTTTGATTGATATGCAGATGCATTTGGTTTGCGGATTATGTGCCTTGAATACATCTTCCTGCCATGTGGGCCCCCCAGGCATAATCTGATGCATCCGTTGTTAATTTCTGCCTGGCTGGGGGTAAAGTGAATGTCTGTCCCTTGTTCTGGTGACAAGCCTTCGCCCACCAATGAAACTCCTGTTGCAGGCAGGGAATGAGGGTAATTATTGTTTCCAGGCTGTGGGAATGTTGAGTCCAAACACTTTTTAGTTACCATTGAAGTTTCCTCATATGCAGTCTCGCATATGGAATTAGTAGAATGCAGGATGCCATGAAGCCGAAAGCCTGCAGAATTTTTCTTGCAGATAACTGGGCCTTTGTTGCCAACAGGTTGAAATGGGTAGTCAGTTGCCTTTGTTTGTCTGGCGTGAGATAAGCCATCTGGGCAGTTGTATTTAAGCTTGCACCCAGGAATATTATCTCTTGAGAGGGTACTAGTTTTGATTTCTTTTCGTTGACTGTGTACCCTAGGCCTGTTAGAAATCTCTTTACAAATGCCAGATGCTGTAGTAGAATGTCCTTGTTCTCTGCTTGAATGAGGCAGTCGTCCAAGTGAGGATATATTTGTATTCCTCTTAGTCTGCAGAATGCAATTACTGGTGCCAGGCACTTTGTGAAGACCCTGGGCGCAGTAGATAAGCCAAAGGGCAGTGCAGAGAATTGGTAGTGCATTGAGCCAGCTTTGAATCTGAGGTATCTTCTGCATGTTTGTCTGATTGGGACATGCAGGTATGCCTCTTTTAGGTCTAAAGTCACAAGCCAAGCCTTCTTGCCCAACATGGGCAGAAGTTGCTGTAGAGTCAACATTTTGAATTTTGGTATATCCAGAAATGTATTTAGAATAGATAGGTCCAGTACTGGTCTCCAGGTCTTGTCCTTTCTTGGTACCAAGAACAGTCTTGAATAAAAACCTTGTCCCTGCTCTTCCTCTGGTACTTGTTGAATAGCCCTCATGTCCATGAGGGATGAGACTTGCTTTTGTGCCTCTGCCCATTGATGTTTTGGCAGGTCTGGCCAACCGTTTGTCCTTGGCAGGGTACGGAAGTGAAACTTGTAGCCCTGTGACACTATGTCTAGTCCTGGGTTATTATGTGCCAGTTTTGAGAAAAAAGTGCTAGTTTTCCCCCTAAAGGTGCTGCCAGAAGATAAGTGCTTGGTGCAGGCATAGGGAAGTCATTGGGACTGTTTCCTGTATGGTTGTGATTTGTCTTCTCCACTTTTGGAGGTAGAAGCACCCCATTGTTTAGACCTGTACGAACCTTGGGGCTGGAATCTGCCTCTTGGGCGTCTGTATCTGCCCCTTTGTGGTCTGTCTGACACTGGAAAGGACCAATTCTTTGTAGGCCAGTGTCTGCTAAATCTTGGAGGCTGAACCTGTAAGAAATCCTTAACAGCTTGCATAGATTTAGCTTTGCCCTCCATTTTCTTTAACACCTCTTCTGCTTTAACACCAAACAAAGTATCATGTTGTAATGGAGCATCTAATAATTTTGCTTTGACATGATCAGGCAGACTTTGTTCCTTTAACCAAGCATGCCTCCTGATGACAGAACCCGTAACAGTGGCTCTGCATGAGGCCTCCAAAGAATCAAAACCACATTGCAAAGTATGCTTTCCAACTTGTTCAGCTGCATGCAATAAATCCTGCATTTCTTTGTTTTCTGCACATTCAGAATTTGTCAACATTTTCTGTTTAAGCAGTGACATAATATATTGCTGATATTTGAGCATATGAAACTGACAATTTAAAGCCCTTAGACCCAAGGTAGCGGAAGTGTAAATCCCCCCCCCCCCATCTGTCCAATGCCCTAGAATCCCTGTCAGAGGGGGTAGGGTTTTTTGCAGCGGAAGCCTTGACCCCTTTGGGACCCTGAGAGAGTGTTTCTGGGTCAGCAGCAGGGTTTTTGAAAAGGAATTTATGAGAGTCAGGAACCCTGTAGTACCTGTCCGGCTTAACAGGAGCTGGAGGTAAGGAGTCAGGGGTCAGACTGGACTCTGAAAATACATCATCAACAATGTCTAACACAGGTGGAATAGCTAGGGACCTGTGTTGTGGTAGTAAAAGGAAGTCTCTGAGCCTTTTCTTAGATTCTGAAAAAATCTTGGCTCTCCCAGTGGAAATGCTCCCTCATGGTATGCAAGGTTTCCCCAAAAGAGTAATCCTCAGGAGGAGAGGCTGAAGGGATAGATTCTTCAGCATCAGAATCCTCATAGGGAGGAAGAGAGTATTCCTGATCAGAAGAGGAATCAGATGAGATGGAAACCTGATCTGAAGATTCATATTCTGTCTCCTGCCTAGGCGTTTTATCAGGTGGGGGATGGGAACCCCTGATCAAAGTAATTAAGTCTTCGGCCATTTTGAGTATCTGCTTTTTGGGCATAGAGGCCTGTCCATGAGGCTGTTGTACTTGTTTTTTTGTCTTTAAGGGTGCTTTAGTCGTTGCCTTTGAAGCTGAAGTCGTTTTAACATATAATTGAGTTGGTCTGAAAACACCCTCAGAAGCCGATGCCTGCTCACCGGCTCAGGACCCATCTGAGGGAATAGTCTCCAAAGGTCCAATACCATAAGCCTCCAGAGGCCTAGGCAACTCCACGTGGGAGTCGATAGCGGCCTGCAGGTCTAAAGTAGTGGGCGTCAGGGGCTGCGAAGGCGCCTCACTGAGAACCGGTGACTGGCTTAGAAGAAGCCTCGTCGTCGGTTTTGGATCTCGGATGACTGTCCTTTTCTTTTTCTTTGCGTTTCTTGTGAATTCCGGTAGTCGGATGGCTATCTGACGACATTGTATAATTAAATCTTCTGCCAAAATTGTGTAATGCAAAATCGTACCGACGCTTAATAGTGCGTTGGTTAAATCTAGCACAAAACCGACAACTAGCTACGTCGTGGTCAGGGCCTAGGCAAGGAATGCAGTAAGAATGAAAGTTCTTATGAGGTATTTGCTTCCCACAAGAAATACAATTATTAACTTTTTCTGACGTCGGTCTGGAGCAAGAAAAAAGTTTCCCCAACGGGGTACTTAGCTTTTAATGAAGACTTTGGATCTGAAATTCGAACACGAAAATCTCAGGAGTCTGCCGAACGGCACTTGCGAACTGCTTATGCTTCGGGCACTGCGCGGCAAGAAACACTGAAGAAAAAAAGAAGTTATGTTCTTACCATAACGTTCCATCTGAGTAGTAGACTTCATTCTTCTGCATATATGGGTATACGGATCCGAGCCAACAAAAATTTTCAAGCATCAGCTCCGAGCTCCAAGCCCCTCCCTTACCTATATTACATCACTTCCTCCTATCTATCCCCACATCGAGTTTGTTGACACAAGTGGCAACATAACCACAATCCTAAACAGGAAAAACCTGAAAGTGAGTGGGATGGAGGGAGGGAAGGTGCAGAAGAATGAAGTCTACTACTCAGATGGAGTGTTATGGTAAGAACATAACTTCTTTATCTGAAGTAGTTGACTTCATTCATTCTGGACATATGGGACAGAGTCCCCAGCTACTATTATTCCTGGGTAGCCCTTATGGAAGGATATTCCTGAGCACCGCAGAGCCAAAGGATGCTCTCCCTCTAGAAATAAGATCCAATTTATAATGAGAGATGAACGTGTGCAAATTGGCCCAAGTCGCTGCCGCACAGATATCATCTAACGGAACTCTTGACCAGAAGGCTGCAGAAGTGGCCATTGCTCTAGTGGAATGAGCCTTCAATACACCTGGAGGAGATAAACCTTTGTCCTTATAAACCTGTGCAACACAGAGAGTGATCCACCTTGCTAAGGACACTTTCGTAACCGCTTTGCCCAAAAATGGTTTTGAAAAGGAGACAAATAATTGATCCGACTTCCAGAAGGGTTTAGTGCTATGGAGGTAAAAATGAAGCTATGGACATCCAATAAATGAAGCTTACGTTCACCTCTATTTTGGAAATTTGGGAAGAAGAATGGCAAATTTATAGATTGATTAATATTGGCTGCTGAGGACAACTTGGGAAGAAAGGGAGGGTTTGTACGCAGCGAAACCCTATCCTTGTGGAAAACCAAATAGGGGGGCAAGGAGGATAAGGCCTGCAACTCAGAAACTCTCTTGGCTGACATGATAGCGACCAAGAAGGCTGTCTTCCATGACAAAAACTTCATCGGAACTGAACCGGCTGGCTCGGAGGGGAAAAAGGTCAAAGCCTGAAGGACTAAAGTCAGATCCCAGGGGGGCACAGTTTCTTTTAACTGGTGGTCGCAATAAAAAGGTGCCCTTCAGGAAAGCTTTACACAATTTGGCAGAAGCCAGAGCAACCTTATTTTCACCCACATGAAAATTAGAGATGGCAGCCAGTGAACCTTGATGGTAGAAGCACTTGCGCCAGATCAAAAAAGATCGGCCAAAAAATCCAGAATGACCAGAACGGGTGCTGTAAACGGATTCAGATTGAGCTGAGAGGCCCAAACCCAAAAACGTCTCCACTTGCTATTGAAGAATTTCCTAGTGGAGGCTTTAAGAGAAGTTACCAGAATATTCCTAACATGGGACGAAAGTCTGGGAGTCCTGATGATCATGGGAACTGGAGCAGCCACGCCGTCAGTTTGAGACTGTCCAGGTTGGGCAGGGGCAAGCCCGACGGGTGAGAAATCAGATCCGGGCATGGATCTAGAGGCCATGGAGGAGCCAACAGGTGAGACCATAGGAAGGGAAACCACACTTGACGCGGGCAGAAGGGAGCTATGAGAATGACTTTGCACTGCAGCCGGCAAACTCTCTGAAGGAACTTGAGAATAAGAGGTAACGGGGGATAAGCATACAGTAGCCCGGGAGGCCAAGCATGGACTTCAGCGTCCCTGGGGACATCCCCCGGAGGGGGGATCAGAGCGAAGAAGTTGCTGCACTTCGCGTTGGAAGGAGATGCGAAGAGATCGCAGCAAGGTTGACCCCAAATACGGAAGAATCTTCTCCGCCACGGATTGTTTCAGAGACCACTTGTACGGCAGAAGTACTGCCCTGCTGAGACTGTCCGCTAGAATGTTGGAGCGTCCCGGGATGTGTGTTGCTATGAGAAACCAGCTGGTGGATATGGCCCACTCCCAAACCCTCATGGCCTCGCGACAAAGCGGGTAGGATCGGGTCCCTCCCTGTTTGTTTATATACCAGACTACAGACATGTTTGTCTGATTGAATGGCTACCGTCCCCGGAGGTAGGACAGGGTGAAAGGCTCTCAACGCTAAAAGCACTGCCCTCATCTAAAGGACATTGATGTGTAGCTTGGTCTCTGGAGGGGCCCACGTGCCCTGGACCGTCCTTCCCAGGAAGTGCCCCCCCACCCGAGCTGGTAAGCGTCCGTGGTCACCATGGCTTGAGCCAGAGGGGCTAGAAAGTTGCGCCCAATGAAAATGTCCGCTGATTGAAGCAACCACTGGAATGACGTTCTGCATGTCCGATTGATTCAGATGTGGAAATTCATCGGAAGGTCTAGCCAGGACCATTGAACTGCTAGATTCCACTGAAGGACTCGTGAAGACGTGCAAGAGGGAGGATAGAGATTGTGGCTGCCATCGAGCCCAGAGCCCTGAGAACATCGACTGCTGTGACCACCGAGTGATCCAAGATAGCCGATACATGGAGTCTGAGATTTTCTATCCTTTCCGGGGTGAGAAAAATCTTTGACTGAATCGAATCCAACCGTGCCCCGATGAAGTCTATAATCTGAACCGGAGTCAGGTGGGACTTGTTGATATTGATCGTGATACCTAACTTGTGAGCCAGACCGAGGAAGTAGTGTAGGGCCTGACACAAGAGACGTTTGGTGGATGCAGCGAAGAGCCAGTCATCTAGGTAGGGGAATACCCGAGTGCCCTGAAGTCTCAGGTGAGCCGCTACAACCGCCATAACCTTGGTGAACACCCTGGGGGCTGTGGTGAGACCAAAGGGTAGGGCTCTGAATTGAAAGTGACTGGGCCCCTAGCCGGATGCGTAGAAACCTCCTGGAGCTCCTGTGGACCTTGATGTGATAGTAAGCGTCCTGGAGGTCTAACGAGCACATCCAGTCGCATTCTCTCAGAAACGGTAGAATGGACTGTAGAGTGACCATCCGGAATTTTTGTTTCTCTACTGATAGGTTGAGGATAGACAGGTCCAGAATGGGCCTGAGGTCCCCCGTCTTCTTTGGCACTAAAAAGAACCTGGAGTAGATGCCTGATCCGGATTGATCTGGGGGGACCGGCTCGATGGCTTGTTTTTGCAGCAGCTTCGAAACCTCTAAGGCTGCAGCCTCCCTGTGAGCGAGTGGAATTATCTGGAAGGCGTGCTGGAGTTATGGGACATGAAATGAAGGGGATAGAATATCCTCTGGATATTATGCTTAACACCCAGCAGTCTGCAGTAATGGACTCCCATGCCGCTGGATGTAAGAAAAATCTTCCCCCGACTGCCTCCAGAGTAGAGCAGCCGGGCAACCCCTCAGAGTTGCTGTGCGGGTCTGTCGGAAAAAGGTTCCCTAGACCCAAAGTTTCTGGGACCCCCTCTGCCTCTGGGACGGCGTCGGTCTTGTCCCCCTTTGCCTCTGGTGGATGAGTATGATTTCCGGAACCACATCTTTTGCCCCCTTTGGTTCCTGGAATAGGACCTCTGGGGGTTAGAAAAGCAGATTCCGACGGCTGACAAAGTCTTTCTATCCTTCTCACTCTGGGTTAGTGTGTCGCGTACAGTCTTTCCAAAGAGGGATGATCCATCAAAAGGGGCATTGAAGAAGGGGTCCGCAAATTGACACAGCCTGATCCAGGCGTGACGCCTCAAGGCAACGCCTGTACCAGCAGCTCTAGCGTCTCCCTCCGTAGCATGAGAGAGGAGACGCATAGAGGTTTTTGTCACTGATTTCAGTGTAGTCATCTTCGCAGTGAAAGACTGCTTGTCCTGTTGTGACAGAGACTCCGGGGGCGACTCAGCTCTGATATAAGGTCTCGCTGCAGTCAGATGACATGTGCCAAGTAATTCAGCTCACGAATAGAAAAAGTCGCTGACGAGTGCATGCGCTTCCCAAAACGAGCCATCGACCTGGACTCTGTCTGGTGGATGAACCGAGGAACTCTCCTGTGCCAGTTCCTTCTTTGTGGCAGCTGCAACCACCAAAGTGTCTACTGGGGCTCCTTTGGACCATGCCTGCCTGTCTGACGGCGGGGAAAGAATTTTGTCTGGCCTTTTGGGTATAGGCTCTACGGTGTCAGGATCCTTCCATGCCCTAGTGGTGATGAGGTCCACCAAAGGGTCCGCTGGAGGGGAGACCCAGGAAGTAGATGGGCCCGTGCCAAAGGCCTCCAGGAATACGGACTCATCCTCAGAGGGTTTGGGGGCTGACCAACCTCCTCTTTGGCAGAGGATCTCCATAATGTCTCCGAACGAGACGTCCTCGGAAGGTGATCTGGGGGAACCCTCTCCTTCCTCCAAGTCCGTATCAGTGGTAATGGACTCAGGGGAGTCCAAGTGCCTCCTATTACACTTGCGCTTATGAGGTTCCTCTCCAGTGGGACTCTCTGGAGAGGATTCGTAAGCCTCCTGGGGGTTCCCTGAGGGGAACAACCTGGGGTTGCTTTGGCACGGGCTGTCCCTGAGACAGGGTAATGGGAGCAGAATCCAAAATCAGAGGGGTTTGGGTAGGATCCGAGTAGGTGCGCTGTGGTCTCAACCCCTGGGAGCGAACCCTTTCCACTGCCCCGAACGCCGATGGAGAGCACACCTCCGTAGAACGTTAGGAAGAGGCTCTCCCCGGCACCGAAGCAGGAATTGGAGCAGACGGAGGAGTAGTCCGGGCACCAAGGATGGGATACGAAAGAGCGAGATCTCGACCCTCGGGTCCAACTCCCCGAGTCTCCTGGACCCGAGATTGGATCTGAGGAACTCAAGGTGACGGCCGGCGTCGAGGAAACGAGAACCATCGGCGCCGACCCAACAGCTCCGAAAGGACTCGGACCTGAGAACCCCGAAGCATCGGGTCAGATCGGGGAAGGAGCAATAGGGTGGAACATAGTTGAAGAAGGAGGACCCTCTTCAATGGGAGAGGGCCCTGGCAAGACCCCCATCTGAATCTGGTTCTGGATGAACCTCCTCATCAGCCTGTCCATATCCAGGTCGGAGACGCTCCCGAGCCAACCTGGAGGAAGCGACCGACTCGGGTCTGGGCCGGATCTGAGGGGAGTGCCTTGGCTCCGTCGGCTCTGGGGAGAAACGGGGAGTGCGGAACCGAGGAGAACGAGACCTGGGTGCCTTTGAAGAGGGGCTGGAGAAAGACTCCCTGTCTGGTGATCTTTTTCTGGGCCTGTCCCTCTCCTTGTGGCGCCTCTCCTTATCCCTTCTGTCCCTACCTCTCTGGGACGACTCCGATGAAGCAGGCCTGGTGGTAGGTTGAGTCCCTGCCTGCACAGTGTCACTGGCTGGGGAGGAAACCGAGGCAGACTCTAGGGCAGAAGCAGGTAGCAGACCCTTAGCCACAAGCTTAATCCGCCGATCCTTCAAAGCCCTGGGGTTAAAGCCTGAACAAATGTCGCAAGATGCAGACAGATGGGCGACCCCTAAACATAGAAGAAACAGAGTGTGGCCATCGGCTGGTGAGAGCTTGTGACCACACTCTGTGCACTTCTGTTCAGCCATAGTAGAAACAGTAAAAGCCCTAACAGCCCACTCACACACACACACTCTAACAGGGATTGGGCCTAGCCAGGAAACTAGTATCACAAACACAAAACACTTATAACCAACTTTTTTTTTTTTTTTTTTTTTACAACTAACACGACGATCGAACGTGAAGGGAGGAAAAAAAGGGAAAGGTATTCACACTCAACTAACACAAAAAGACCAAAAACCTTACCACCTTGCTTAGAGCTCAGAGACCACGATGCTGACTCAGAGCAGCAAATGAGATCTGGGAATAGATAGGAGGAAGTGATGTACTATAGGTGAGGGAGGGGCTTGGAGCTCGGAGCTGATGCTTGAAAAGTTTTGCCAGCTCGGATCCGTATACCCATATGTGCAGAATGAATGAAGTCAACTACTTCAGATTGGCGTCGGCTGCATCTTTTATACCCCTGGCGCACTGATGTCAGGGAAGAGGCGACAGCAACTGATGCCGGACCTAGACTTTGGAATTCAGGCCGACTGAGGGTAGCCTGCCAGCAGGATAACCCAAGTGTAATGACTGCAACAGTGAAACACGAGGAACATAAAGAAATATAACGTGAGGGGGTGTTATTCATGCAATACATCTAATGTGGTCTATTTAGTACAATGTAATCACTGTCCAGCTTTCTATGTTGGAAAATACAGTTGACCTTTTAAAAAGCACATTTATGAACATATTTTAGACATTAGAAACAGAAAGTCCACTAATGCACTTTACAGACATGTGGATAGGTTCAATAACCATAGCTTTATTTTTTTTGATTATTGAACAAGTTAAAAAAGATATGCAAGGGTGGATTATGGATGAACACAGACAGGTGCGAGTTAAGATGGAAAATATTTTTAAATGCCTACAACCACCCTGGGTTAAACGACAATTGTTCTATTATCCCTTACTAAAGCTTATGTATTATGTCATAAGGTGATTTAGATTTTATAATTTTATATATATAAATAGAATGTATTTTATTTGGATAACGTGACATTTGAAGTTTTGAATACAGTTTTTTTATTAATTGTAATAATTTATATGAAGTGTATACGACTTTAATTGTTGCTGAATCAATTAACAATATCATGTGACTTATAATGGGTGTATATATTCAGAATTTTTTTAGTATGCACTTGTTCTAATGAAGTTTTTTAACAAAAGCGCTTAACTGGTAATAAAATTGTATTTCAACATTTCCTTGGTTCTATCAAAAACAAAAATATGTTCCAAACAATGAACCACCACAAAGGAGCTCAAATCCAAGTAGAAATCCAAATAAAGTCCAAATGAGATGCCACAGAAAAGTACAGTTTTGTACCTACCATAAATGTAGATGTTCGAGTGCTAATACAGCTGCAGTAATCACATACGGGTTTTCTGCCGTCAGGCGGTCCCTCGGTCGGCCGAATTCAAAGTCTTGGTCCGGCGTCGGTTGTTGTCGCTCTCTCTCCTGACGTCAGCGAGGCCAGAGTATATAAGACACAGCCGACGCCATGTTCTTCAGTCTTTCTTGCCCCAGATGTCAGGTGCCCCCAGAAGGAAGGCAATACATAAATAATGTTTCTATGTATATACAATCAATGCAATATAATCCAAAATCAGTAGTTCCAAGCAAATAACCATAGAAGGATCACCCAGTCAGGTAGTATGAAGAGGGTGTTCGTCCCCATGCCTTTACCAAGTGGGGAAGGAGGGAGGGAAACCTGTACTGCAGCTGTATTAGCACTCAAACATCTACATTTATGGTAGGTACAAAACTGTACTATGTTCATCGTGCATACAGCTGCAGTAATCACATATGGGTAGAGTCCCAAAGCTACGCACAGGGTGGTAGGTACTAGGAGGAACTGGGCTGAGCCAGAATGCCCTGCAAAACAGCAGTGGCAAAGCCTGCTCTTGTTCTGGAATATAAGGGCAGGTGGTAGTGTTTTGTGAAGGTATGTACAGAACTCCAAGTGGCTGCCTCCAAAATATCCTTAGTAGGCACACCTCTGAGGAAGGCTGTAGAGGTGGCTGTGGCCCTGGTGGAGTGAGATCTGATACCAGTAGGGACAGGTTTCCCATGATAGGAGTAACAAAATCGTATGCAGTGGCCAATCCACTTGGAAATGGTCTGTTTGGTAACTGGTTTCCCTTGAGCCCCTACGGCATAGGACACAAAAAGTTGGTCTGATTTCCTGAAGGACTTTGTTCTGTCCAAATAGTAACGTAGCTGCCTATGGATGTCTAAAGAGTGAAGCAGCCTTTCCCCTTTGTTTTGAGGGTTAGGATAAAAGGTAGGAAGGTGTATGGCTTGGTTTAAGGCTACCCTGGATACCACTTTAGGCATAAAAGATGGGTTGGTACGAAGGGAAACCCTATCCTGATGGAAGATGAGGAAGGGCTGCACCGCCATGAGGGCCTGTAGTTCAGAAACCCTACGAGCTGAAGTGATGGCCAGAAGGAAAGCTGTTTTCCAGGACAAATATTGTAGGTCTGTTGAAGCAGCAGGTTCAAAGGGAGGCAATGTTAATTTTTCTAGTATGTAATTAAGGTCCCAGGCTGGTATTGGTTGTTTCCTTGAAGGTCTTATATTCTTAGCCCCTCTGAGGAACTGCCGTAAGAGTGGGTGAGAGAATAAAGGAGGATCCGTGTTGAATTCTGCAGAAATGGCTGAGGCGTGTATTTTAATTGAAGAAAATGAAAGTCCACTGCTCAGTAGTTCAGCTAGGTACTGTAAAACCTGAGGCAAGTTCAATTTTCTAGGGTCTTGTCCTCTTTTCTCATTCCAACAGCAAAACCGCTTCCATTTTGCGGAGTAAGCTTTTCTAGTAGATGGTCTTCTGGCCTCCAAAATGACATCCTGAACCTCCTTGGAGAGTAGAGTTTGATGTGGTGTTAAGGAATTTTCCATGCAGCGAGGTTGAGTGTTTTCAGCTGGCTGTGAAGGGTTTTGTAGCTGTTCTGCGTCAGCAGAAGAGGTATTAGACGCAGGGACCAGGGAGGAGTATGAGTTAGGCTCCTCAGGAGTGGATACCAGTGTTGCCTTGGCCAGTCTGGAGCAATCAGTATCATCCTCGGTTTGTCTGTTCTTGCTTTCAAAAGCACCTTGGGCAGAAGAGGCAGAGGTGGGAATGCATAAACTGTCCATGTTGTCCAACTGAATGAAAGGGCGTCCACTTTCCAGGCCTTTGGATGGAAGGTCCTTGAACAAAACCTTTTCAATTGATGGTTTCTGTGGGAGGCAAAAAGATCTATATCTGGCCTCCCCCACGCTTGGACTATCTCCGTAAACACCTGTGGATGTAGCTTCCATTCGTGTGGATCTGTCATATTCCTGCTCAGAGTGTCTGCCAGTGTGTTTTCCATCCCTGGCAAGTACTGTGCTTGAAATTCGATTTGTCTTTCCAGAGCCAAGTTCCAAAGAGTCATGGCTAGTCTGCACAAGGGGTATGAGTGAGTTCCTCCTTGTTTGTTTATGTACCACATTACTGTGGTGTTGTCTGTTCTTATGAGCAATTGTCCTGGATGTAGGAAGTCCTTGAAAGCTGTAATTGCATTTATTACTGCCAGCATTTCTTTTTGATTGATGTGAAGGTGCTTTTCCTGTTGGGACCATCTGCCCTGAATGCACCTGTCCTTCATGTGCGCCCCCCAGGCGTAATCTGAGGCGTCTGTGGTTATGACTTGTTTTGCTTGAGGTTTGCAGAATGGGAGGCCTGTGTTTACTTGACATGCTTGGGCCCACCATAGGAATTCCTTTTGTAGACATGGAATTATTGGAATAATTGCTTCCAAGCTGTGACTGTGTTGAGACCATAGGTTTTTTAGGTACCATTGAAGTTTCCTCATATGCAGCTTTGCACACGGGATTAGAAGAATGCAAGATGCCATGAATCCCAGAGCCTGCAGGATTTTCCTTGCAGTAAGCCTGGTACTTTTGCTAGTATTTTGAAGTACTGAGATAATTGCCCTTGTTTTTCTGGCGTAAGGTATGCCATCTGGGTGTTTGTGTCAAAGCTGGCACCCAGGAAGGTTATTTTCTGAGAAGGTATTAGCTTTGATTTCTCCTTGTTGATGGTGTATCCCAGAGAAAGCAGTAACCGTGTCACATATGCCAGATGTTCCAGTAGTATATGTTTGCTGTCCGCTTGGATCAGGCAGTCGTCCAGATAAGGGTAAATTTGTATCCCTTGAAGTCTGCAATAGGCAATCACTGATGCCAGGCACTTGGTAAATACTCTGGGCGCAGTAGATAAGCCAAAGGGCAATGCAGAGAATTGATAGTGGATTGAACCTGCAAGAAATCTGAGGTATCTTCTGCAGCTTTGTCTGATTGGGACATGCAGGTATGCCTCCTTGAGGTCCAATGTTACCAGCCAAAACTCCTTGCCCAGCATGGGAAGAAGTTGCTGTAATGTGAGCATCTTGAATTTTGGTACGAGTAGAAATGTGTTTAGGATGGATAAGTCCAGAATGGGTCTCCAGTCGATTCCTTTTCTTGGTACCAGGAAAAGTCTTGAATAAAAACCTTGACCTTGTTGGTGCGTAGGTACCTTTTGTATAGCCCTCATGTTTAGGAGCTTTGAAATTTGCAGTTGTGCCTCTACCCTTTGATTTTGTGGTAGGTTTGGCATGCCTCTCATTTTTGGAAGAGTGTGAAATTGAAATTTGTAGCCTCTGTTTATAATGTCCAGTATCCATTTGTCTGTTGTGACAATATGCCAATTGCTTGCAAATAATGCTAGTTTCCCTCCCAAAGGTGCTGCCAGCTGAGACTTGCTTGGCATGGAAATGAGGGAGTCATTGAGTTTGCTTCCTGTTTCCTCTTGGTGCTGGAGATTGCCATTGTCTGCCTCTATATGACCCTTGTGATTGCCCTCTGCCCCTTCCGCGTCTGTATCTGCCTCTTTGGGGCTTGTCAGTGGCTGGAAAGGACCAGTTTTTTGATGGCCAATTCCTGCTAAATCGTGGTGGCTGGACCTGTAAGAAAGCTTTGACAGTTTGCATAGATTTGGCTTTCTCTTCCATTTTTTGTAATATATCCTCAGCATTAGTACCAAAAAGAACATCCTTTTGTAAAGGTGCATCAAGAAGTTTTGCTTTCACATGATCAGGCAGATTTTGTTCCCTAAGCCAGGCATGTCTGCGAATGACTGATCCTGTAGCAGCCGCCCTACTGGAGGCCTCTAGGGCATCATAACCACATTGTAAAGTGTGTTTACCCGCTTGTTCTGCACTATGCATCATATCCTGTAACCCTTTTAAATCTGGTTGTTCAGGTTGAGACATTTTGTTTTTTAATTGTGATAAGAGGAACTGTTGATATTTAATCATATGAAACTGGCAGTTTAAGGCCCTCATGGTTAGGGTGGCCGAGGTATAAACCTTCTTACCCCACCTTTCTAGAGATCTAGATTCCCTTTCTGCAGGAAGTGGATTCTTGGCAGTGGAGGCCTTTATTCCCTTAGGGCCTTGTGAAATGGTTTTGGGGTTAGCATTATGGCCTTTGTAGAGAAATTGGTGAGAGCTGGGTACTCTGTAATATCTATCAGGCTTTACTGGTGCAGGAGGCAGTGAATCAGGATTAAAACAAGCCTCCGAATAGACATCATCCAGTACCTCCAAAACAGGGGGAATAGCCAGAGGTCTGTGCTGAGGTAACCAAAGAAATTCCCTAAGTCTTTTCTTGGAGTCTGAAAAGTCTTGGCCTTCCCAATGGAAGTGTTCCCTCAAGGTGTGCAAGGTTTCCCCAAAGAAAAATCCTCAGGGGGGGATACAGAAGGAATAGACTGCTCTGCATCCGAATCCTCAAAAGGGGAATAAGAGTGTTCCTCTGCATCAGAATGCTCTGATAAAATGGATCCCTGATCAGAAGAGGGGGATTCTTCCTCCACTCTGGGTCTCTTGTCAGGAGGGGGCTGAGAACCTCTGATAAGAGTTATTAGATCCTCAGCCATTTTAAGCATCTGTTTCTTAGGCATGGGTCCAGCAGATGGGCCTTGAGCAGCAGGCCTAGTGTGATGCCTGGCTGCTTTGGATTTAGTAAAGGCCTTAATAGAAAAAGAGGATGAAGGCCTAAATACACCATGGGTGGATGTAGATCTGTCCACATTAGTAGGCTCGACATAAGCTGGGACTTCGGTTGTAGTCTGGGAAAGGGCCGATGACCCAGCGGTCTCGGGTACAGAAGACACCGCCCGAGAGTGTCCGGTAGTCAGGGACTGCAAAGGCGTCTCACTGAGAACCGGACCACGTGGAGCCTGTTTCGGGCGTGGTGTCGGTGGAGACCGCGGTCCTCGTGTCGGTCCTTTTCCTTGCGTTTTTGGATAAAGCGGTAGTCGAGTGTCCGGCGACATTTTATAGTCAAAAGCTTTACCAAAAAGTGTTGGGCGAACTCCGCCCGGCTTGATAGTGCGTTTATTGAAGGTAGCCAAAGCGACAGCCGAGGCGTCGTGGTCTGGGCCCAAACAAGGTATGCAAAGGGAATGGAAATCCTTATGCGGTATTTGCTTCCCACAAGAAATACAATTATTAACTTTTTCTGACATCGGTCTGAGGCAAGAAAAGATTCCCCAACGGGGTACTTAGCTTTAATGAAGACTCCGGTTCCAAATATTTTCGTAATTCAGGAGCTGGCCGACCGGCACTTGCGAACTGCTTCTGCTTCGGGCACCGCGGCAAAAAGACTGAAGAACATGGCATCGGCTGTGTCTTATATACTCTCGCCTTCCTGGCGTCAGAAGAGTAGCGACAACAACCGGCGCGGACCAAGACTTTGGAATTGGACCTGACGGCTGAAAACCCATCTGTGATTACTGCAGCTGTATGCACGATGAACATCTTTATTAAAGGGTTCATTGGTTCTGGTTCCTCTGGAGGTTGTTTTTCAACTGTGTTCTGGCGCCAAGATAGTCTGAGGATAGTACAGTTTTGTACCTACCATAAATGTAGATGTTCGAGGGCTATTACAGCTGCAGTAATCACATATGGGGTTTTCAGCCGTCAGGCGGTCCCTGTCGGCGAATTCCAAAGTCTTGGCGTCGGTTGTTGTCGTACTCTTCTGACGTCAGGAAGGCTGGAGTATATAAGACACAGCCGACGCCATCTTCTTCAGTCTTTCTTGCCCCAGATGTCAGGTGCCCCCCAAAAGGAAGGCAATACATAAATAAATCTGATCCACAAAAGTAAGCAAATAAAACATAGCAGGATAACCCAGTCAGCAGGTATGAAGAGGTATTCAGACCCCAAGGTCTTACCAAGTGGGGAAGGAGGGTGGGAAACCTGTACTGCAGCTGTAATAGCCCTCGAACATCTACATTTATGGTAGGTACAAAACTGTACTATGTTCATCGTGCATTACAGCTGCAGTAATCACATATGGGTAGAGTCCCAAAGCTATGCATAGGGTGGTAGGTACTATACGGAACTGGGTTGAGCTAGAATGCCCTGCAAAACTGCAGTGGCAAAGCCTGCTCTTGTTCTGGAATATAAGGGCAGATGGTAGTGTTTTGTGAAGGTATGTACAGAACTCCAAGTGGCTGCCTCCAAGATATCTTTAGTAGGCACTCCTCTGAGGAAGGCTGTAGAGGTGGCTGTGGCCCTGGTGGAGTGAGGTCTGATACCAGTAGGGACAGGTTTTCCATGATAGGAATAACAAAAGCGTATGCAGTGACCAATCCACTTGGAAATAATCTGTTTGGTAACAGGTTTCCCTTGACCCCCCACAGCATAGGACACAAGGAGTTGATCTGATTTTCTGAAGGACTTGGTTCTGTCCAAGTAATAACGTAGCTGCCTGTGGATGTCTAAAGAGTGAAGCAGCCTTTCCCCTTTGTTTTGAGGGTTAGGGTAAAAAGTAGGAAGGTGTATGGCCTGGTTTAAAGCAACCCTAGATACCACTTTAGGCATAAAGGAAGGGTTGGTACGAAGGGAAACCCTGTCCTGATGGAAGATGAGGAAGGGCTGCACTGCCATGAGGGCCTGTAACTCAGAAACTCTACGAGCTGAAGTGATGGCCAGTAGAAAAGCTGTTTTCCAGGACAAATATTGTAACTCTGTTGAAGCAGCAGGTTCAAAGGGAGGCAATGTCAATTTTTCTAGTATGTAGTTAAGGTCCCAAGCTGGCACTGGCTGTTTCCTTGGAGGTCTTATGTTCTTAGCCCCTCTGAGGAACTGTCGTAGGAGTGGGTGTGAGAATAAAGGAGGATCCATGTTGAATTCTGCAGAGATTGCTGAGGCATGTATTTTGATTGAGGAAAATGAAAGTCCATTGCTCAAAAGTTCAGCTAGGTACTGCAAAATCTGAGGTAGGTTCATTTTTCTAGGGTCCTGCCCTCTTTTTTCATTCCAACAGCAAAACCTCTTCCATTTTGCGGAGTAAGCTTTTCTAGTAGATGGTCTTCTGGCCTCCAAAATGACATCCTGCACCTCTTTGGAGAGTAGAGTCTGATCTGGTGTTAAGGAATTTTCCATGCAGCGAGACTGAGAGTTTTCAGCTGACTGTGAAGGGTTTTGTAATTGTTCTGCGTCAGCAGTAGTGGTGTTAGAGGCAGGGGCCACGGAGGAGTGTGTGTTAGGCTCCTCAGGAGTGGATACCAGTGTTGTCTCGGCCAGTCTGGAGCAATCAGTATCATCCTCGGCTTGTCTGTTCTTGCTTTCAAAAGTACCTTGGGCAGAAGAGGTAGAGGTGGGAATGCATAAACTGACCAAGTTGTCCATCTGAAGGAAAGAGCGTCCACTTTCCAGGCCTTTGGGTGGAAGGTCCTTGAGCAAAACCTTTTTAATTGATGGTTTCCGTGGGAGGCAAAAAGATCTATATCTGGCCTCCCCCTCATTTGAACAATCTCTGTAAACACCTGTGGATGTAGCTTCCATTCGTGAGGATCTGTCATACTTCTGCTCAGAGTGTCTGCCAGTGTGTTTTCCATTCCTGGCAAGTACTGTGCTTGAAGTTCGATTTGTCTTTCCAGAGCCAGGTTCCAAAGAGTCATGGCTAGTCTGCACAAGGGGTATGAATGAGTCCCTCCTTGTTTGTTTATGTACCACATTACTGTGGTGTTGTCTGTTCTTATGAGCAGTTGTCCTGGATGCAGAAATTCTTTGAACGTTGTGATTGCATTTATTACTGCCAGCATTTCTTTTTGATTGATGTGAAGGTGCTTTTCTTTTTGGGGCCATCTGCCCTGAATGCACCTGTCCTTCATGTGCGCTCCCCAGGCGTAATCTGAAGCGTCTGTGGTTATGACTTGTGTTGCTTGAGGCTTGCAGAATGGGAGGCCTGTGTTTACTTGGCATGCTTGGGCCCACCATATGAATTCCTTTTGAAGACAGGGAATTATTGGAATAATTGCTTCCAAGCTGTGACTGTGTTGAGACCATAGATTTTTTAGGTACCATTGAAGTTTCCTCATGTGCAGCTTTGCGCATGGGATTAGAAGAATGTAAGATGCCATGAATCCCAGAGCCTGCAGGATTTTCCTTGCAGTAAGCCTGGTACTTTTTGCAAGTATTTTGAAGTACTGAGATAATTGCCCTTGTTTGTCTGGCGTAAGATATGCCATCTGGGTGTTTGTGTCCAAGTTGGCACCCAGGAAGGTTATTTTCTGAGAAGGTGTTAGTTTTGATTTCTCCTTGTTGATGGTGTATCCCAGAGAAAGCAGTAACCGTGTCACATATGCCAGATGTTTCAGAAGTATGTGTTTGCTGTCCGCTTGGATCAGGCAGTCGTCCAGATAAGGGTAAATTTGTATCCCTTGAATTCTGCAGTATGCAATCACTGATGCCAGGCAATTGGTGAATACTCTGGGCGCAGTAGATAAGCCAAAGGGCAATGCAGAGAATTGATAGTGGTTTGAACCTGCAAGAAATCTGAGGTATCTTCTGCAACTTTGTCTGATTGGGACATGCAGGTATGCCTCCTTGAGGTCCAATGTTACCAGCCAAAACCCCTTGCCCAGCATGGGAAGGAGTTGCTGTAATGTGAGCATCTTGAATTTTGTGCGAGAAGAAATGTGTTTAGGATGGATAAGTCCAGAATGGGTCTCCAGTCGCTTCCTTTTCTTGGCACCAGGAAAAGCCTTGAATAAAAACCTTGTGCTTGTTGGTGCGTAGGTACCTTTTGTATAGCCCTCATGTTTAGGAGCTTTGTAATTTGCAGTTGTGCCTCTACCCTTTGATTTTCTGGTAAATTTGGCATGCCTCTCATTTTTGGGAGAGTGTGAAAATGGAATTTGTAGCCTCTGTTTATAATGTCCAGAATCCATTTGTCTGTTGTGACAATATGCCAATTGTTTGCAAATAGTGCCAGTTTCCCTCCCAAAGGTGCTGCCAGTTGAATTTTCCTTGGCATGGAAATGAGGGAGTCATTGAGTCTGCTTCCTGTACTGTTGTGCACTGTCGTCACCACCTCTAGGTGCCGGAGATTGCCATTGTCTGCCTCTATAGGACCCTTGTGATTGTCCTCTGCCCCTCCCGCGTCTGTATCTGCCTCTTTGGGGCTTGTCAGTGGCTGGAAAGGACCAGTTCTTTGAGGGCCAATTCCTGCTAAACCGTGGTGGCTGGACCTGTAAGAAAGCTTTGACAGTTTGCATAGATTTTGCTTTTTCTTCCATTTTACGTAATATATCCTCAGCATTAGTACCAAAAAGAACATCCTTATGTAAAGGTGCATCAAGAATTTTAGCTTTCACATGGTCTGGCAGATTTTGTTCCCTAAGCCATGCATGTCTGCGAATGACTGATCCGGTAGCGGCCGCTCTGCTGGAGGCCTCTAGGGCATCATAACCACATTGTAAAGTGTGCTTAACCACTTGCTCTGCACTATGCATCATATCCTGTAACTCTTTTATATCTGGTTGTTCAGGTTGCGACATTTTGTTCTTTTGTGATAACAGGAATTGTTGATATTTAATCATATGAAACTGGCAGTTTAAGGCCCTCATGGCTAGGGTGGCCTAGGTATAAACCTTCTTACCCCACCTTTCTAGAGATCTAGATTCCCTTTCAGCAGGAAGTGGATTCTTAGCAGTGGAGGCCTTAATTCCTTTAGGGCCTTGAGAAATAGTTTCAGGGTCTGCATAATGGCCTTTGTAGAGGAATTGATGAGAATTAGGTACTCTGTAATATCTATCAGGCTTAACTGGTGCAGGAGGCAGTGAATCCGGATTAAAGCAAGCCTCGAGTAAACATCATCCAGTACCTCCAAAACAGGAGGAATAGCCAAAGGTCTATGCTGAGGTAACCAGAGAAATTCCCTAAGCCTTTTCTTGGAGTCTGAAAAGTCTTGGCCTTCCCAGTGGAAGTGCTCCCTCAAGGTGTGCAAGGTTTCCCCAAAGGAAAAATCCTCAGGGGGGGATACAGAAGGAATAGACTGCTCTGCATCCGAATCCTCAAAAGGGGAATAAGAGTGCTCTTCAGCATCAGAATGCTCTGATAAAATGGATCCCTGGTCAGAAGAGGGAGATTCCTCCTCCACTCTGGGTCTCTTGTCCGGAGGGGCCTGTGAGCCTCTGATAAGAGTGATAAGATCCTCAGCCATTTTAAGCATGTGCTTCTTAGGCATGGGCCCAGGTGATGGGCCTTGTGAAGCCGGCCTAGTATGATGCCTGGCTGTTTTGGATTTAGTGAAGGCCTTAAGAGAGAAAGAGGATGAAGGCCTAAATACACCATGGGTGGATGTAGATCTGTCCACATTAGTAGGCTCGACAAAAGCAGGGGCTTCGGTTGTAGTCTGGGAAAGGGCCGAAAAACCAGCGGTCTCGGGTACAGAAGACCCCGCCGAGGGAGGGTCGTCGGTAGTCAGGGACTGCAAAGGCGTCTCACTGAGAACCGGACCACGTGGAGCCTGCTTCGGCGTGGTGTCGGTGGAGACCGCGGTCCTCGCCTGGCGGTCCTTTTCTTTGCGTTTTTTGGGCAAAGCGGTAGTCGGAGTATCCGACGACATTTTATAATCAAACGCTTTACCAAAAAGTGTTGGCGAACTCCGCCCGGCGCTTGATAGTGCGTTATTGAAGGTAGCGCAGCGACAGCCCGAGACGTCGTGGTCTGGGCCCAAACAAGGTATGCAAAGGGAATGGAAATCCTTATGCGGTATTTGCTTCCCACAAGAAATACAATTATTAACTTTTTCTGACATCGGTCTGAGGCAAGAAAAGATTCCCCAACGGGGTACTTAGCTTTAATGAAGACTTCGGTTCCAAATATTTTTCGTAATACAGGAGCTGGCCGACCGGCACTTGCGAACTGCTTCTGCTTCGGGCACCGCGCGGCAAAAAAGACTGAAGAAGATGGCGTCGGCTGTGTCTTATATACTCCAGCCTTCCTGACGTCAGAAGAGTACGCGACAACAACCGACGCCAGACCAAGACTGTGGAATTCGGCCGACCGAGGGACCGCCTGACGGCTGAAAACCCCATATGTGATTACTGCAGCTGTAATGCACGATGAACATCCATGCTCATACATCCATCAGCACAGTACAATTGTGTACACTTACCATAAACGTAGATGTTCGAGTGCATTCACTGTTGCAGTCATCACACTTGGGTTATCCTGCCAGGGGTAGCCCTCAGTCGGCTCAAATACCAGAGGCTTAGCATTTCTGCGTTAGTTGCTGTTGCTTCAGGACTGACGTCAGGTTGTCAGTGATATAAAAACAGGCAGCTGATGCAATAACATCAGTTTTTCTTGCTCCAAATGTCAGGAGCCCCCAAATAGAGAGCTGAGCTATGGTGGAAAAACACCAGCAGTGAAAAGTAAATACCAATAGCCCTGAAAGGAGTGAAGAAGAGAGGGGGAGAGAGAGAGAGAGGGACAAGGGGGCTGGAGGGTGGGAAACCAGGACTGCAAAAGTGAAACATCTATATTTATGGTAAGTGTACACAACTGTACTATGTTTTTTGTGTTTCACTGTTGCAGTCATCACACTTGGGTTGATTCCCAAAGCTGAAGAATGGGTGGAGGCAGTCAAGAAGAGTTGGGGCTTGCTAGTATGCCCTGCAGGACTGCGGTTGCAAAGCCCGCCCTGGATTTGGAAAAGATAGGCAGGTGGTAACTCCAAGTTGCAGCTTCCAGAAAGTCTCTAGTAGGGACTCCTCTGAGAAAGGCTGTAGAGGTTGAAGTTGCTCTAGTGGAATGTGTTCTTACCCCCTGAGGGGTTGGTTTCCCATGGTGTTTAACAGAAATGGATACAGTGTGTTATTCATTTGGAGATGGTTTGCTTTGATATGGCCTTGCCCTCTGCCACTTGACTAGTAACTGGTCAGATTTCCTAAAGGGCTTAGTCCTATCAAGGCAGAATCTGAGCTGTCTGTGCACATCTAAAGAGTGCAGGATCATTTCCCCCTTATTTTGAGGATTAGGGAAAAAAGTGGGCAAATGGATAGATTGATTGAGAGCCACACTGGACACCACTTTAGGCATGAGAGTTGGGTTAGTCCTGAGGGAGACCCAGTCAGCATGAAAAATGATGAAGGGTTCCACAGCCACAAGTGCTTGTAGCTCAGACACTCTTCTGGCTGAAGTGATGGTCAGAAGCAAGGCAGTTTTCCAAGAGAGGAACTCTGACGCTGCAGGCAAAAGGGGGGGTGGGGTAGCATGAGCTTTTCCAACAAAAAGTTAAGGTCCCAAGCAGGGGTAGGGGCTCTTCTTGGTGGTCTCAAGTTGTTAGTCCCTCTCAGGAACTGCTTGATGAGAGGGTGAGACAAGAGAGGTGGCTTAGTGCTGTAATGAGCAGAGATGGCAGAGGCATGGATCTTAATGGAAGAGAAGGATAGGCCCCTGTGAAGTAGGTCTGCTAGGAGGATGAGAGGTAAGGAGGGCTGTGCCGGATCTGTTCCTTTAGTCTTTATCAAGGAACAATACCTTTTCCACTCGTCAGCATGGGATTTTCTAGTACTGGGGCATCTGGCTTCACGTATGACATCCAGTACCTGATTGCTTAGGCTGGAGGAGAAGTCAAGGAAGAAGCCAAGCTGCAAGGTTCAGGGTCTGCAATTGCAGATGCAAGAACTGTCCCTCCTGTTGAGTCAGAAGAGTTGGGATCTGGGGGAGGTGCCATGGAGGCAATACTGACAGACTGCGCAGTAGTGGGTGCCAGTGCTGGCGTGGCCAGCCTAGGGCAATTTCCTCCCTTGAGTAATACCCTTGTAAGAAGAGGTAGAGGGGGAAATACATAGACTGAGAGGTTTTCCCACTGGAAGGACAGGGCATCCACTTTCCAGGCCTTGCTGTGAGGTTCCCTGGTGCAGAATTTGCTGAGCTGGTGGTTGTAGGGGGAGGCAAATAGGTCCATCTTCGGGGTACCCCATTTCAGAGTCACAAGGCTGAAGGTGTTGTGGTTTAATTGCCACTCGTGTGGGTCTAGGAGATTTCTGCTTAAGTTGTCCTCCAGATAGTTTTGTTTGCCTGTCAGGAATTGAGTTTGCAGGTGAATATGCATGGCTGAGGCAGTGTTCCAGAGGGTCATGGCTAGCCTGCAGAGTGGGTAAGAGTGGGTTCCCCCCTGCTTTTTGATGTACCACATTCATTGTGGTGTTGTCGGTTTACATTAGTAGAGGCCCCGGAGAGAGTAGGGATCTGAAAGCTGTCAGAGTGTGCTGAACATCTAAGCATCTCTTTTTGGTTGATGTGCAGATAAATTTGATTTGGGCTCCAGTGGCCCTGAATGCACCTTCCGTCCAGATGTGCACCCCAGGCAAAGTCTGATGCATCTGTGGTTAGGGTCTGAGCGGTGTGGGGGTTGTGTAAAGGGAAGCCCCCTATTGTGGTTGCATGCTGCTGCCCACCAAAGGAACTCTTTCCTTAGACAAGGTATCATAGATATGATAGTTTCCAGGTCCTGAGAATGTTGGCACCAAAGACTTTTTAAGTACCACTGAAGTTTCCTCATATGCAGTCTGGCATATGGAATTAGTAGAATGCAGAAGGCCATGAAACCTAGAGCTTGCAGGATTTTCCTTGTGGATAACTGGGTTCTGGTGGCCATTTGAGAGAAGTAGCCTGTCAGATAAGGTTTGTTTTTCTGGGGTAAGGAATGCCATCTGGGATGCTGTGTCCAAACTTGTTCACAGGAATACAGTTTTTTGACTGGGGACTAGTTTGGATTTCTTTTCGTTGATAGTGTACCCCAGGGAGGTTAGAAGGTACTTTACAAATGTCAGGTGCTGCAACAGCTTTTCTTGACTGTCTGCCTGAATCAGGCAATCATCCAAGTAGAGGTAAATTTAAATACTTCTCTGCAATAGGCAATGGCTGGAGCCAGGCATTTTTTGAAAACTCTGGGAGCAGTGGATAAGCCAAAGGGAATTGCAGAGAACTGATGATGCATAGGTCCTGCCCTGAAACGTAGATATTTCCTGCAGGAGTCCCTGGACTGGGATGTGCAGATCGGCTGCTTTTAGAGCTAGGGTGGCTAACGAGGCATCTTTGGACAGCATACAGAGAAGCTGCTGAAGGGTGAGCATTTTGAATTTTGGTACCACCAGGAAGGTGTTTAGAATGGATAGATCTAAGATTGGGCGCCAAGTGCCCTCTTTTCTGGGTACCAGGAAGAGTTTGGAATAAAAACCTTGGCCTATCTGTTCTGCAGGAACAGGCTGAATTGCCCTTATGGAGAGCAGGGACTGAACTTGGTTTTGTGCCTCTGCCCACTGGTTTGGAGGAAGGTCTGGGAACCCTTTTGGGGTTGGCAGCGGGTGGAAATAAAATTTGCACCCCTGGGATACTATGCTGAGGACCCATCGATCGCTGGTGATGGAGATCCAGTTTTTTGCATGGTGGGCAAGTTTTCCTCCTAGGGGCACGAGCAATTGAGCAGAGGTGAGAAGTCATTATGAATTCTTTCCATAAGGGGGTGGCTTAGCACTCCCTGTTTTAGAGGTGGAGGTACTCCATTGCTTAAATCTCTGCATAACCTGAGACGGTAGTCTGGGGGGTCTGTTTCCCCTAGGTTTAGTTTGAGGTAGCCTTGAGGGGGCTGGAAAGGACCAATGTTTTGAGGGACAATGTCTACTGAATCTTGGAGGCTGCACTTGCAAAACATCTTTGACTGTCTGCATAGACTTAGCTTTTTTAAAACCTCTTCTGCTTTGGTGCCAAACAGATTGACCTTGTTCAGATGTGCGTCCAATAATTTTGATTTGACATGATTTGGCAAGGTCTGCTCCTTAAGCCAGGCATGTCTTCTAAGTACAGAACCTGTGACTGCTGCCCTGCGAGATGCTTCTAGGGCGTCATACAAACATTGCAGGGTATGCTTGCTGACTTGGCTTGTAGAATGCACAAGTTCCTGTAATTTTTTATTTTCTGCACAGTCAGGGAAGGTAGATAATTTTTGCTTAATAAGTTCCATAGTATGTTGCTAGTATTTCAGCATGTGGAACTGACAATTTAATGCTCTAATGGCAAGAATTGCAGAGGTGTATACGTTTTTACCACATCTGTCTACAGCTCGGGAATCCCTGTCCGAGGTGGTGGGATTCTTAGCGGTAATTGCTTTTATTCCTTTAGGTCCTTGGGAGATGACCTCTGGGTCAGCGGTAGGATTTTTGAAAAAAAAATTTGTGCGAGTCAGGGACTCTGTAGTACCTGTCAGGTTTCCTGGGAGCAGGAGGTAAAGTATCAGGAGTTAGACTGGACTCCATAAAGACATCATGCACAACACCCAGAAAGTACAGTTGTGAATACTTACCATAAATGTAGATGTTCGAGTGTATTCACTGTTGCAATCATCACACTTAGGTTATCTGCCTGCAGGTAGCCCTAAGTCAGCCCTAATACCAGAGTCTTGGGATTTCTGCGTCGGATGCTGTCGCTTCTTCCATGACATCAGGGGTATAAAACATGCAGCCGACGCCATTACATCAGTTTTTCTTGCCTCAAATGTCAGGACCCCCCAAAATAGGAAGCAATTACATGGTGTGGAACACCTCCAGTAAAAAGTAAACACCATAGCCATAAGATATGGCCAAAAAGAGTAAAGGTAGAAAGCATAGAGAAGTCAGGGGGCTGGAGGGAGAGTAACCAGGACTGCAACAGTGAATACACTCGAACATCTACATTTATGGTAAGTGTATCACAACTGAACTATGTTCTTCGCGTTTCACTGTTGCAGTCATCACACTTGGGTTGATTCCCAAAGCTGAAGAAGGATGGAGGCAGTAAAGAAGTATTAGGGCTGGCTAGCAGGCCTTCCAAGACTGCGATGGCAAATCCAGCTCTGGATTTAGAAAAGACAGGCAAGTGGTAATGCATGGTGAAAGTGTGTACAGAACTCCAGGTTGCAGCTTCCAGGAAGTCCCTGGTAGGGACACCCCAGAGAAATGCTTTAGAGGTTGAAGTAGCCCTGGTGGAATGAGTTTTGATCCCCTGTGGGATAGGTTTTCCATGGTGCTTAGTCCTGTCAAGGTAGAACCTGAGCTGTCTGTGCATGTCCAAGGAGTGCAGGATCCTTTCCCCTTTAGTCTGAGGATTAGGGAAAAAGGTTGGAAAATGGATGGACTGGTTTAAAGTCACACTGGATACCACCTGGGGCATAAATGTTGGGTTCGCCCTGAGGGAAACCCTGTCCGCATGCAAAATAATGAAGGGTTCCACAGCCATAAGAGCCTGTCCTGTTTGATCATAAGTAGTACTTTTGAGAGGAGGGACAGAGGTGGGAAAGGCATAAATTGAGAGGTTTTCCCATGTAAAGGATAGGGCATCCACTTTCCACGCTTGGCTGTGGGGATTTCTGGTGCAAAATTTGCTCAATTGATGGTTTAGGGGGGAGGCAAAGAGGTCCACCTCTGATGTCCCCCACCTGTGGATTAGAAGTTTGAATGAGTTGGGTTCCAGCTTCCACTCGTGTGGGTCCAGTAGATTTCTGCTTAAGTCGTCTGCCAGTGAATGTTATTTGCCTGGCAGGAATTGAGCTTGCAGGTGCACTTGGTTGCTCAAGGCTGTGTTCCACAGGGCCATGGCTTACCTGCAGAGTGGGTAGGAATGAGTTCCCCCCTGCTTGTTTATGTACCACATAACTGTGGTGGTGTCTTGTCTTTATCAAGAGTTGTCCTAGATGGATAAGGTATTTGAAGGCTGTCAGAGCATTCTGTACAGCTAACATTTCTTATTGATTGATATGCAGGGGAATTTGTCCTGGGCTCCATTTGCCTTGAATGCATTTGCCTGCCATGTGAGCCCTCCACGCATAGTCTGAAGCATTTGTTGTCAGGGTTTGGGCGGCGAGGGTACGAGTGAAAGGAAGTCCCTTGTTGTGGTTGCATGCCTCTGCCCACCAAAGGAACTCTGCCCTTAGACAAGGAATGATAGGAATCAGTGTTTCCAGGTCCTGAGAATGTTGACACCAGAGACTTTTTAAGTACCACTGAAGTTTCCTCATATGCCGTCTTGCATATGGAATTAGTAGAATGCATGAGGCCATGAACCCTAGGGCTTGCAGTATTTTACTTGCAGATAGCTGGGTTTTGGTGGCCATTAGTTTGAAGTAGTTTGTCAAATAAACCTGTTCTTCTGGTGTTAGGAATGCCATATAGGAAGTTGTGTTCAAGCTTGCTCCCAGGAATACAATCTTTTGGCTGGGCACCAGTTGTGATTTATTTTCGTTGATGGTGTACCCCAGAGAAATTAGAAGTTTCTTTACAAATGCCAGGTGCTGAAGTAGCAATTCTGGACTGTCTGCCTGAATCAGGCAATAGTCCAAGTATGGGTAAATGTGAATATTTCTTTGCCTGCAGTATGCAATGGCTGGAGCCAGGCACTTTTTGAACACCCTGGGCGCAGTAGATAAGCTAAAGGGAAGTGCAGAGAACAGATAGTGCATAGAGCCTGCCCTGAAACGTAAATATTTCCTGCAAGATTCCCTTATGGGGATGTGCAGATAAGCTTCTTTTAAGTCTAGGGTGACTAGCCAGGCATCCTTGGCTAGCATAGGAAGAAGCTGTTGCAGAGTCAGCATTTTGAATTTTGTGACCACCAAGAAGGTGTTGAGAATTGACAGATCTAGGATAGGGCCCTCTTTTCTGGGCACCAGGAACAGTCTGGAGTAGAAACCCTGTCCCCTTTGCACAACTGGCACAGGTTGAATAGCCCTGATACTGAGAAGAGAAAGTACTTGCTTTTGAGCCTCTGCCCACTGGTTTGGAGGAAGGTCTGGCAACCCACTTGGGGTAAGCAGTGAGTGGAAGTGGAATCTGTATCCCTGGGATACAATGTTTAGGACCCAACAGTCCTGGGTAATGGACAGCCAGTTTTTTGCATGCAGGGTGAGTTTTCCTCCTAGGGGTGCAAGTACTTAGGCCTTGCTGGGAAGCAAAATAGACAAGTCATTGTGAACTTTTGCCATAAGGGGGTGGCTTACCACTCCCTGTTTTAGAGGAGGGAGCACTCCATTGTTTAGATCTCTGCATACCCTGAGACTGTAGTCTTGGTGGCCTGTTGCCCCTGGGTTTGTACTAAGAATGCCTGGGGAGGACTGGAAAGGACCAGTTTTAGAAGGCCAATGCCTACTGAATCTAGGTGGCTGCACCTGTAAGAAATCTTTAACAGTTTGCATTGATTTAGCTTTTTCCTCCATCTTTTTAAGAACGTCTTCTGCCTTTGTGCCAAACAAACTTTCCTGGTTTAATGGAGCATCTAGTAATTTTGCTTTGACATGGTCTGGCAAGATTTGCACCTTCAGCCAAGCATGCCTTCTCAGTACAGACCCAGTGACAGCAGCCCTGCAAGATGCTGCTAAGGCATCAAAACCACACTGCAAAGTATGTTTATTAACTTGGTCTGCAGAATGCATTAAGTCTTGTAAATCTTTATTTTCTGCACAATCTGGAGGCAACAACATTTTATGTTTAATTACTTCCATAATATGCTGCTGGTACTTCAACATGTGAAACTGGCAATTCAAAGTCCTGAAGGCAAGAGTTGCAGAGGTATATACCTTCTTACCTCATCTGTCTAAAGCTCTAGAATCTCTGCCCGAAGGAGTAGGATTTTTGCTGTAGTAGCCTTAATGCCTTTAGGTCCCTTGGAAATAGTCTCTGGATCTGCAGTGGGATTCTTAAAGAGAAATTTGAGAGAGTCAGATATTCTGTAGTACCAGTCAGGCTTTCTAGGAGCTGGTGGTAAAGTATCAGGAGCAAGACTGGATTCCATGAAGACACCATCTACAATGTCCAAGACAAGGGGGTATAGCTAGAGGCCTGTGCTGAGGCAAGTCTAAAAATTCTCTGAGTCTCTTTTTGGACTGAGGGTAGTCCTAGCATTCCCAGTGGAAATGCTCTCAAAGTATGCAAGGTTTCACCAAAAGAAAAGTCCTCTGGAGGAGAGGCAGAGGGTATGGATTCCTCTGCATCTGAATCCTCATAGGTAGATAAGGGTACGTCCTGGTAATCAGAGGGATCAGTCATCGGACTCATGGTCTGTAGAATCAGAAGGAAAATCAATTGTCTTTTAGAGGGGGAAGGTTGGCTTCCTCTAATTAAAGTTATAAGGTCTTCAGCTATTCCAAGCATTTGTTTCTGTGGCAAGGGAGCTTGAGCATGCGCTTTGGTAGCCGGTTTTCTATGCGTAGTGTGAACTCTGGGCTTGAGAAACCCAGTAGTTTTAGTCACAAATGAAGCTGTCTGTTTAATGCGAACATCAGAAGGTCGAAATACACCCTCAGAAGTCGGTGACTGCACAGCGGCTCCGGATCTATCCAAGGTAGAGAAATCCGCAGGTTCCATAGTCGAAGAAGCAAACCAAACTCCGAATGGGTCTCAGCACAGGCCTGCGAATCTGTAGAAGCAGGTATCAGGGGCTGCGAAAGCACCTCACTGAGTACCGGCGGAATGGCGACTAGCTTAACAGAAGCGTCGTCGGAAGTTTTGAACCTATGTGGTCTGTCTCTGTCTTTATCCTTACGTTTTTTCGGAAGATCGGTAGTCGGATGGCTTATCGAAGCTATTTTGGAATATGGAGAACGAGATCGAAAGAATTTAGCGACAAAGATAGCCCGATGACAAACAGTTCAGGCGTTAAACAAGGCACAAAACCGAGAGCGAGGAACGTCGTGGTCTAGGCCTAAACAAGTGACGCAGTAAGAATGAAAATCTCTGTGAGGTATTTGCTTTCCACAGGCAAGACTATTGTTAACTTTTTCTGACATCGGCTAGAGCACGAAAAAAGGATCCCCAACGGGGTACTTCGCTTTAGAAGACTTCAGGTTTGAAACTTGAAAAATGAAAATTTCAGGTAGCGACTGACTGGCACTTGCAAACTGCTTCTGCTTCGGGCTCCCACGTGGCAAGAAAAGCTGATGTAATGGTGTCGGCTGCATGTTTTATAGCCCTGACGACCTGAAGAAGTGATAGCATCTGATGCAGAAATCCCAAGACTCCGGTATTCGGGCCGACTGAGGGCTATCTGCACGCAGATAACCCAAGTGTGATGACTGCAACAGTGAAACACGAAGAACATCAGGATGAATAGCTAAGGGTCTGTGCTGTGGTGAGTCTAAAAATTTCCTGAGTCTCTTTTTGGACTGAGGATAATCCTGGCATTCCCAATGGAAATGCTCTCTCAAAATATGTAGGGTTTCACCAAAAGAAAAATCCTCTGGAGGGGAGGCAGAAGGAATGGATTCCTCTGCATCTGAATCCTCATAGGCAGATAAGGGCATGTCTTCATAATCAAATCAAAACAAAACCTCAGTTGTCAGACTACTGGTCAGATAAAACTGGTGGGGACAAGTCTCTTTCTTTTAGCAGGGGAAGGCTGGCTTCCCCTAATCAGCATGATAAGGTCTTCCGCCATTTTAAGCATCTGTGATTGTGGCAAGGAGGCAGGCGCTTGAGTTTGGGTCGTCAGTTTTTTTAGGCGTAGCTCATACTCTTGGCCTTAGAAACTCGGTAGTTTTAGAAAGAAAGTACAGTTGTGTACACTTACCATAAACGTAGATGTTAGAGTGTATTCACTGTTGCAGTCCTTACTTATGGGTTATCCAGCCTCTGGTAGCCTTCGATCAGCCCGAGTACCAAAGGTAAAGGGATATGACGGCTGCCGTCGGTTGTATTGGACGTCAGTGTCTCGAATACAAAAGGAGGCAGGAGACGCCACTTTCTCAGTCTTTCTTGCCACAAATGTCAGGAGCCCCCAAAAAACACAAGGCTTTAGAGAAATATAAATAATCCTTGGTAAAACAAACCAAATAAAGTCTGCACCTTAGGAAAGGAGAGCAGAGGAAAACCAAAACAGGGGAAAAGAGGGAGGGAAACCAGGACTTCAACAGTGAATACACTCGAACATCTACATTTATGGTAAGTGTACATAACTGCACTATGTTCATTGTGTTTCACTGTTGTAGTCATTACTTATGGGTGATTACCAAAGCCCAGAGAAGAGGGAGAAGGTAACAAAGCAATCATGGATTGGAGAGGATGCCCTGCAGAACAGCAGTGGCAAACCCTGCCCTAGATCTAGAAAACAAAGGCAAATTATAGTGCTTTGTGAAAGTATGTACAGAAGACCATGAGGCAGCCTCTAAAATATCCTTAGTAGGGACACCCCTTAAAAAGGCTGCAGAAGTAGAGGCTGCTTTTGTGGAGTGGGTCCTCACCCCTGAGGAGGAACCTTACCATGAAAGGAATAACAGAAAGAAATACAATGTGCAATACATTTAGAAATGGTTTGTTTAGAAATAGCTTTGCCGTGCGCTCCAGGAGCAAAACTGACAAATTGCGGAGATGATTTCCAAAGGTCCTTAGTCTTATCCAGGTAAAACCTGAGCTGTTTGTACATAAAGAGCATGCAGGATCCTTTCCCCTCTATTTTGAGGATTAGGAAAGAAGGTATGAAGGTGAATGGACTGGTTAAGAGTCAAGCTAGAAACCACCTTCGGCATAAAAGAAGGATTAGTCCTTAGGGAGACTCTATCTGCATGGAAGATGAGAAAAGGGCTCCACAGCCATCAAAGCCTGCAGTTCTGAAACTCTCCTTGCTGAAGATATAGCCAAGAGGAATGCAGTTTTCCAAGAGAGAAACTTTAAGTTTGCGGTGGCAGCTGGCTCAAAAGGAGGAAGAGTGAGCTTTTCCAAGACAAAATTAAGGTCCCAGGCTGGAGTAGGAGCCTTTCTGGGAGGTTTTAAATTGCTACCACCTCTATGAAACATTTTCATGAAGGAATGAGAGAAAATGGGCTGCTCGAAGGAACTTTAAGCAGAAATAGCTGAAGCATGAATCTAGACAGAAGAAAAGGAAAGTCCACTTTGAAGCAACTCAGCAAAATATTCCAAGATCAGAGGAAGAGTAGGCTGAGAAGAAGATTCTCCTTTAGCTTGCATCCAACGAGAGAATCTTTCCCATTTGCCTGTGTAGGACTTCCTAGTGCTAGGCCTCCTGGCCTCATAAAGCTAAGCTGCCAAATGGAGAGTTTGAAGAGGAGGGTGCAGAATCTTTCCCCCCTCCTGAACCAGAAAATCTGGTTTCAGAGGAAGATGCCATGGAGGAAGCTGGGATAGACTGCGAAGCAGAGGATAGCAATGCTGCCTGGGCCAGTCTGGAGCTATGAGAACGGTCCTTGGTCTTTCGCCCCTGATCTTCAACAACACTCTTGGAAGAAGAGGAAGAGAAGGGAAGGCATAAACTGAAAGTAGTGTCCACGGGAAAGAGAGAGCATCCACTTTCCAGGATTTGCTGTGATGCTGTCTAGTGCAAGAGAGTGGCAGAAGGTGGTTGCCCGGGGAGAAGAAAAGGTCCACCTGCAGTGCCCCAACGCTGAATGATGCTGTAAAAGACTGCTCTGTTCAATTGCCACTCGTGAGGATCCAAGGTTTGTCTACTCAACTGGTCTGCCAAAACATTGAGCCTTCCTGGAAGAAACTGAGCTAGAAGATGTAGGCCCAATGATGCTGCTGTGGACCACAGAATCATGCTCTGCCTGCACAGGGGGTAAGAATGAGTCCCTCCCTGTTTGTTGATATACCACATGACTGTGGCGTTGTCTGTTCTTACCGGCAGAGTTCCAGGACAAAGATGATGCTTTAAAGCCAGTTAGGCCTGGTGAACTGCTATTAATTCCTTCAGGTTTATGTGCAAGTGCTTCCGTTGGGCGTTCCAACGTCCCTGTATGCACCTGCCATCCAGGTGAGCTCCCCAGGCGTAATCTGAGGAGTCTGTAGCCAGGACTTGACTTGCAGGAAGGGGACGGAAAGGCATGCCCTTGTTTTGCTAACAGGCTGTCGCCCACCACAGCAACTCTCTCTGCAGACAAGGAAGCAAAGGAACTAGGACATCCACGTCCTGAGCATGTTGACACCAAACATTCTTGAGGTACCATTGCAATTTCCTCATATGCAGCTTTGCATATGGAATCATGAGAATACAAGAGGCCATGAATCCCAGAGCTTGCAGGTAATTCCTTGCATGGAGGTGTGACAGGCCTGCCAAGTCCTTGAAGTAAGCTGAGAGAGTTGTCTGCTTCTCCAGGGTGAGATATATCATCTGGGCGGCTATGTTCAGACTCGCTCCCAGGAATGTTATCTCTTTGGTTGGTACCATTTTCAACTTCTGCTCGTTGAGAGTGCAACCCAGGGAAGAGAGAAGAGTCTTTACAAATTCCAAATCCTTTAACAGCTGCTCCCGAGACTTTGCTTGAATCAGACAGTCATCCAAGTAAGGATAAATCTGTATGTTCTTCTG
Organism: Protopterus annectens; assembly: GCF_019279795.1. Classification (NCBI taxonomy): domain Eukaryota; kingdom Metazoa; phylum Chordata; order Ceratodontiformes; family Protopteridae; genus Protopterus; species Protopterus annectens. The sequence continues at coordinate 737,962,045 of NC_056751.1, read as the reverse complement.
CCTGCAAAAGACAATGACTGGAGCCAGGCACTTGTAAAAACTCTGGGAGCAGTAGATAAGCCAAAGGGCAGCGCAGAGAATTGATAATGTTGCTTATAAACTCTGAAGCGAAGAAACAGTCTGCAGGTTTCTCAGATAGGGATGTGCAGATAAGCTTCCTTGAGATCTAAAGTTACCAGCCAGGAGTCCTTGTCCAACATTGGTAGCAACTGATGAAGAGTGAGCATTTTGAATGCTGGGATCACCAGGAAAGCATTCAGAATGAAGAGATCTAGGATAGGACGCCAGGTGCCCTCTTTTTGGCACTAGGAAAGTCTGGAGTAGAAGCCTTGGCTTACCTGCTGAGCAGGAAAGTACAGTTTTGTACCTACCATAAATGTAGATGTTCGAGTGCTAATACAGCTGCAGTCATAACAGATGGGTTTTGCACAGCCCTGAGGGCTTGTAGTTCAGAAACCCTGCGAGCTGAGGTGATAGCCAGCAGGAAGGTTATTTTCCAGGACAAATATTGTAGTTCTGATGAGGCAGCAGGCTCGAAAGGAGGCAAAGTCAGTTTCTCTAGAATGAAATTGAGATCCCAAGCAGGCACTGGCTGTTTCCTTGGGGGTTTAATATTCTTAGCCCCTCTGAGGAACTGTCTTAAGAGGGGGTGAGAGAATAAAGGAGGATCAGTGTTGTATTCTGCAGAAATGGCTGAGGCATGGATTTTAATGGAAGAGAATGAAAGTCCACTGCTTAGCATCTCAGCTAGGTACTGTAATATTTGAGGTAAATTCAATATTCCAGGGTTCTGGCCCTTTTTCTCATTCCAAGCACAAAACCGTTTCCATTTGGCGGAGTAGGCTTTTCTAGTAGAAGGTCTTCTGGCCTCCAAAATGACATCCTGTACCTCCTTGGAGAGTAGGGTCTGTTGTGATTTTAAGGAATCTTCCATGCGGCTAGATTGAGTGTTTTCAGCTGACTGTGAAGAGTTTTGAAGTTGTGCTGAGTCAGTAGAAGAGGCATTAGAGGCAGGATCCATGGTGGGGAATCGTCACGCTCCTCAGGAGTGGGTACCAGTGTTGCCTTGGCCAGTCTGGAGCGATGAGAATCATCTGTGGTCTGTCTGCTCTGGTTTTTAATAGAACTTTGGGCAGCAGAGGAAGAGGTGGAAAGGCATAAACTGTCATTGTTGTCCAACTGAAAGAGAGTGCGTCCACTTTCCAGGCCTGTGGATGAAAGGTCCTTGAGCAGAATTTTGCCAATTGGTGATTTCTGTGTGAGGCAAAGAGATCTATGTCTGGCCTTTCCCATGCTTCTTATTATCTTTGAAAAAACTTGAGGATGCAACTTCCATTCGTGTGGATCTGTCATATTTCTGCTTAGGTTGTCTGCCAGCGTGTTTTCCTTGCCTGGCAGGAACTGTGCTTGAAGCTCGATTTGCAATTCTAGAGCCATGTTCCAGAGAGACATGGCTAGCCTGCATAGGGGGTATGAATGGGTTCCTCCCTGTTTGTTTATGTACCACATTACTGTGGTGTTGTCTGTCCTTATCAATAGCTGGCCTGGATGCAGCAGGTCTTTGAAAGCTATAATAGCATTTATTACTGCTAGCATTTCCTTTTGATTGATGTGTAGGTGCTTTTCCTTTTGGGACCATCTGCCCTGAATGCACCGATTTGACATGTGCGCCCCCCAGGCGTAATCCGAGGCGTCTGTTGTGATGATCTGGCTTGCTTGAGGCTTGCAGAATGGGAGACCTGTGTTTCTTTGGCATGCTTGAGCCCACCACAGAAATTCCTTTTGAAGACATGGAATTAGTGGTATTATTGTTTCCAAGCTGTGGCTGTGCTGAGACCATAGGTTTTTCAGGTACCATTGAAGTTTCCTCATATGCAGCTTTGCACATGGGATTAGTAGGATGCAAGATGCCATGAATCCCAGAGCCTGCAGGATTTTCCTTGCAGTCAGCCTGGTGAAAGTTGCCATTTTTCTGAAGTACTGAGTTAGTTGCCCTTGTTTCTCTGGCGTGAGGTAGGCCATCTGGGTGTTTGTATCCAAGTTGGCACCCAGGAAAATTATTGTTTGAGATGGTAGTAGCCTTGATTTCTTTTTGTTGACTGTGTATCCCAGGGAATTCAACAACCTTATTACAAAAGCCAGATGTTTCAGAAGTATGTGCTTGCTGTCCGCTTGGATCAGGCAGTCGTCCAGATATGGGTATATTTGTATCCCTTGTAGTCTGCAGTAGGCAATTACTGATGCCAGGCATTTCGTGAACACTCTGGGCGCAGTAGATAAGCCAAAGGGCAATGCAGAGAATTGATAATGTGTTGAACCTGCAAGAAATCTGAGGTATCTTCTGCAATCTTGTCTGATTGGGACATGCAGGTATGCTTCCTTGAGGTCCAATGTTACCAGCCAAGACTCCTTGCCCAGCATGGGAAGAAGCTGCTGTAATGTGAGCATCTTGAATATTGGCACGAGTAAAAGTGTTTAGGATGGATAGGTCCAAAATAGGTCTCCAATCTTTGCCCTTCCTTGGTACCAGGAATAGTCTGGAAAAAACCTTGACCCTGTTCTTGTGCAGGTACCTCTTGAATAGCTTTCATGTCCATGAGATCTGAAATTTGTTTTTGTGCCTCTGCCCTTTGATTGTGTGGCAGGTTTGGCATGCCTCTCATTTTTGGAAGGGTGTGAAAGTGGAATCTGTAGCCTCTGTCTATAATGTCCTGGATCCATTTGTCTTTTGTGACAATATGCCAATTTTTTGAAAATAGTGCCAGTTTCCCGCCTAAAGGTGCTGCCATTTGAGCCTTGCTTGGCATGCAAAGGGGAAAGTCATTGGTTCTGCTTTCTGAATGGCTGTGAACTATCCTCACTACCTCTTTAGGTGCTTGCCATTGTCTGCCTCTAAACGATCCTTGAGATTGCCCTCTACCCCTCGGGCACCTGTATCTACCTCTTTGGGGTCTGTCAGTGGCTGGAAAGGACCAATTTTTTGAAGGCCAATTTCTACTGAAACGTGGAGGTTGTACCTGTAGGAAATCTTTCACACTGTTTGCATTGATTTTGCCTTTTCTTCCATTTTCTTTAATACCTCCTCAGCTTTAACACCAAACAATACATCTTTTTGCAGAGGTGCATCCAGTAATTTAGCTTTGACATGATCTGGTAAGGTTTGCTCTTTAAGCCAAGCATGTCTACGTATGACTGATCCTGTAACAGCAGCTCTACATGAGGCTTCTAAAGCATCAAAACCACATTGCAAGGTATGTTTACCTACTTGCTCTGCACTATGCATCAAATCCTGCAACTCCTTCAAATCTGGTTGTTCAGGTTGTGACATTTTGCTTCTCAACTGTGATAACAGAAACTGTTGGTACTTTAACATATGGAACTGACAGTTTAATGCCCTCATGGATAAGGTGGCCGAGGTGTATACCTTTTCCCCCCACCTTTCTAAAGCTCTGGAATCCCTCTCTGAAGGTTCATAGGTTCATACTAGGCTATCTGCCCTAGGGCATTTATAAGCCTAGCCAGAGTGTGTATGGCTTTCGACACCCATTTTAAATTAATTTTGCTATGCCCTTTTTCGAGGTTAGTATACTGTGCTTCTGTCTAACAGTGACACAGAAGTGATACCCGGGGTAAACCTACGATCTCCCATCCACACATCAAGATTCCTCTTGAAGAGGAGTCAATGAGGGACTCTGCCTAACCTGGACTGGGATTTTATTCCAGAGTGAAGGGAGCCTCTGGGTTATGAATCTGTCCCTCCAGCATGTCCTATTTATTTCAGTGCTGAGGTTTAAGTCCCTCGAGCGCATAGCTCGATGGGATTTGGATTTTCTGAGGTGCAGCATGTCCATTAATTCCGGGTTGGACATGGCTTTGTAAGTCAGGCACAGATCGCCTCTGAGCAGGCGGTATGCCACTGAGTAGAGCTGGAGTTTCTTTAACCGGGCAGTATCACGGCATCTGTTTGAGCCTTGATCCTCTTGGTGAGGTACTTTTGGGGTCTTTCCAGTTGCTGCAGGTGTCTGGTAAGGTACATCCCAAAAGGGGCATTGTACTCAATTATGGGCCTGATGAGGGATGAGTAAAGAGACACGATGACCTCCCCTGATCTAGATGTGAATCCCTTCATGATTAGGTGGGCTATATAAAATGTTTTTCTAACCACTTTGGCCACGTGGTTGTCAAATGAGAGATTGCTATCAACTTGGGTCCCCAGGTCCCTGATTACTTCTTCTGCACTTAATGGATTACCACCTATGTGGTAATTTGTGGGCACTTTGTTTTTGCCAAAGGGGATGACTATACACTTTTGGCGTTTAGCTTGAGGCCATGGCTCTGGCACCAGTTGTCTGTTTCTATGAGGCCCTTTTGGAGGATGCTTGTGTCAGCTGGAGAGTCTATTATGGTGCCCAGTTTGCAGTCATCTGCGAACTTGGTCAGCCACAGTCCTTCCATGTTGGCCTGTACCTCCGAGAAATATATACCGAACAAGAGAGGTCCCAAGACTGAGCCTTGTGGGACGCCACTTGTAACTGGTTTGGAGTCTGACATGGCTCCAGCTATTCTAACCATGTGGGTTCTGTCCTTGAGCCAGTTTGCTACCCATCTAGTGACATAGGGGTTTATATTTAAGCTGGTGAGCTTATCTATAATGCCCCAGTGGGGTATTGTATCGAAGGCTTTTGCGAGGTCCAGGTAGGCTGTGTGGACCACCTTCCCCTTGTCAATGGCCTTGGTGACTGTTTCAAAGAAATTGACCAGGTTTAAGAGGCAGGATCTGCCCTTAACAAAGCCGAACTGGGTAGGATCCAGTGTCTGTAGGTCCCCAATATCTTTATTTATAAGGTCCATGATGATCCTTTCCATAGCTTTGCAGACCAAGCTAGTGAGACTTATGGGGCGATAGTTTCCAGGATCCGTTGAGGCACCACCTTTGTGGAGAGGGACCACTGTTGCTGTATGCCACTCTTTGGGTACATATCCTGTAGTACGGCTGAGATTGAACAGTAGTTTTAGGTTTGGGTTTAGCACTTCTTGGAGTTCATGTAGGCAGCCGGGACACCGTCTGGTCCCATTGATGCTGTGTTTCTTGCTTTGGAGAGGGCAGCTCTTACCTGATCATCTGAGATGTCAGGGGAGCAGCACTCTGCTGGGATAGATATTAGCCCTTTTGGTGGGGAGAAGTTTGCGCTGAACCTGTCAGCTAGGATGTTGGCAATGTCTGTGGGTTCGGTGTATTTTTTGTCATTTTGGACTAATTCTGAGCATATCTGGGAATTCCCACCCAGGTTCCTAACATAACTAAAGAAAGCCTTGTGATTATCCTTAGTGTCCTGTGCAATTTTTCTCTCGAAGCTGGCCTTAGACAATTTTATGATTGCCCGTAGTTTTTTGCTAATACTGATCAGAGATGCCTTCCCTTTTTGGGATTTTGCTCTGTCATGTAGTAGCTTCCTCCTTCTATTGTATAGTTTGTTTATGGCTGGGGTCCACCAGACAGGACGTCTGCCTTTGGAGGATTGGGTCTTGGTTTTATTTGGGATTGCATGATCCATGCATTCCTGAAGGTGTTCATAGAATGCGTTTATAAAGGATTTTGTGGTCTGGGCGTATTTTCCAGAGGCCCGGGGCTTTGAAGGATTCCACCTCGGTTTTGAGGAGTGTGAAATTTGCTTTAGAGAAGTTTTTCACTGTGGTTTTCTGGGCATGGGGTGGGTCGGGATGTGAATATCCAGTGAGATTAGTTTATGGTCTGATCTTACCAGTGAGGGATGCACTTCTGGTCTGGAGCATAGAGTCCCCATGTTGGTGATGATCAGGTCCAGTATGTTTTCCCCTCTTGTGGGAGTGGTAACAAGTTGTTCCATAGCATTTGAGTTTATAAATTCTAGGAACCTTTGGGCTAGGGTGTTGGAGCTAGAGTAATGCTCCCAGTCTATGGTTGGGTAGTTGAAGTCACCCAATATAATGGTGTTTGGAGAGACCTTCATATTTTCCAGTGTTCTCAGGAAGGCCGAGTGGGGTTCCTGGGTTTGGGAGGGTGGTCTGTAGCAGGCTATAAACTGGAAGGCAGTTTTACCCACTGTTAGTTGCACATGGATAGTCTCTGATGCTTTGTGCTGTGCCACCAACCTGGAGGTGTGGGTATCTTTGCGAATATTGATACTCCCTCCTTTTGTGGTTCGGTCCAAGTTTTGGGGCAAAAGCATGGTATGAGGTATAACCTGGTAGTGCTGGGGTGCTCTCAGAGCCTTGAACCAGGTTTCTGTTACTGCACAGATATCGATGTTCTCCATGCTAAGGAGAGTTTCGAAAAGTGCATCTTGAGGTTTAGACTTCTGGCGTTGAGTAGCATTACTCTTAGTTTCTTATCCCTTGTGATACCTATGAAGGTGGGTTTGTCTTTTGAGCCTTGCCTAAAAAGGCACTATTGGGGTAGCAAGAGCTTTTGCCAATATCCGAAAGCCCAGGGTGACAGGTGCAAGCCATCCTTAGCGAAGCATCGGGGCTTGTCGAGCATGTCATCCCAGGCTGACAGGCATTGGATCCCCTTTGAATGACACCAATACTTAAGCCAATTGTTGAAATTGATAATCTTGTCTTCATACTGTGGCATCATTCTTGGTGAGGGTAAGATGCTACTCAAGGTCAGGGTCATACGGCCTGGGCTACATGCCCAGAGAGCTCCTCTATGTCTCTTTTCATGTAGTCCAGGAGTGCGTCTCAGGTCATTCACATCAGCATGGAGAATGACTGACTCATATTTCTACTTGCCTTGGAGTGACCTGAGTGCTTGTGTTATGTGGCGGATTCTAGCACCCGATAGGCAGCTCACCGTGACCTTCTCCTTGTTCAGCCTGGTGAGCGGGACGTCAGTGTGCCTGATGATAGAGTCACCTATTACAAGTGTATCAGGTGTGTTGTTTAGCCTTAAGGGCTGTGACTGTTCGGCACACTGGCTTTGTGAGCTATGTGTTGCATGTGTTTTGTTTTGGGGTAGCGGTTGCTTGGGTGTCTGCTTTGGAGGCCTCTGCTGCTTGGGCAGATTTTTATTTAGAGCCTCCGAGTATGTTTTTGTGTGTTTATGTGTATGGTTTGCTGTCATGGTAGGTCTATGTGAGACTGGAATTGTAGTGAGTGTGGTTTCCTTCTCCTCCTGACTGGTTACACCAGTACTGAGTTGAGAGAGCTTAGCCTCCAGTTTGGCTATATGGTTGCATCTCTCACATGTGTTGGAATTTGTTGGGAGGAGGAGAGGGTTGTCTGTGTACATTAGGCAGTTGTAACATTGCCTCAAGATTCCCAGGTTCACCAGCTGGACCGGAGAGGAGATTGACAACTGACCTTTGGACATGCTAGAATAGTATGGTTTTTTAGCAGTGGAGGCCTTAATTCCCTTGGGGCCCTGTGAGATAGTTTCTGGGTCAGCAGCATGGCTTTTGCATAGGAATTGGTGCGAGTCAGGAACCCGGTAATACCGGTCAGGCTTGACTGGAGCTGGAGGCAAAGAATCTGGGTTGAGGCAGGACTCCGAATACACATCATCAAGGATATCTAAGACAGGAGGTATAGCCAGAGGCCTGTGCTGAGGGAGCAAGAGAAAATCCCTAAGACTTTTCTTGGAGTCTGAGTACTCTTGGTCTTCCCAATGGAAGTGTTCCCTCAAGGTATGCAAGGTTTCCCCAAAAGACTAATCCTCAGGGGTGGAGACAGAAGAAATGGACTCCTCTGCATCAGAATCTTCAAAAGGGGAGTATGAATGTTCCTGGTCATCAGAATGTTCTGAAATAATGGAGGCCTGGGTCCGAGGAGGGGGATTCTTCCTGCACTCTGGGCCTTTTTTCAGGGGGGGGGGGGTTGAGAACCCCTGATAAGAGTAATTAAGTCCTCAGCCATTTTGAGCATCTGCTTTTTAGGCATGGGGCCTGGATTTCACCGCCAAGAGTGGCTTCGGTATCTGTAGTCGGGGTGTGGGCCGAAGAGCCTGCGACCTCGGGTACAGAAGACACCGCCAATGAAGTGTCGTCGGTAGTCAGGGGCTGCGTAGGCGCCTCGCTGAGAACCGGACCACCTGTAGTCGGCTTTGGCGTGGTGTCGGTAAAGGCCGCGGACCTCGTGCGTCCGTCCTTATCTTTGCATTTTTTAGTCAAAACTGGAGTCGGAGTATCCGACGACATTATGTAGTTAAATTTTTTGCCAAAAAAGTGCTGGGCGAACTCCGCCCGACGATTAATGGTGTGTTTGTTGAATGTAGCACAAAAACGACAGGCCGAGACGTCGTGGTCTGGGCCTAAGCAAGGGATGCAGAGGGAATGAAAATCCTTATGCGGTATTTGCTTCCCACATGAAATACAATTATTAACTTTGTCTGACATCGGTCTGAGGCAAGAAAAGTTTCCCCAACGGGGTACTTAGCTTTCAAGAAGACTTCGGTTGCAGATATTCGTAATCTCAGGAGCTGGCCGACCGGCACTTGTGAACTGCTTCTGCTTCGGGCACCGCGCGGCAAGAAAGACTGAAGAAAATGGCGTCGGCTGGTTCTTTTATACCCCTGTCGCAATGACGTCAGGGAAGAAGCGACGACAACCGACGCCGGACCTAGACTTTGGAATTCGGCCGACCGAGGACCCGCCTGACGGCAGGAAAACCCATCTGTTATGACTGCAGCTGTATGCACGATGAACATCTGATTCTATTGCCCCCAGCTGCAATAGAGCCAAAACTTGCTTTACTACTTCTGCCCTTTGATTTGAAGGAATGTCCGGGAATCCTTTGAACGTGGGGAAGGTGTGGAAAGAAAATTTGTGTTTTAGGGATACAGTTGTGAACCAAACCTTAATAAAAAGGGCCAACCCTCCCCTAAAGGAGACTCTGGGCAAGCAGGAACAGGCAGACGTTGGACAAAGTCATTGAGAATGCTTGGCCTGAGATGTGGGCTTGGGACTTCCTGACTTAGACGTGGAAGCAAGCCATTGTTTAGTCCTCTGAGGGGTAGCACCCTAACCCCTAGCAGATTTGTAACCTCTAGTCCTAGAATGGTTCCGCCTCCTAGTATCAGGAAAAGTCCAACTCTCAAAAGGGTAGTTCTTGCTAAAACGAGGAGGCTGAACTTGCAGAAAGTCCTTAACTGTTTGCATGGACTTGGCTTTATCCTCCATCTTCTTGAGCACCTCCTCCGCTTTGCTGCCAAACACAGTGTCTGTGCAAGGGAGCACCTAAAAGCTTTGCCTTGACCGACTCTGGAAGAGGCTGTTCCCTGAGCCAAGCATGCCTCTTGATAACAGATCCAGTAGCTGCAGCCCTGCAGGAAGCTTCAAGAGCATCAAAACCACAGTGTAAAGAACGCTTACTGACAAGACTGGCAGAATTCAGTAAATCCTGCATAACTTTATTCTCCCCCAAAAGGGGCACAGTTGAATTATTTGACTTAATACCCTCCAGAGTATGCTGCTGATACTTAAGCATATGAAAGAGGAAATTGATAGACCTAACAGCAAGAGTGGCGGAAGTATAAACCTTCTTCCCCCACCTGCCTAGATTCCTATAGTCTTTATCAGAAGGAATAGGATTACTGGAAACAGTAGCCTTAGCCCCTTTAAGCCACTGAGAAATAACTTCTGGATCAGCCAGAGGATTACGGTAGAGAAACAAATGTGTATCAGGAACTCTATAGTACCCGTCATGTTTCCTGGGTGCAGGAAGAACAGAATTGGGATTCAAGGAATTTTCCAGAAAAACATCATCCACCACCTCCAACACAGGATGAATAGCCAGAGGCTTGTGTTGAGGCAAATCCAAGAATTGTCCGATTTTCTTTTTAGATTGAGAATATTCCTGACATTCCCATTTAAAATGTTCTGCAAGAGTATTCAAAGTATCATCAAAAGAATAATCTTCAGGAGGAGAAGCAGAAGGAATGGATTCCTCTGCATCAGAATCTTCAAACCCAGAATAAGCCTGAGAAGCTACCTCTTCATCAGCTGAAATGCTAGCAGAGTCTGAGCCTGAAAAAGACCAAGCTACTGGAGACAGATCCCTACCTCTTTTGGAAGGATGCGGCTGTGAGCCCCTAATAAGGGTCAAAAGATCGTTAGCCATTTTAACCATCTGAGATTGAGGAGAATGGGGAGCAACTGGAGCCTGTTTCTTCATAGGCTTGTGACTAGAAGATTTACCCGGCAAACGGAAAGACTCAGGAGGCTTGGCCACAGAGGAGGTTTCGGTATGCTCCTGCCGTTGGTAGGAAGAACCGAAGACTCTGAAAGTGCAGCTTTCTCTGTCGCAGGCTAAAAATCCGAACTCAAAATGGAAGCCGGAGGCATGGAGGACTCAGAATTGGTCTCACCAGAGGCCTGGGTTTGAAAATCTGCGGACTGCAGGGGCTGCCTCACTGACTATTGCTAAACTGACGACCAACCTAGCATCATCTGAAGATTTGACTCTCTGAAGCCTGTCTCGGTCTTTGTCCTTGCACTTCTTAGGAATATCCGAGACCTATAGACCAGCGGACGCCATACCGACAAACTTAGCTAAGTACTTTGGAGTTTGGCCCAAGAGCTTAATCTGACGACGAATAGTATGCGGATTAAAGGAAGCACAAAGATCACAATTAGGAATATCGTGTTCAAGGTCTAAGCAAATAATGCAGTAAGAATGAAAATCTCTATGGGGAATCTGCTTTTCACAGGTAAGACAATTATTAATTTTTTCCGACATTCGTCAAGCAAGAAAAAGAGGATCCCCAATGGGGTACTTAGCTGTAGTTAACTTCAACTTTCGTAGTCAGAAATCAAAAAGCTAAATGGCCGACCGGTACTCGTGCAAAAAAAGCTTCTGCTTCGGGCTCCGTGGCAAAGAAGACTGGGGAAGTGACCTCGGCTGCCTCCTTTTGTATTAGGGACACTGACGTCCAATACGACAGCAGTCGACTTCATATCCCTTTACCTTTGGCACTCTGGCTGATGGAGGGCTACCGGAGGCAGGATAACCCATAAGTAAGGACTGCAACAGTGAAACACGATGAACATCTGAAGACGCGAAAGAAGTCGGTTTGTGTCAAATATCGGTAGTGCGAAGGCACAGCGGCTCCGGACTCATCCAAGGCAGAGACATCCGCAGGATCCATAGTCAAAGAAGAGTCTTGCGGAATACCGGACTCGGAACGGGTCTCGGTAGCAGCCTGCGAATCCATCGAAGTAGGCATCAAGGGCTGCGAAAGCGCCTCACCGAGTACCGGGTGAACTAGCGACTAGCTTAACGGAAGCGTCGTCAGCAGTTTTGGACCTGTGCGGTCTGTCTTTATCCTTACGTTCTTTCGGAAGATCGGTAGTCGGGTGGCTTACCGAAGCCATTTCTCAATACAGAGATTGTGAATGAAAGTATTGAGCTACAATTAGGGCCCAAAGACGAATGGTACAGGCGTTGAACAAAGCACAAAACCGGCAGCGAGGTATGACGTGGTCTGGGCTTAAACAGGTGATGCAGTAAGAATGGAAATCTCGGTGTGGTATTTGCTTTCCACAGGCGAGACAAGTGTTAACTTTTTCTGACATCAGCTAGAGCAAGAAAAAGGATCCCCAATGGGGTACTTGGCTTTAGAAGACTTCAAGTTGTTTCAATTTTGGAAAAGAAAACTCAGGTAGTGGTCGACCGGCACTCGTGTGAACTGTTTCGGGCTCCGTGGCAAGAAAGACTGATGTAATGACGTCGGCTACCTGCTTTTATACCACTGTTGACCTGATATCAGTCCTGAAGCGACAGCAACCGACGCAGAAATACTAAGCCTCTGGTATTTGGGCCGAAGGAGGGCTACCCCCCAAGTGTGATGACTGCAACAGTGAAACACGAAAAAAGTACAGTTTTGTACCTACCATAAATGTAGATGTTCGAGGGCTATTACAGCTGCAGTAATTACATATGGGTTTTCAGCCGGCAGGCGGTCCCTCGGTCGGCCGAATTCCAAAGTCTTGGTCCGGCGTCGGTTGTTGTCGCGTACTCTTCTGACGTCAGGAAGGCTAGAGTATAAAAGACACAGCCGATGCCATCTTCTTCAGTCTTTCTTGCCCCAGATGTCAGGTGCCCCCAAAATGAAGGCAATACATAAATTAGTGTAATACACAAAAGTAAGCAAATAAAACATAGTAGGATAACCCAGTCAGCAGGTATGAATAGGTATTCAAACCCCAAGGTATTACCAAGAGGGGATGGAGGGTGGGAAACCTGTACTGCAGCTGTAATAGCCCTCGAACATCCACATTTATGGTAGGTACAAAACTGTACTATGTTCATCGTGCATTACAGCTGCAGTAATTACATATGGGTAGAATCCCAAAGCTATGTATAGGGTGGTAGGTACTATACGGAACTGGGTTGAGCTAGAATGCCCTGCAACACTGCAGTGGCAAAGCCTGCTCTTGTTCTGGAGTATAAAGGCAGATGGTAATGCTTTGTGAAGGTATGTACAGAACTCCAAGTGGCTGCTTCCAAGATATCTTTGGTAGGCACTCCTCTGAGGAAGGCTGTAGAGGTGGCTGTGGCCCTAGTGGAGTGTGGTCTGATACCAGTAGGTACGAGCTTTCCATGATAGGAATAACAGAAGCGTATGCAGTGACCAATCCACTTGGAAATGGTCTGTTTAGTTACAGGTTTCCCTTGACCCCCCACAGCATAGGAAACTAGGAGTTGCTCTGATTTTCTGAATGACTTGGTTCTGTCCAAGTAGTAACGTAGCTGCCTATGTATATCTAAAGAATGAAGCAGCCTCTCCCCTTTGTTTTGAGGATTAGAGTAGAAGGTAGGAAGGTGTATGGCCTGGTTTAGGGCTACCCTAGATACTACTTTAGGCATAAAGGAAGGGTTAGTACGCAGGGAAACCCTGTCCTGATGGAATATGAGGAATGGCTGCACCGCCATGAGGGCCTGTAACTCAGATGCCCTACGAGCTGAAGTGATGGCCAGGAGAAAAGCTGTTTTCCAGGACAAATATTGTAATTCTGCTGAAGCAGCTGGTTCAAAGGGAGGCAATGTCAATTTTTCCAGTACATAGTTAAGGTCCCAAGCTGGTACTGGTTGTTTCCTTGGAGGCCTTATGTTCTTAGCCCCTCTGAGGAACTGTCGTAGTAGTGGGTGTGAGAATAAAGGAGGATCCATATTGAATTCTGCAGAGATTGCTGAGGCATGTATCTTGATTGAGGAAAAGGAAAGTCCTTTGCTCAAAAGTTCAGTTAGGTACTGTAAAATCTGAGGCAGGTTTAATTTTCTAGGATCCTGTCCTCGTTCTTCATTCCAACAGCAAAACCGCTTCCATTTTGCGGAGTAAGCTTTTCTTGTAGATGGTCTTCTAGCCTCCAAAATGACATCCTGCACTTCTTTGGAGAGTAGTGCCTGATGTGGAGTTAAGGAATTTTCCATGCAGCTAGATTGAGAGTTTTTAGCTGACTGTGAAGAGTTTTGAAATTGTTCTGCGTCAGCAGTAGAGGTGTTAGAGGCAGGGACCACGGAGGAGTGTGTGTTAGGCTCCTCAATAGTGGGTACCAATGTTGTCTCGGCCAATCTGGAGCAATCAGTATCATCCTTGGCTTGTCTGTTCTTGCTTTCAAAAACACCTTGGGCAGCAGAGGTAGTGGTGGGAATGCATAAACTGACCAAGTTGTCCATGTGAATGAGAGGGCGTCCACTTTCCAAGCCTTTGGGTGGGAGGTCCTTGAGCAAAACTTTATTAATTGATGATTTTTGTGGGAGGCAAATAGGTCTATGTCTGGCCTTCCCCACGCTTGAACAATCTTCATGAATACGTGTGGATGTAGCTTCCATTCGTGAGGATCTGTCATATGCCTGCTCAGAGTGTCTGCCAGTGTGTTTTCCCTTCCTGGCAGGTACTGAGCCTGGAGTTCTATTTGTCTTTCCAGAGCTAGATTCCAAAGAGTCATGGTTAATCTGCACAAGGGGTATGAATGAGTCCCTCCTTGTTTGTTTATGTACCACATTACCGTGGTGTTGTCTGTTCTTATGAGCAGTTGTCCTGGATGCAGGAATTCTCTGAACGCTGACATTGCATTTATTACTGCCAGCATTTCTTTTTGATTGATGTGAAGGTGTTTTTCTGTTTTGTGCCATCTGCCCTGAATGCGCCTGTCCTTCATGTGCGCCCCCCAGGCGTAATCTGAGGCGTCTGTGGTTATGACTTGAGTAGCTTGAGGCTTGCAGAATGGGAGGCCTTTGTTTACTTGGCATGCCTGGGCCCACCATATGAATTCCTTTTGTAGACAGGGAATTATTGGAATCTCCACTTCTAGGCTGTGACTGTGTTGAGACCATAGATTTTTTAGGTACCATTGAAGTTTCCTCATGTGCAGCTTTGCACAAGGGATTAGAAGAATGCAAGATGCCATGAATCCCAGAGCCTGCAGGATTTTCCTTGCAGTAAGCCTGGTACTTTTTGCAAGCATTTTGAAGTAATGAGATAGTTGCCCTTGTTTTTCTGTTGTTAGGTAAGCCATCTGGGTGTTTGTGTCCAAGTTGGCACCCAGGAAGGTAATTTTCTGAGAGGGTGTTAGCTTTGATTTCTCCTTGTTGATGGTGTATCCCAGAGAAAGCAGTAAGCGTGTCACATATGCCAGATGTTTGAGAAGTACATGTTTGCTGTCCGCTTGGATCAGGCAGTCGTCCAGATAAGGGTAAATTTGTATCCCTTGAAGTCTGCAGTATGCAATCACTGATGCCAGGCACTTGGTGAATACTCTGGGCGCAGTAGATAAGCCAAAGGGCAATGCAGAGAATTGATAGTGATTTGAACCTGCAAGAAATCTGAGGTATCTTCTGCAACTTTGTCTGATTGGGACATGCAGGTATGCCTCCTTGAGGTCCAATGTTACCAGCCAAAACCCCTTGCCCAGCATGGGAAGGAGTTGCTGTAATGTGAGCATCTTGAATTTTGGTACTAGAAGAAATGTGTTGAGAATTGATAAGTCCAGAATGGGTCTCCAGTCGCTTCCTTTTCTTGGCACCAGGAAAAGCCTTGAATAAAAACCTTGTGCTTGTTGGTGCGTAGGTACCTTTTGTATAGCCCTCATGTTTAGGAGCTTTGCGATTTGTAGTTGTGCCTCTACCCTTTGATTTTGTGGTAGGTTTGGCATGCCTCTCATTTTTGGAAGAGTGTGGAAATGAAATGTGTAGCCTCTGTTTATTATGTCCAAAATCCATTTGTCTCTTGTGACAATATGCCAATTGTTTGCAAATAGTGCCAGTTTTCCTCCCAAAGGTGCTGCCAGTTGAATTCTGCTTGGCATGGAAATGAGGGAGTCATTGAGTCTGCTTTCTGTATTGCTGTGCACTGTCGTCACCACTTCTTGGTGTTGGTGATTGCCATTGTCTGCCTCTGTAGGACCCTTGGGGT
Organism: Protopterus annectens; assembly: GCF_019279795.1. NCBI lineage: Eukaryota > Metazoa > Chordata > Ceratodontiformes > Protopteridae > Protopterus > Protopterus annectens. The sequence goes on along the minus strand of NC_056751.1, from coordinate 737,946,651 downwards.
TGTCCTCTGCCCCTTCCACGTCTGTATCTGCCTCTTTGGGCTTTGTCCGTGGTTGGAAAGGACCAGTTTTTTGACGGCCAATTCCTGCTGAACCTTGGTGGCTGAACCTGTAAGAAAGCTTTGACAGTTTGCATTGATTTTGCCTTTTCTTCCATTTTCGTAAAATATCCTCAGCATTACCACCAAAAGAACATCCTTATGTAACGTGCATCCAGAATTTTTGCTTTCACCTGGTCTGGAAGATTTTGTTCCCTTAGCCATGCATGTCTGCGAATGACTGCTCCAGTGGCGGCTGATCTGCTGGAGGCCTCTAGTGCATCATAACCACATTGTAAGGTGTGCTTGCCCACTTGTTCAGCACTATGCATCATATCCTGCAACTCTTTTAAATCTGGTTGTTCAGGTTGTGACATTTTTGTTTTTAATTGTGATAACAGAAATTGCTGATACTTAATCATATGAAACTGGCAGTTTAAGGCACTCATGGCAAGGGTGGCCGAGGTGTAAACCTTCTTACCCCACCTTTCTAGTGATCTAGATTCCCTTTCCGTAGGTAGTGGATTCTTGGCTGTGGAAGCCTTAATTCCTTTAGGGCCTTGAGAAATAGTTTCAGGGTCTGCATTATGGCCTTTACAGAGGAACTGATGAGAATTAGGAACTCTGTAATATCTATCCGGCTTAACTGGTGCAGGAGGCAGAGAATCAGGATTTAGACAGGCCTCCGAGTATACATCATCCAAAACCTCCAAAACAGGAGGAATAGCCAGAGGTCTATGCTGAGGTAACCAGAGGAATTCCCTAAGTCTTTTCTTGGAGTCTGAAAAGTCTTGGCCTTCCCAATGGAAGTGTTCTCTCAAGGTGTAAAGTTTCCCCAAAGGAAAAATCCTCAGGGGGGGATACAGAAGGAATAGACTGCTCTGCATCCGAATCCTCAAAGGGTGAATAAGATTGTTCTTCAGCATCAGAATGTTCTGATAAGATGGATTCTTGGTCAGAAGGAGGAGAATCCTCCTCTACTCTGGGTCTCTTGTCCGGAGGGGCCTGTGAGCCTCTGATAAGAGTGATCAGGTCTTCAGCCATTTTAAGCATGTGCTTCTTAGGCGTGGGCCCAGGTCTTGGGCCTTGTGAGGCAGGCCTAGAAAGTTGCTTGGCTGATTTGGCTTTTGTAAAGGCCTTGATGGAGAACGAAGATGAAGGCCTAAATACACCATGGGTGGATGTAGATCTATCCACATTGGTGGGTTCGGCTTCGGTTGTAGTTTGGGAAGGGACCGAAGAACCAGCGGTCTCAGGTACAAAAGGCCCCGCCGAGGTAGTGTCGTCGGTAGTCAGGGACTGCAATGGCGTCTCACTGAGAACCGGCCCACGAGGAGCTTGTTTCGGCGTGGTGTCGGTGGAGACCGTAGTTCTCGACTGACGGTCCTTTTCTTTGCGTTTTCTGGACATAGCGGTAGTCGGAGTATCCGACGACATTTTATAATTAAACGCTTTGCCAAAATAGTGTTGGGCGAACTCCGCCCGACGCTTGATAGTGCGTTTATTGAAGGTAGCACAAAAGCGGCAGCCCGAGACGTCGTGGTCTGGGCCCAAACAAGGTATGCAAAGGGAATGGAAATCCTTATGCGGTATTTGCTTCCCACAAGAAATACAATTATTAACTTTTTCTGACATCGGTCTGAGGCAAGAAAAGGTTCCCCAACGGGGTACTTAGCTTTAATGTAGACTTCGGTTCCAAAATTATTCGTAATTTAGGAGCTGGCGGACAGGCACTTGCGAACTGCTTCTGCCGGGCACCGCGCGGAAAAAAAGACTGGAGAAGATGGCGTCGGCTGTGTCTTTTATACTCTAGCCTTCCTGACATCAGAAGAGTACGCGACAACAACCGACGCCGGACCAAGACTTTGGAATTCGGCCGACCGAGGGACCGCCTGCCGGCTGAAAACCCATATGTAATTACTGCAGCTGTAATGCACGATGAACATCATCAAATCCACGACCTAGGGAAGGTAGAGCTTTGGTACCCCGGTAGGATGTTAGCAGTGACAACCCATACGTCAGGAATACTGCAACAATTATTCCGGTCAGGACATCTTTACTACACTAATCCTCCATCAGTTGTAAGGAAGATGTATTTAAAGACCTCACTGGGATGTTACACAACTTAAGAGGCATCAATCACAGAAACACTAATTCCAGAGACCTCTGGTCATTTCTAATACAGACATTGTAATAAAGGAATGAGAATCTGTTGAGCAAATGTTCTAAAACTTCCTTTAAGTGATATTTTAGTCTTGGGGCTCTTAATTCATATAACATATCAAAAGTTTTACATCTACATTTGAGGCCATTTTTCACTTTACCTGTGCTGTTATATGACTTGCATCAATGCTATCTCAATTATAATACACTTCTTTTCTTTCTAGAACACAGCTGTTTATCCAAGTTAGCTGTTAAAGTACACAGGCACTGCTTGAACTATAAAGGCTAAACGCTGCATACACAACTTACACAGCACTACATTTGAAAATGTTGCTACCCACACATTATCCCAAAACAAGTAACAGTTAAAAGAACTTTATTTTAACAGCATTTTACAACAGATCAACATTTCACAGACATTGTGACATTCTATATAAAAGTACATAACACAGACTTTTTACAAAGCAACAAATAAAAGGTGCAGTGCTTTCCCCCACAATGCACTTTTTCTGAAGAAAAGAACACTACTGCTTTTAATACAAGCAGATAACTCACATAATTCTTATTTAACAAAAAAGCCTAGTCTATACATCAATGATTGTTTTAATGCTACAACTTTACAGCAAGTGTAGTAACAACTAAAATAGCAGCAGTTTTCACAAGGCAAGTATTCACATGGGGCCTGTTCCCCATGGACTTTCCAATGCCTACAAAGTGCTCCAAGTTCAACATCCAAGTAAGAAAGTACACAATGATGAATGTATACCTGACAACAGGTACGTGAATTACATTAAAGATGAACAAACCAACAGCTAACAGTATTTTTGTTCAAATGAAAAGAATTTCCTTCTTACCTGAAACGAAGGCACATTCAATAGGGAAAGTCCTCTTAATAAAAGACAATAAACCTAATAAAGCAGCAAACCACTACAGTGGTTACCCCTTGACAGTGATCAGCATCTTCTAGCTAATCTGTGTGCATAAATGGCCGAGACCCCTGAATCAGAAGATGATTACAGTCATATGCTGTAGACTCCAATAAAGCAAATACTGTCAATCTCTCAAAAATGATAATGTAAACCCAAGAGGCAATGACACAGTCTAAAAAAGAAAGGCAAGATTGGAATCTGGCATCTTCATGTCCTTTCTGAACGCAGCTCCATATCCAGTAACAGTGCCTACAGCTTTTGGAGACAGTACCAATAAAAAAGCACACCAACACCAGTCAGAGCACTTCATCAGTATATGGTTAGGCTTACAGAGCGGTTCATTTTCTTCCCAATAAGTCTTGATGCTTTGCTAATCTGTGCTGTAGATCTTGTCGTCATTCTGTCTGTGTACAAAACTCGTTCTTCTGCTGCAGCTTTTGCCAGCTGTGCTTTTTTCAATTCCCTAGAGAAGTAAACAGAAATACATTACATCTGGTCTACTCATATAAACAAGCATTAGGGAAAGACTAGCCTCATCCTCGTGAAATAGGACGTGCGTGCAAACATGTATGTTTTAAGTACAGACTGTACAACAGTGTAAAACTCACCGTAACAGCAGATGTTGGACGGCAATCACTGTTGCAAAATTTCTTGCACATGGGAACTAGCCAGAGGAAGAGCTGATAACCCTGACAGCCTAGTTCCCACAGCTTGGTGCATGTCAGAAGTGGCAAACTCTTCCTCAATGACAGGATACAGGTCTATAAGTTTGTTCACTTTTGACAATGAGAGAAGACAGAGTATGCCCCTGCATTCTACAATTTAGATGTAGAGAAAGACTGAGAAAAACAAAAAGGGAGCAAAGCCTTGTCTCTCATTCAGAATTCTATCTGCAGGATTAAAACATTCTTTCCTCACAAGGATAGTGAAGACAAGTAAAAACGTGCAAGGACAGTAAACCTAGTTTAAGTTACTTGCATCTCCAGTCCCCCCTTATCTAAATGATCTTTGCAGAAGAAAAACTGTTACAAAAGGGGGTTCTGTACTGCAACAGCATCCCACTTGACCAACCAGTGTTCTGCTGGAGTTTCAAGTTACACAGTAAGAAACAAACTGTACAGAATTTTTATTTTAAAATTATCTATATTCCAATTAATGCCCATGCACTTAACTTTCATGTTCTATATTGTATGAGAAAAAAGTACTGAATGCATATCTCAAGATGGCCAATGCAACAATTATTAACTTTTGATGCCCATAATTTTGACATAATGGCCTTGGTCATGCCTGGAAAAAAAAACAGTGGAACCATGTAGTTACCTAGTCAACAAACGTGTGTAAGTAAACAAATATTCTCACACAACAGCACTGGGTTCTTTTAGATCATAGGTGCATTAGAATTACCTACATATGAAAAGACACCCAAATCAAAGGAAGCCAGAGCTCCTGCATAACCCCCCCCCCTCCATCCCCCTTTAGGATAGTCCCTACAGAACTGTTTACTCAAATGCTGCCCTGCTCCTAGAATAAATGTCCAGTTTACAGTTGCAGTGCTTACAGAATGTGCAAATGTTCAAAACTGCTGTAATTAAACATTCTTAGAAGACGGCTCCTAATGTGGCAACCTGGCTGGTGGAGAGTGTCTTCATCTGCATTTGTAAAGACTTCCCATATTTTGAACAAAAAACAGACCCAACAAACGGGACATGATTTGTTTAGTTGCTGCTTTGTCTTGCTTTTCTGATACAAAGAACAGGTTCATATGCATGTACCTCTTTATACTATCAAGACAAATACTCCTAACTGTCTGTGTATATTCAGGAAGTGTAAAACTTTTTCTCCTTTATTATGCGATTCAGAAGAGACTAACAGCAGCTAGACGCTGTGAAGAATCATTCCAAAACTACATTTACCATGAAAAAAGGACTAGTCCAAACACTGACCCTGTCCTTACTGAAAGATGTGAACGATTCCTTGCACATGAAAGTTTACAATTTTGAAATTCTTCCAAGCCAAAACAAAATTACTGTGAATAACAAAGTTGCTTTCCAGGAAAAAAAAAAAAAGTTCTGAAGACAGCTAGATACAACAGCTTAAATCTCATACCTACCTCTTGACATTTTCTAAATGCTGGGATAAACGTACTTCTATTTTGCCTGGTGTACAGAAAATAATAATTTTCCATGTGCATTCTGTTGCTTCCAATCTAATACTTTTTCTTTCTGCCACAATTTTGTCAACAGCAATTATTTCAGCTTGTACAACTGCATCTTTAGAGTGATATAGGTCTTGGCTGCTTTCTCAAGGCCAGGTATGGAGCATAACAATGTGCCCTTTCAATTAGCAAATCTTGATGTGCAACACCACTCCAGTTGCTTATTTGTGCTTTCATAAAATTAATAGTCTTGTCCTTACAGTTACTCTGTTAAAGCACAGCATCTCAGTTTTTTTCTGCATGCTCTGTTTTTTTTTTAAACTCTATCATCTTTGAAACAGCTGTTTTTGAAAAGCCTCAAGCTTGGTCAACCTCTCTTTCATTTCACCCTCTGATTTTCTTGTTTAACCATGGCAAGTATCAATGGCAACATTAGCTGCCCTACTGATTTGTATAAAACAGCAACATTTGTTCACCAGTAGCTCACACAACTTTTCTGAAATTAAATATGAAAACACAACAGTCATAACTGCTTTACTTAAAAATGCATTTATACCTTAGAATGTCTTCAAGTTATATTACCCACCATGTTTTACTCTTATTTTTAGTATTTACTACTGCTTGCATACACCATCTCGCCCACGACACTATCACTTTCCAATTTTGTATTATTAATGTAAACATGGAAAATATCTCACATTTCTCATATGTTGCAAACACTCCTCAATTCCAGCTTTGTATACCTTATACAGATTACTGCATGATGTATGCGTAACAAATTATGTGCCGCACTCATGAGTATGTTGTCCTTCAGATGAGGCATTAAACACAGGTCCCATCTGCTTGAGTTGGTGGTAGCTCAGGTGGATGTAAAATATCACAGGGTACCTATCAAAAAGATTAGGCAAGTTTCCTAATGCCCTGGCCAGGTTTCCCTTGGTAGTACAAATACCACCTTGGGTCTGTAAGCAGCCACTAGCCTAGTCAGGAAAGAATTAATGCACGCTTAATTTAAATGAATAAACTGACCTCATGCGGCTTCCTGCAGCAAAATCTCAGAGTTGGTCACTAGATTTTGAGTGTGATCCTTTCTTAAGGTTCAATTTCTTCCTTGAACCCTACTTGAGTTGCATCCACAGAAGATTCAGTGTGTCGCTAAATGGCATCTTCCAGCAGAGCCCAAGAAATCATTTCCCAGTTGTCAGTACAAGCCACAAGACATCCAGAAGAGTAGGCCATAACTTCTAGATCAGATTCTGAAAGACAGCATAGAACTTAGGAGACAGGGTATCAACAAACAGAGATGGCTGCGAGGCTGACCGGTATTTATCCACCAGGTTGCAACATATTCCTCAGCAATTTTTCCACACACAAAAAACAAATTTGGCACCAGCATGCATTTATTAGGCTCCGCTGTCTGCATCTGTCCTTACTTTAGATCTTACCTTTCTCCTCTTATAAACAGCACAAGTGAAGGGGACCAATCATCATCATTCAGGGACACACAATCAAAAGCGGTCTTTTAATGTCTTCTGACAAGAGCTGAATTATGAGCCATACTGTCTGATCACTGCCAACAAAGTAGCAGCTCTAGCACAATTGTCAATGGAGTCGATGTCACATTTTCTAGCATACTTGCTCACTTATAGGTACAATCTGAGGCAATTTAATATGATTAGGTCTTCAAACTGCTTTAAGATGTCCCCTAAATATTGGATCATGTGGGTTTGGTAGTCAGTTGTAATGCCAAATCTTACTAAACCTACCAGCAACACAGATCTTTATCACTTGTTGTGTCTTTCGTTTTTTCCCGGTTAGGGGTCGCCACAGCGGAACTCCGGTCCGCTAATGATTGGCAGTAGATTTTTACGTGGCAAATTGCCAGCTCTGACGCACAACCTTCAATGAAGGTACGGCCATTCACGCATGTCTCCACACAGAAGACGCTTTAGCTGAGAATCGAACAGGACCACCACCGCAGTAACACCTTTATCACTAATGAGGCCAATTCAGAGTATAGTGGTTGCATTCAGCGAAAAGAGCCACAGGGTCGACAACTGTAAATACTTCTACACAACGCAGGTCATCTACTCTATAAAATCCACCTGTTTTTCGGGATACCTGTATCTGTAAATCTGTCTCAAGAGACGCATTTATGAAAGCATCCTGAAATGACCAAAAAATGGGAGAAAGACCACAGGCTTTGGTACTTCAGTACAAAACAAAGACATGTTATGTGGGAGTCTGAAAGCTCCTGACACCCTACTTTTCTCGTCAAAGCTGTCTTTGAGGGGGGTGCTTGAAGAAAGGATTTCCCCTTCAGATGTTAGGAAGCATGACCTACTGTTCTGGATGGCTTGTGGTCTGTACTGACAACTGGGAAAGAATTTCTTGGTCCGTCTTCTGGAAGATGTCATTTAGCGACACACTCATATCCAACAAGGAATATACCTGTGAGAAATACAAAATACTTTCCTCTTTTCCACTCTCTAAGCTGAATGGCTCACAGGTAGGACTTCTATTCTAGAGCCAAGGGCCATAAAGTACAGTTTTGTACCTACCATAAATGTAGATGTTCGAGGGCTATTACAGCTGCAGTAATTACATATGGGTTTTCAGCCGGCAGGCGGTCCCTCGGTCGGCCGAATTCCAAAGTCTTGGTCCGGCGTCGGTTGTTGTCGCGTACTCTTCTGACGTCAGGAAGGCTAGAGTATAAAAGACACAGCCGACGCCATCTTCTTCAGTCTTTCTTGCCCCAGATGTCAGGTGCCCCCAAAAGGAAGGCAATACATAAATTAGTGTAATACACAAAAGTAAGCAAATAAAACATAGCAGGATAACCCAGTCAGCAGGTATGAATAGTTATTCAAACCCCAAGGTCTTACCAAGAGGGGAAGGAGGGTGGGAAACCTGTACTGCAGCTGTAATAGCCCCTCGAACATCTACATTTATGGTAGGTACAAAACTGTACTATGTTCATCGTGCATTACAGCTGCAGTAATTACATATGGGTAGAATCCCAAAGCTATGTATAGGGTGGTAGGTACTATACGGAACTGGGTTGAGCTAGAATGCCCTGCAAAACTGCAGTAGCAAAGCCTGCTCTTGTTCTGGAGTATAAAGGCAGATGGTAGTGCTTTGTGAAGGTATGTACAGAACTCCAAGTGGCTGCCTCCAAGATATCTTTAGTAGGCACTCCTCTGAGGAAGGCTGTAGAGGTGGCTGTGGCCCTAGTGGAGTGTGATCTGATACCAGTAGGTACGGGCTTTCCATGATAGGAATAACAGAAGCATGCAGTGACCAATCCACTTGGAAATGGTCTGTTTAGTTACAGGTTTCCCTTGACCCCCCACAGCATAGGAAACTAGGAGTTGATCTGATTTTCTGAATGGTTTGGTTCTGTCCAAGTAGTAGCGTAGCTGCCTATGGATATCTAAAGAATGAAGCAGCCTCTCCCCTTTGTTTTGAGGGTTAGGGTAGAAGGTAGGAAGGTGTATGGCCTGGTTTAGGGCTACCCTAGATACTACTTTAGGCATAAAGGAAGGGTTAGTACGCAGGGAAACCCTGTCCTGATGGAATATGAGGAATGGCTGCACCGCCATGAGGGCCTGTAACTCAGATACCCTTCGAGCTGAAGTGATGGCCAGGAGAAAAGCTGTTTTCCAGGACAAATATTGTAATTCTGCTGAAGCAGCTGGTTCAAAGGGAGGCAATGTCAATTTTTCCAGTACATAATTAAGGTCCCAAGCTGGCACTGGTTGTTTCCTTGGAGGCCTTATGTTCTTAGCCCCTCTGAGGAACTGTCGGGAGTGGGTGTGAGAATAAAGGAGGATCCATATTGAATTCTGCAGAGATTGCTGAGGCATGTATCTTGATTGAGGAAAATGAAAGTCCCTTGCTCAAAAGTTCAGTTAGGTACTGTAAAATCTGAGGCAGGTTTAATTTTCTAGGATCCTGTCCTCGTTCTTCATTCCAACAGCAAAACCGCTTCCATTTTGCGGAGTAAGCTTTTCTTGTAGATGGTCTTCTAGCCTCCAAAATGACATCCTGCACTTCTTTGGAGAGTAGTGTCTGATGTGAAGTTAAGGAATTTTCCATGCAGCTAGGCTGAGAGTTTTCAGCTGACTGTGTAGGGTTTTGAAATTGTTCTGCGTCAGCAGTAGAGGTGTTAGAGGCAGGGGCCACGGAGGAGTGTGTGTTAGGCTCCTCAATAGTGGATACCAATGTTGTCTCGGCCAATCTGGAGCAATCAGTATCATCCTCGGCTTGTCTGTTCTTGCTTTCAAAAGCACCTTGGGCAGCAGAGGTAGTGGTGGGAATGCATAAACTGACCAAGTTGTCCATGTGAATGAAAGAGCGTCCACTTTCCAAGCCTTTGGGTGGAAGGTCCTTGAGCAAAACTTTTTTAATTGATGATTTTTGTGGGAGGCAAAAAGGTCTATGTCTGGCCTTCCCCACGCTTGAACAATCTGCATGAATACGTGTGGATGTAGCTTCCATTCGTGAGGGTCTGTCATATGCCTGCTCAGAGTGTCTGCCAGTGTGTTTTCCATTCCTGGCAGGTACTGAGCCTGAAGTTCCATTTGTCTTTCCAGAGCTAGATTCCAAAGAGTCATGGTTAGTCTGCACAAGGGGTATGAATGAGTTCCTCCTTGTTTGTTTATGTACCACATTACTGTGGTGTTGTCTGTTCTTATGAGCAGTTGTCCTGGATGCAGGAATTCTCTGAACGCTGAAATTGCATTTATTACTGCCAGCATTTCTTTTTGATTGATGTGAAGGTGCTTTTCTGTTTGGGGCCATCTGCCCTGAATGCACCTGTCCTTCATGTCCGCCCCCCAGGCGTAATCTGAGGCGTCTGTGGTTATGACTTGTGTAGCTTGAGGCTTGCAGAATGGGAGGCCTTTGTTTACTTGGCATGCTTGGGCCCACCATATGAATTCCTTTTGAAGACAGGGAATTATTGGAATCTCCACTTCTAAGCTGTGACTGTGTTGAGACCATAGATTTTTTAGGTACCATTGAAGTTTCCTCATGTGCAGCTTTGCACATGGGATTAGAAGAATGCAAGATGCCATGAATCCCAGAGCCTGCAGGATTTTCCTTGCAGTAAGCCTGGTACTTTTTGCAAGCATTTTGAAGTAATGAGATAGTTGCCCTTGTTTTTCTGTTGTAAGGTAAGCCATCTGGGTGTTTGTGTCCAAGTTGGCACCCAGGAAGGTTATTTTCTGAGAGGGTGTTAGCTTTGATTTCTCCTTGTTGATGGTGTATCCCAGAGAAAGCAGTAAGCGTGTCACATATGCCAGATGTTTGAGAAGTGTGTTTGCTGTCCGCTTGGATCAGGCAGTCGTCCAGATAAGGGTAAATTTGTATCCCTTGAAGTCTGCAGTATGCAATCACTGATGCCAGGCACTTGGTGAATACTCTGGGCGCAGTAGATAAGCCAAAGGGCAATGCAGAGAATTGGTAGTGGTTTGAACCTGCAAGAAATCTGAGGTATCTTCTGCAACTTTGTCTGATTGGGACATGCAGGTATGCCTCCTTGAGGTCCAATGTTACTAGACAAACAGCCTTGCCCAGCATGGGAAGGAGTTGCTGTAATGTGAGCATCTTGAATTTTGGTACTAGAAGAAATGTGTTGAGAATGGATAAGTCCAGAATGGGTCTCCAGTCGCTTCCTTTTCTTGGCACCAGAAAAAGCCTTGAATAAAACCTTGTGCTTGTTGGTGCGTAGGTACCTTTTGTATAGCCCTCATGTTTAGGAGCTTTGCGATTTGTAGTTGTGCCTCTACCCTTTGATTTTGTGGTAGGTTTGGCATGCCTCTCATTTTGGAAGAGTGTGAAAATGAAATTTGTAGCCTCTGTTTATTATGTCCAGAATCCATTTGTCTGTTGTGACAATATGCCAATTGTTTGCAAATAGTGCCAGTTTTCCTCCCAAAGGTGCTGCCAGTTGAATTCTGCTTGGCATGGAAATGAGGGAGTCATTGAGTCTGCTTTCTGTACTGCTGTGCACTGTCGTCACCACTTCTTGGTGTTGGTGATTGCCCTTGTCTGCCTCTGTAGGACCCTTGGGGTTGTCCTCTGCCCCTTCCGCGTCTGTATCTGCCTCTTTGGGCTTTGTCAGTGGTTGGAAAGGACCAGTTTTTTGACGGCCAATTCCTGCTGAACCTTGGTGGCTGAACCTGTAAGAAAGCTTTGACAGTTTGCATAGATTTTGCTTTTCTTCCATTTTCGTAAAATATCCTCAGCATTACCACCAAAAGAACATCCTTATGTAACGGTGCATCCAGAATTTTTGCTTTCACCTGGTCTGGAAGATTTTGTTCCCTTAGCCATGCATGTCTGCGAATGACTGCTCCGGTGGCCGATCTGCTGGAGACCTCTAGGGCATCATAACCACATTGTAAGGTGTGCTTGCCCACTTGTTCAGCACTATGCATCATATCCTGTAACTCTTTTAAATCTGGTTGTTCAGGCTGTGACATTTTGTTTTAATTGTGATAACAGAAATTGCTGATATTTAATCATATGAGACTGGCAGTTTAAGGCCCTCATGGCAAGGGTGGCCGAGGTGTAAACCTTCTTACCCCACCTTTCTAGAGATCTAGATTCCCTTTCCAGGTAGTGGATTCTTGGCCGTGGAAGCCTTAATTCCTTTAGGGCCTTGAGAAATAGTTTCAGGGTCTGCATTATGGCCTTTATAGAGGAACTGATGAGAATTAGGAACTCTGAAATACCTATCCGGCTTAACTGGTGCAGGAGGCAGAGAATCAGGATTAAGACAGGCCTCCGTGTATACATCATCCAAAACCTCCAAAACAGGAGGAATAGCCAGAGGTCTATGCTGAGGTAACCAGAGGAATTCCCTAAGCCTTTTCTTGGAGTCTGAAAAGTCTTGGCCTTCCCAATGGAAGTGCTCTCTCAAGGAGTGTAAAGTTTCCCCAAAGGAAAAATCCTCAGGGGGGGATACAGAAGGAATAGACTGCTCTGCATCCGAATCCTCAAAGGGTGAATAAGAGTGTTCTTCAGCATCAGAATGTTCTGATAAAATGGATTCTTGGTCAGAAGGAGGAGAATCCTCCTCTACTCTGGGTCTCTTGTCCGGAAGGGCCTGGGAGCCTCTGATAAGAGTGATCAGGTCTTCAGCCATTTTAAGCATGTGCTTCTTAGGCGTAGGCCCAGGTCTTGGGCCTTGTGAGGCAGGCCTAGAAAGTTGCTTGGCTGATTTGGCTTTAGTAAAGGCCTTGATGGAGAATGAAGATGAAGGCCTAAATACACCATGGGTGGATGTAGATCTATCCACATTGGTGGGTTCGACATGAGCAGGGGCTTGGTTGTAGTTTGGGAAAGGACCGAAGAACCAGCGGTCTCAGGTACAGAAGACCCCGCCGAGGGAGTGTCGTCGGTAGTCAGGGACTGCAAAGGCGTCTCACTGAGAACCGGCCCACGTGGAGCTTGTTTCGGCGTGGTGTCGGTGGAGACCGCAGTTCTCGACTGACGGTCCTTTTCTTTGCGTTTTCTGGACATAGCGGTAGTCGGAGTATCCGACGACATTTTATAATTAACGCTTTGCCAAAATAGTGCTGGGCGAACTCCGCCCGGCGGCTTGATAGTGCGTTTATTGAAGGTAGCACAAAGCGGCAGCCGAGACGTCGTGGTCTGGGCCCAAACAAGGTATGCAAAGGGAATGGAAATCCTTATGCGGTATTTGCTTCCCACAAGAAATACAATTATTAACTTTTTCTGACATCGGTCTGAGGCAAGAAAAGATTCCCCACGGGTACTTAGCTTTAATGAAGACTCGGTTCCAAATTTTTCGTAATTCAGGAGCTGGCCGACCGGCACTTGCGAACTGCTTCTGCTTCGGGCACCGCGGCAAAAGACTGAGAAGATGGCGTCGGCTGTGTCTTTTATACTCTAGCCTTCCTGACGTCAGAAGAGTACGCGACAACAACCGACGCCGGACCAAGACTTTGGAATTCGGCCGACCGAGGGACCGCCTGCCGGCTGAAAACCCATATGTAATTACTGCAGCTGTAATGCACGATGAACATCAATGGAAAGTACAGTTGTGTACACTTACCATAAATGTAGATGTTAGAGTGTATTCACTGTTGCAGTCATTACATTTGGGTTATCTGCTTGCAGGTAGTCCTCAGCCGGCCTGATTATCAAAGTCTTGGGTCCTGCGTCGGTTGCTCTCTCTTCTTCCATGACGTCAGGTAGTCAGGGGTATAAAGCATGCAGCCGATGCCATTACATCAGTTTTTCTTGCCCCAGATGTCAGGTGCCCCCAAAATGGGAAGCAATTATATACAAGGTTACACCTCCAATTATAAGCAAATACACCAGAAAGCTTAAATACAGTAAACAAGAAGAAAGGTATAGCAAATAGAAGTCAGGGGCTGGCGGGAGGGTAACCAGGACTGCAACAATGAATAAACTTTTAACATCTACATTTATGGTAAGTGTACACAACTGTACTATGTTCTTCGTGTTTCACTGCTGCAGCATTACATTTGGGTAGAATCCCAAAGCTATGGATGGGAGGCTGGAGCTAAACTGCGTTAGGGGCAGCTATAAGGCCCTGCAGAAAGTACAGTTTTGTACCTACCATAAATGTAGATGTTCGAGTGCTAATACAGCTGCAGTAATCACAGATGGGTTTTCTGCCGTCAGGCGGTCCCTCGGTCGGCCGAATTCCAAAGTCTTGGTCCGGCGTCGGTTGTCGTCGCTTTCGCTTCTGACGTCAGTGAGGCCAGAGTATACAAGACACAGCCGACGCCATGTTCTTCAGTCTTTCTTGCCCCAGATGTCAGGTACCCCCAGAAGGAAGGCAATACATAAATTATGCTTATATGTATATACAAGCAATGAAATATAATCCAAAATCAGTGGTAGCAAGAAAATTAACCATAGAAGGATAACCCAGTCAGGTTGTATGAAGAGGTTGTTAGGCCCCATGCCTTTACCAAGTGGGGAAGGAGGGAGGGAAACCTGTACTGCAGCTGTATTAGCACTCGAACATCTACATTTATGGTAGGTACAAAACTGTACTATGTTCATCGTGCATACAGCTGCAGTAATCACAGATGGGTAGAGTCCCAAAGCTACGCACAGGGTGGTAGGTACTAGGAGGAACTGGGATGAGCCAGAATGCCCTGCAAAACAGCAGTGGCAAAGCCTGCTCTTGTTCTGGAATATAAGGGCATGTGGTAGTGTTTTGTGAAGGTATGTACAGAGCTCCAAGTGGCTGCCTCCAAAATATCTTTGGTAGGAACTCCTCTGAGGAAGGCTGTAGAGGTAGCTGTGGCCCTGGTGGAGTGTGATCTGATACCTGTAGGAACCGATTTCCCATGATGGGAATAACAAAACCGTATGCAGTGGCCTATCCACTTTGAAATAGTCTGCTTGGAAACTGGCTTCCCTTGAGCCTCTACAGCATAGGACACAAAGAGTTGTTCTGATTTCCTGAAGGACTTTGTTCTGTCCAAATAGTAACGTAGCTGCCTATGGATGTCTAAAGAATGTAGCAGCCTTTCCCCTTTGTTTTGAGGATTGGGGTAAAAGGTAGGAAGGTGTATGGCTTGATTTAAAGCTACCCTGGATACCACTTTAGGCATAAATGATGGGTTGGTACGAAGGGAAACCCTGTCCTGATGGAAAATGAGAAAAGGCTGCACCGCCATGAGGGCCTGTAGTTCCGAAACTCTCCGAGCTGAAGTGATAGCCAGAAGGAAGGCAGTTTTCCAGGACAAATATGTCAAATCTGTTGAAGCAGCTGGTTCAAAAGGAGGCAATGTTAATTTTTCTAGTATGTAATTAAGATCCCAGGTTGGTATTGGTTGTTTCCTTGGTGGTCTTATATTCTTAGCCCCACTGAGGAACTGTCGTAAGAGTGGGTGAAAAAATAAAGGAGGATCCGTGTTGAATTCTGCAGAAATGGCTGAGGCATGGATTTTTATGGAAGAAAATGAAAGTCCACTGTTCAGCAGCTCAGCTAGATACTGTAATACCTGAGGCAAGTTCAGTTTTCTAGGGTCCTGGCCTTTTTTCTCATTCCAAATACAAAACCGCTTCCATTTTGCGGAGTAAGCTTTTCTAGTAGATGGCCTTCTGGCCTCCAAAATGACATCCTGCACCTCCTTGGAGAGTAGGGTCTGTTGTGGTGTTAAGGAATTTTCCATGCAGCGAGATTGAGTGTTTTCAGCTGACTGTGAAGAGTTTTGTAGCTGTGTTGAGTCAGCAGAAGAGGCATTAGAGGCAGGGACCAGGGAGGAGTATGTGTTAGGCCCCTCAGCAGTGGGTACCAGTGTTGCCTTGGCCAATCTGGAGCAATCAGTATCATCTTCGTTCTGTCTGCTCTTGCTTTCAGAAGCACCTTGGGCAGAAGAGGCAGAGGTGGGAATGCGTAAACTGTCCATGCTGTCCAACTGAATGAAAGGGCATCCACTCTCCAGGCCTTTGGATGAAAGGTCCTCGAACAAAACTTTCCCAATTGGTGATTCCTGTGGGAGGCAAAAAGATCCATGTCTGGCCTCCCCCATGCTTGGATTATTTCTGTAAACACCTGAGGATGTAACTTCCATTCGTGTGGATCTGTCATACTTCTGCTTAAATTGTCTGCCAGCATGTTTTCCAATCCTGGGAGGTACTGTGCTTGAAGTTCGATTTGCCATTCCAGAGCCAAGTTCCAAAGAGTCATGGCTAGTCTGCACAAGGGGTATGAATGTGTTCCTCCTTGTTTGTTTATGTACCACATTACTGTGGTGTTGTCTGTTCTTATCAGTAATATTCCTGGATGCAGGAAGTCCTTGAAAGCTGTAATTGCATTTATTACTGCTAGCATTTCTTTTTGATTGATGTGAAGGTGCTTTTCCTTTTGGGACCATTTGCCCTGGATGCATCTGTCCGTCATGTGCGCCCCCCCAGGCGTAATCTGAGGCGTCTGTTGTGATAACTTGCTTTGCTTGAGGCTTGCAGAATGGGAGGCCTGTGTTTGCTTGACATGCTTGGGCCCACAAACTGTGACTGTGTTGAGACCATAGGTTTTTTAGGTACCATTGAAGTTTCCTCATATGCAGCTTTGCACATGGGATTAAAAGAATGCAAGATGCCATGAATCCCAGAGCCTGCAGGATTTTCCTTGCAGTAAGCCTGGTACTTTTTGCTAGTATTTTGAAGTACTGAGATAGTTGCCCCTGTTTTTCTGGCGTAAGGAAGGCCATCTGGGTGTTTGTGTCCAAGTTGGCACCCAGGAAAGTTATTTTCTGAGATGGTGTTAGCCTTGATTTCTCTTTGTTGATTGTGTATCCCAGAGAATGCAGTAACCGTGTCACATATGCCAGATGTTCCAGAAGTATGTGCTTGCTGTCCGCTTGGATCAGGCAGTCGTCCAGATAAGGGTAAATTTGTATCCCTTGAAGTCTGCAGTAGGCAATCACTGATGCCAGGCACTTTGTGAATACTCTGGGCGCAGTAGATAAGCCAAAGGGCAATGCAGAGAACTGATAGTGGATTGAACCTGCAAGAAATCTGAGGTATCTTCTGCAGCTTTGTCTGATTGGGACATGCAGGTATGCCTCCTTGAGGTCCAATGTTACCAGCCAAAACTCCTTGCCCAGCATGGGAAGAAGTTGCTGTAATGTGAGCATCTTGAATTTTGGTAAGAGTAGAAATGTGTTTAGGATGGGTAAGTCCAAAATGGGTCTCCAGTCGGTTCCTTTCCTTGGTACCAGAAAAAGTCTTGAATAAAAACCTTGACCTTGTTCGTGAGTAGGTACCTCTTGAATAGCTCTCATGCTTATGAGCTTTGAAATTTGTAGTTGTGCCTCTGCCCTTTGATTCTGTGGCAGGTTTGGCATGGCTCTCATTTTTGGAAGAGTGTGAAATTGAAATTTGTAACCTCTGTTTATAATGTCCAGGATCCATTTGTCTGTTGTGACAATATGCCAATTGTCTGCAAATAATGCTAGTTTTCCTCCCAACGGTGCTGCCAGCTGAGACATGCTTGGCATGGAAATGAGGGAGTCATTGGGTTTGCTTCCTGTATTGTTGTGCACTGTCCTCGCCACCTCTTGGTGCTGGAGTTTGCCATTGTCTGCCTCTATATGATCCTTGTGATTGCCCTCTACCCATTGTGCGTCTGTAACTACCTCTTTGGGGCTTGTCAGTGGCTGGAAAGGACCAGTTTTTTGAAGGCCAATTTCTGCTAAAACGTGGCGGTTGGACCTGTAAAAAGGCTTTGACAGTTTGCATAGATTTGGCTTTTTCTTCCATTTTCCGTAGTATCTCCTCAGCATTAGTACCAAACAGCACATCCTTTTGTAAAGGAGCATCTAAGTTTAGCTTTCACATGATCAGGCAAGTTTTGTTCTCTAAGCCAGGCATGTCTGCGAATGACTGATCCTGTAGCAGCCGCTCTACTTGAGGCCTCTAGGGCATCATAACCACATTGTAAAGTGTGTTTACCCACTTGCTCTGCACTATGCATCATATCCTGTAACCCCTTCAAATCTGGTTGTTCAGGTTGAGACATTTTATTCCTTAATTGTGATAACAGGAACTGTTGATATTTAAGCATATGAAACTGACAATTTAAGGCCCTCATGGCTAGGGTGGCCGAGGTATATACCTTTTTCCCCCCACCTTTCTAAAGATCTTGACTCTCTTTCAGCAGGAAGTGGATTCTTGGCAGTGGAGGCCTTCAATCCCTTGGGGCCTTGTGAGATGGTTTCAGGGTCAGCATTATGGCTTTTGAAGAGAAATTGGTGAGAGTTAGGTACTCTGTAGTACCTATCAGGTTTGACTGGTGCAGGAGGCAGAGAATCCGGGTTGAGGCAAGCCTCCGAATAAACATCAAGTATGTCCAAAACAGGGGGTATCGCCAGAGGTCTGTGTTGAGGTAACAAAAGAAATTCCCTAAGTCTTTTCTTGGAATCTGAAAAGTCTTGGCCTTCCCAATGGAAGTGTTCCCTCAAGGTGTGCAAGGTTTCCCCAAAGGAAAAATCCACAGGAGGGGATACAGAAGGGATGGAATGCTCTGCATCCGAATCCTCAAAAGGGGAGTAAGAGTGTTCCTCTACATCAGAATGTTCTGATAAAATGGATCCCTGATCAGAAGAGGGAGAATCTTCCTCCACTCTGGGTCTCTTGTCTGGAGGGGGTTGAGAACCTCTGATAAGAGTAATTAAATCCTCAGCCATTTTAAGCATCTGTTTTTTAGGCATGGGACCTGGAGATGGGCCCTGTGCAAAAGGCCTCTTGGGATGCCTGGCTGCTTTGGATTTAGTAAAGGCCTTAATAGAAAAAGAAGATGAGGGTCTAAAGACACCATGGGTGGAGGTGGACCTGTCCACATTAGTAGGCTCAACATTAGCAAAGGCTTTGGTTGTAGTCTGGGAAAGGGCCGAGGACCCAGCGGTCTCAGGTACAGAGGACACCGCCAAAGGAGTGAGAACCGGACCACGTGTAGCCTGTTTTGGTGTGGTGTCGGCGGGGACCGCGGGCCTCGCGTGTCGGTCCTTGTCCTTGCGTTTTTTCGACAAAACGGTAGTCGGAGTGTCCGATGACATTTTATAATCAAAAGCTTTACCAAAATAGTGTTGGGCGAACTCCGCCCGACGCTTAATAGTGCGTTTATTGAAGGTAGCGCAAAAGCGACAGCCGAGCGTGGTCTGGGCCTAAACAAGGTATGCAGAGGGAATGGAAATCCTTATGCGGTATTTGCTTCCCACAAGAAATACAATTATTAACTTTTTCTGACATCGGTCTGAGGCAAGAAAAGTTTCCCCAACGGGGTACTTAGCTTTAATGAAGACTTCGGTTCCAAAATTTCCGTAATTCAGGAGCTGGCCGACCGGCACTTGCGAACTGCTTCTGCTTCGGGCACCGTGCGGCAAAAAAGACTGAAGAACATGGCGTCGGCTGTGTCTTATATACTCTGGCCTAACTGGCGTCAGAAGAAAGCGACAACAGACGCCGGACCAAGACTTTGGAATTCGGCCGACCGAGGGACCGCCTGACGGCAGAAAACCCATCTGTGATTACTGCAGCTGTATGCACGATGAACATCTGCAGTGGCAAAGCCTGCCCTGGACTTAAGAGAGGCAAATGATAATACTTTGTAAAAGTGTGAACAGAACGCCAAGTAGCAGTCTCTAGAATATCTTTGGATGGTACCCCTCTGAGAAAAGCTGCTGATGTAGCTGCAGTTCTGGTGGAATGAAACCTAATGCCCTTGGGCACTGGTTTGCCATGGTGTAAGTAGCAGAAACTAATGCAGTGGCTTATCCACTTTCAAATAGTCTGCTTTGAAATAGCCTTTCCCTCTGATCCTGCAGCAAATGTCACTAGTAACTGCTCAGTTTTTCTTAGAGCTTTAGTCCTGCTCAAGTAGAATCTTAGTTGTCTGTGTATGTCCAAGGAATGCAGAATCCGCTACCCTTGTTCTGCGGACTTGGATAAAAAGTTGGCAGATGAATAGTTTGGTTAAGAGCTACACTGGAAACCACCTTAGGCATAAATGAAGGATTGGTCCTGTGGGACACCCTGTCTGGGTAAAATATGATAAAAGGCTCCACAGCCATGAGGGCCTGTACGCTCTGAGACCCTTCTTGCTGAAGTAATTGCCAGGTGCAGAGCTGTTTTCCATGATAAGAACTTTAGATCTGCAGTAGCAGCTGGTTCAAATGGAGGTAGGGTGAGCTTTTCCAACACATAATTGAGGTCTCATGCAGGAATTGGTGATCTTCTGGAAGGCCTTAAATTTTTGGCCCCTCTAAGATACTGCTTTAGTAAAGGATGAGAAAAGATTGGTGGCTCTGTGTTGTAATGAGCCGAGATGGCAGACGCATGGATTTTTATTGATGAAAAAGATAGGCCTTTGTCAAGCATCTCAGTCAAGTATTGTAAAATCTGAGGAATATTTGCTGTGTCAAGTTCCTTGTGCTTAGTTCCAAGCACAGAATCTCTTCCATTTAATCAGCATAAGATTTCCTAGTACTAGGCCTTCTGGCTTCCAAATGACATCCACCACAGCTTTACTGAGAGGTGTTGTTTGAATAACTACATGAATAGCCATGCTGCCAGGTTCAGTGTTTGGAGCTGATTGTGCAGGATCTGACTGTTTTGCTGGGACAGTAAGTGAGGTATCTGAGGCAAGTACCAAGCTGGGAATTGAGACATATTCCTTAGGACTGGGTACCAGTATTGGCAGGGCCAGTCCGGGGTAATTAGTATCATATTTGTTTTTTCTCGTCTGACCTTTAGTAGGACCTTGGGAAGAAGAGGCAGAGGAGGAAAGGCGTAAACTGATAGGTTTTTCCAATTGAAGGACAAGGCATTCACTTTCCATGCTTGTCTGTGTTAAGTCCTTGTGCAGAATTTTTCCAGTTGATAATTCCGAGGGGAGGCAAATAGGTCTATGTCTGGGCTCCCCCATTTCTCTGTTATCATGCTGAAGACTTGTGGATCTAGTTTCCACTTGTGAGGGTCCATAAGGTTTCTGCTTAAATCATCTGCCAGAGTATTTTGCTTTCCTGGCAGGAATTGAGCTTGAAGATGTACTTTGTAAGACAAGGCTGTGTCCCACAGTGCCATGGCTAGTCTGTAAAGTAGGTATGAGTGCATGCCCCCCTACTTGTTTATGTACCACATAACCATGGTGTTGTCTTGTCAGTAGTTGTCCTGCATGAAGTAAGTCCTTGAAGGCTGTTAGGGCATTTTGAACAGCTAACATCTCTTTTTGGTTGATATGCAGATGCATTTGTTTTGGGGTCCATATGCCCTGAATGCATCTTCCCGCCAGGTGGGCCCCCCATGCACAATCTGATGTGTCTGTTGTTAAGGTTTGGCTGGCAGGGGGTAGAGTGAAAGCCCGTCCCATGTATTGGTGACATGCCTTTGCCCACCATAGAAACTCCTGTTGCAGGCATGGAATGAGAGGAATCATTGTTTCCAGACTGTGACAATGTTGACTCCATAAACATTTTAGGTACCACTGTAGTTTCCTCATATGCAGTCTTGCCTATGGAATCAGTAGAATGCAGGATGCCATGAACCCCAAAGCCTGCAGAGTTTGTCTTGCAGATAACTGGGTTTTTGTTGCCATCAGTTTGAAGTAAGTAGTCAATTGCCTTTGTTTGTCTGGCGTGAGGAAAGCCATCTGGGCAGTTGTATTCAAGCTTGCACCCAGGAATGTTATCTTTTGAGAGGGTACCAGTTGTGATTTATTTACATTTACTGTGTACCCTAGGCATGTTGGAAGCCTTTTCACAAACGCCAGATGCTGAAGAAGAATGTCCTTGTTCTCTGCTTGAATGAGAGAGTCGTCCAAGTAAGGATAGATTTGTATACTTCTTTGTCTGCAAAATGCAATTACTGGTTCCAGGCACTTTGTAAAGACCCTGGGCGCAGTAGATAAGCCAAAGGGCAGTGCAGAGAGCAGGTAATGCATAAAGCCAGCCTTGAAACGGAGGTATCTTTTGCACGATTCCCTTATTGGGATATGCAGGTATGCCTCTTTTAAGTCTAATGTCACCAACCAAACGTACTTTCCCAGCATGGGCAGAAGCTGCTGCAAAATTAGCATTTTGAATTTTGGAATGTCCAGGTATGTGTTCAAAACTACTGGGCGCCAGGCCTTGTCTTTTCTGGGTACCAAGAACAGTCTTGAATAAAACCCTTGTCCTTTTTCCTGTTCTGGTACTGGCTGAATAGCCCCCATATCCATGAGGGACGTAACTTGTTTCTGTGCCTCTGCCCACTGATTTTTTGGCAGATCTGGCCAACCGTTTGCAATTGGCAGTGTGTGGAAGTGGAATCTGTATCCCTGAGATACTATGTTTAACACCCACTTGTCCCGGGTTATTAACTGCCAATTCTGAGCATAAAGTGCTAATTTTCCCCCTAAGGGTGCTGCCAAAAGATAAGTGTTTGGTGATGGCAGAGGGAAGTCATTGAGACTGTTTACTGTAGGGTTGTGCTCTATTTCCTCCAGATTTGGAGGTAGAAGCACCCCACTGCTTTGACCTGTAGGAATCCCGTGACTGGTTTCTAGAACCTTTAGGGCGCTTGTATTTGCCCAGTTGGGCTCTGTCTGACACAGGAAAGGACCAATTTTTTGTAGGCCAGTGTCTACTGAATCTTGGTGGCTGCACTTGTAAGAAGTCTTTTACAGTTTGCATAGACTTAGCTTTGTCTTCCATTTTCTTTAAAACCTGTTCTGCCTCAATACCAAACAGAGTATCATGCTGTAAAGGTGCATCCAACAATTTAGCTTTAACATGATCAGGCAAATTTTGCTCTTTTAGCCAGGCATGGCTCCTAATCACAGATCCAGTAAATGCGGCCCTGAAGGTGGCCTCTAAGGAATCAAAACCACATTGCAAAGTATGCTTTCCAAATTGTTCTGCTGCATGCAATAATTCCTGCAATTCTTTATTTTCTGCACATTCAGAAATCAACATCATTTTCTGTTTCAGTAATCCCATAACATGTTGTTGATACTTGAGCATATGAAACTAGCAGTTTAAGGCCCTAATTGCCAAGGTTGCAGATGTATAAACCTTCTTTCCCAATCTATCCAGTGCCCTGGAATCTCTGTCAGAGGGGGTAGGATTTTTTGCTGTTGAGGCCTTAACACATTTTGGACCCCGTGAAATAGTTTCAGGGTCAGCAGCAGGGTTTCTAAATAAAAAACTGTGTGAGCCAGGAACCCTGTAATATCTGTCTGGCTTGCTAGGAGCCGGAGGTAAGGAGTCTGGAGTCAAGCTTGACTCCGAAAACACATCATCCACAATGTCTGAAACAGGAGGTATGGCTAAAAGCCTATGCTGAGGGAGGAGGAGGAAATCCCTGAGCCTCTTTTTTGATTCTGAGAAATCTTGACTCTCCCAGTGAAAATGCTCCCTTAAAGTATGCAAGGTTTCTCCAAAGGAATAATTTTCAAGAAGAGATGCAGATGGGATAGATTCCTCTGCATCGGAATCCTCACAGGGTGGTATACATAATTCCTGATCAGAAGAGGAATCAGAAGAAACAGAAACCTGATCTGAAGATTCATAATCAGTGTCTTGCCTAGGCCTCTTATCAGGTGGGGGTTGGGAACCCCTGATCAAGGTAATTAGGTCTTCAGCCATTTTGATCATCTGCTTTTTGGGCATAGAGGCCTGTGCACGTGGCTCATGCGTCAGTTTTTTTAGCTTTAGAAGTTGCTTTCTTCTTTGATTTTGAAGCTGGCATCGGTTTTATATAAAAATGTTGTGGCCTGAATACACCCTCAGAAGCCGGTGCCTGCTCAGCGGCTCCGGACCAATCCGAGGGAGAGACATCCGCGGGTACAATACTTTGAGAATCTTGAGGCGTGCCGGACTCCACATGGGTCTCGGTAGGGGCCTGCGACTCGAAAGTAGCGGGTATCAGGGGCTGCAAAAGCACCTCAATGAGTACCGACGAACCGGCGACTGGCTTAGGAGAAGCTTCGTCATTGGTTTTAGACCTCGACGGTCTGTCTCTGTCATTTTCTTTGTGTTTTTTGTGTACTCCGGTAGTCGGATTGCTATCAGACAACATTTCAGGATAGTTAAATCTGTTTCCAAAATATTTTGAGGCAAAGAAATACCGATGCTTAATAGTGTGTTGGTTAAATCTAGCACAAAACCGACAGCTAGGCACGTTATGATCAGGGCCTAGGCAAGGAATACAGTATAAATGGAAATCCTTATGAGGTATTTGCTTCCCACAAGTAATGCAATTATTAACTTTTACTGACATCGGTATGGAGCAAGAAAAAAGTTCCCCCAACGGGGTACTTAGCTTTAGTGAAGACTTCGGTTCTGAAACTCAAATTCAAAAATTTCAGGAGTCGGCCGACCAGCACTTGCGAACTGCTTCTGCTTCGGGCACTGCGCGGCAAGAAAGACTAAAGAAAATGGCGCCGGCTGCCTGTTTTATACCCCTGACGTCATGGAAGAGGAGACGGCAACCGACGGAGGACCCAAGACTTTGGAATTCAGGCAGACTGAGGGCAACCTGCCAGCAGATTACCCAAATGTAATGACTGCAACAGTGAAAAACTAAGAACATACAGCTCTGGATTTAGAGAAAATAGGCAAGTGGTAATGCTTGGTGAAGGTATGAACAGAACTCCAGGTAGAAGCTTCTAGGATGTCCCTGGTAGGAACACCTCTGAGAAAGGCTGTTGAAGTAGATGCGGCCCTGGTGGAACATGATCTTATCCCCTGTGGAGTAGATTTTCCATGGTGCTCATAGCAGAAATGAATGCAATGGCTTATCCATTTAGAAATGGTTTGCTTAGAAATGGCCTTCCTCTCTGCCCCTGCAGCAAAGGCAACTAGCAGCTGTGCAGTTTTTCTGAGAGACTTAGTCCTGTCCAAATAAAATCTTAGTTGTCTGTGCACATCCAAAGAGTGCAGTATTCGTTCTCCTTTGTTCTGTGGATTAGAAAAGAAGGTAGGCAAATGAATGGACTGATTAAGGGCCACACTGGTTACCATCTTGGGCATAAAGGAAGGACTGGTCCTGAGGGACACCCTGTCTGCATGGAAGATGATGAAGGGCTCCACTGCCATGAGAGCCTGTAATTCAGACACTCTCCTTACTGAAGTGATGGCTAGAAGGAAGGCTGTTTTCCAAGAAAGGAATTTCAACTCTGCAATTGCAACTGGCTCAAAGGGAGGTAGAGTGAGCTTTTCCAATACAAAGTTAAGGTCCCAGGCTGGAGTAGTGGCTCTCCTGGGTGGTCTTAAATTTTTGGTCCCTCTGAGGAATTGCTTCAGCAGTGGGTGAGAGAAGAGGGGTGGCTCCGTATTATAATGTGCTGAAATGGCAGAGGCATGAATTTTAATAGAAGAGGAGGAAAGGCCCCTGTGAAGCATCTCTGTTAAGTAGTGAAGAAAATGCGGTAAACTGGGCACTGTTGTGCCCATCCCCTGAGTTTGGCTCCAGGAACAGAATCTTTTCCACTTTTCAGCATAGGATTTTCTAGTTCTAAGCCTCTTTGCCTCCAGAATGACATCCAGCGCTTGCTTACTGAGGGATGGTAATGGAGAGCTCAGGTAATTAGCCAGGCTGCAAGATTCGGGGTTTGAAGCTGGGGGGTGCAGAATCTGGTCCTCCTGCTGGGACAGCAGGGAAGGGGTCGGAGGCAGGTGCCATGGTTCCAGCAGTGACATACTGCGCAAGAGGGGATACCAGTGTTGGCGTGGCCAGATTGGTGCAATGAGTATTGTCCTTGGTTTGTCCGGTTTGATCTTTAGTAGAACTTTGGAAAGGAGAGGCAGAGGGGAAAAGGCATAAACGGAGAGGTTTTCCCAGGTGAAGGACAGGGCCATCCACTATCCAAGCTTGTCTGTGGGGAATCCTTGTGCAGAATTTGTCTAATTGGTAGTTCTGAGGGGAGGCAAACAGGTCTATCTCTGGGCTCCCCCATTTGTTTCTCAACATATTGAATATCTTTGGTCCCAGTTTCCACTCGTGTGGGTCCATGAGATTTCTGCTTAGGTTGTCTGCCAGTGAGTTTAGCTTGCCTGGCAGGAACTGAGTCTGTAAGTGCGCTTGGCAGCTCAAGGCTGTGTTCCACAGAGCCATGGCTAGTCTGCAGAGGGGGTATGAGTGGGTTCCCCCCCGCTTGTTTGTGCGCCACATAACAGTGGTGGTGTGTTTTTACCAATAATTGTCCTGGAAGGATGTGGTCTTTGAAGGCTGTTAGAGCATTCTGTACAGCTAACATTTCTTTTTGATTGATATGCAGGTGCATTTGACTCTGGTTCCATTTGCCCTGAATGCACTTCCCTGCCAGGTGAGCCCCCCCATGCATAGTCTGATGCGTCTGTTAAGATGTGTGCGGCAGGGGGTAATGTGAATGGTAATCCCCTGTTTTGGTGGCAGGCCTCTGCCCACCAAAGGAACTCTAGGTGTAGGCAAGGTATGACAGGAATCCTTGCTTCCAAATCCTGTGAATGTTGATACCATAGCCTTTTTAGATACCACTGTAGTTTCCTCATATGCAGTCTTGCATACGGAATTAGAAGAATGCAGGAGGCCATGAACCCCAAGGCTTGCAGTATCTGTCTTGCAGATAGCAGGGTTTTTGTGGCCACTTGTTTGAAGTAGGTTGTCAAATGAATGTGTTTCTCGGACGTGATGTAAGCCATCTGGGAAGTTGTATTCAAGCTTGTTCCGCGGAATACAATTTGTTGGCAGGGTACCAGGTGTGATTTATTTTCGTTTATGGTGTACTCCAGACAAGTTAGAACCCTTTGTACAAAGGGCAGATAATTCAAAAGTATGTCCTGGCTTTCTGCCTGAATTAGACAATCGTCCAGGTATGGGTATATTTGAATATTTCTTTGCCTGAAAAATGCAATAACTGGAGCTAGGAACTTTGTGAATACCCTGGGCGCAGTAGATAAGCCAAAGGGCAGTGCAGAGAAAGTACAGTTGTGTACACTTACCATAAATGTAGATGTTAGAGTGTCTTCACTGTTGCAGTCATGACTGTAGGGTTCTCCCCTGCCGGCAGGCAGTCCTCGGTCGGCCAGAATCCCAAAGTCTGGGTCCGGCGTTGGCTGCTCAGCCATGCTCCCTGACATCAGAGCGCCAGGAGTACAAAACTGACAGCCGACGCCATGTTCTCCAGTTTTTCTTGCCCCAGATGTCAGGAGTTCCAAAATGAGTAAGATCCCATACCCTTTGCAAATACACCTCAGAAGAAGGGTGAAAAAAGGAACCACACAAAAGAAAAAATAAGAGGGGACAGGAGGGAGGGAAACCCAGACTGCAACAGTGAAGACACTCGAACATCTACATTTATGGTAAGTGTACACAACTGTACTATGTTCATCGTGTTTCACTGTTGCAGTCATGACTGTAGGGTTGAATCCCAAAGCAGAATAAAAGGGAGGTGGTCATAAAGTAGAGGGGCTAAAAGGCCCTGCAAGACTGCAGAAGCAAAGCCTGCCCTAGACTTAGAGTAGAGAGGTAGATTGTAGTGCTTAGAAAAAGTATGCACTGAACTCCAAGTTGCAGCTTCCAAAATGTCTTTAGTAGGAACTCCCCTGAGGAAGGCAGCTGAAGTGGCAGCAGCTCTGGTAGAGTGAGTCCTTATACTCCCTGGGATTTGCTTTCCATGGTGTGAATAACAAAAATCTGATTCCATGAGCAATCCATTTTGAAATGGTCTGTTTAGAAATGGCTTTACCTTGGGAACTTGAAGCATAAGAAACAAACAATTGTTCTGATTTCCTGATGTCCTTGGTTCTGTCCAGGTAAAAACGTAGTTGTCTGTGTACAACCAAGGAATGCAAGATCCTTTCCCCCTTATTTTGAGGACTGGGGAAAAAAGTTGGCAAGTGAATAGTTTGATTTAAAGCCACTTTGGAAACCACCTTAGGCATGAAAGTAGGATTAGTCCTTAAAGACACCCTATCTTGATGAAAAATAATATATGGTTCCACAGCCATGAGAGCTTGCAACTCCGAAACTCTCCTGGCAGAGGTCAGAGCTAACAGGATTGGCTGTCTTCCGAGATAAAAACTTGATGTCAGATGTGGCAGCAGGCTCAAAAGGAGGTAAGGTGAGTTTTTCCAGAACATAGTTGAGATCCCAGGCAGGAATGGGTGGAGATCTAGGGGGCCTTAAGTTCTTAGCTCCTCTGAGAAACTGTCTCATGAGCTGGTGGGAAAAGATTGGAGGGTCTGTATTATAATGAGCAGAAATAGCAGAGGCATGCATCTTTATGGAAGAAAAAGAGAGACCCTTATGTAAGAGGTCTGTCAGGTAAAGTAAAATCAGAGGAATGACAGGAATAAGAGGGTCCGTATCCTGAGCCTGCATCCAGGTGCAAAATCTTTTCCATTTTCCTGCATAAGATTTTCTAGTGCTAGGCCGTCTGGCTTCCAAAATGACATCCATAACCTGCTTGGGTAGGAGAGAATGAATCATAGACCCTGGATTAACCAGGCCGCCAGGTTGAGAGTTTTGACATGGGAGTGCAGAACCTGACCCTGGTGTTGGGACAGAAGGTTCTGAGTCTGTGGTAAAACCCAAGGAGGCTCCAGAGAAAGGTTTTTCAGTGTTGGGTACCAAAACTGTCGAGGCCAATTTGGGGCCAGCAAAATTATCATCTTGGGCTTGTCCTGTTTGATCTTTAATAACACCCGTGGAAGAAGGGGTAGAGGCGGGAAGGCATACCCCGAGAGGTTTCTCCAACTGAATGATAATG
Organism: Protopterus annectens; assembly: GCF_019279795.1. NCBI lineage: Eukaryota > Metazoa > Chordata > Ceratodontiformes > Protopteridae > Protopterus > Protopterus annectens. The sequence continues at coordinate 737,918,120 of NC_056751.1, read as the reverse complement.
CATCCACTTTCCAAGCTAGTTCGTGAATGTCGTGGTGCAAAAAATCTGTAGTTGATGATTGAGGTGGGATGCAAAGAGGTCTATGTGAGGACATCCCCAGACTGCTGTAATCATCTTGAATATTTCGGTGTCCAGCATCCATTCGTGTGGGTCCGACAGGTTTCTGCTCACACTGTCTGCCAGGAAGTTTTGCTTCCCTGGTAGAAACTGAGCTTGAAGTTCCAATTTGCAAGCTAGAGCTGTGTTCCATAAATTCATGGCTAGTTTGCAAAGGGGATAGGAATGTGATTCCCCCTTGCTTGTTTATGTACCACATAACTGTGGTGTTGTCTGTCCGTATCAGTAGTTGCCCTGGTTGTAGAAGATTCCTGAAGGCCAATAGAGCGTTCTGAACGGCTAGCATTTCCTTTAAATTGATATGCAGGTGCTTCTGATCCTTTGTCCAAAGGCCCTGCAGACAGTTGCCCTGCAAATGGGCTCCCCATGCATAATCTGAGGCGTCCGTGGTTAGTATCTGACTGGCTGGAGGCAGACTGAAGGGTTTCCCTTTGTAGAGAGTACATGCCTTGGACCACCAAAGGAATTCCTTTTGAAGACAAGGCAGGACGGTGATCTGTATGTCTAAACTGTGGCAATGCTGAGACCATACACTTTTTAGGTACCACTGTATTTTCCTCATATGTAGTCTTGCATATGGTATGAGAAGGATGCAGGAGGCCATGTAACCCAAAGCCTGCAGGAATTTCCTTGCAGATAGCGGAGTTAATGTTGCCAAGGTTTTGAAAGTTGAAGCCAGCTGTAATTGTTTTTCGTATGTCAGAAATACCATCTGGGTTGTTGTGTTTAGAAGAGCACCCAGAAAAGTTATCTGTTGCGAGGGTATCAAATTTGACGTTTTTATGTTGACAGTGAATCCCAGGGACTTGAGAAGTTTCTGAACAAATTCTAGAGTAACACATCCTTGCTGTCTGCCTGAATAAGACAATCGTCCAGATAAGGGTAAATTTGAATTCCCTTGAGTCTGCAATAAGCTACTACTGGAGCCAGGCACTTGGTGAAGACCCTGGGCACAGTAGACAATCCAAAGGGCAGCGCAGAGAATTGATAATGCCGCGATCCGGCCTTGAACCTGAGGTATTTTCTGCACTCCTGCCTGATGGGAATGTGTAAATAAGCCTCCTTTAAATCCAAAGTTACCATCCATGCGTTTTTGGTCAGCATTGGGAGTAGCTGCTGTAGAGTAAGCATCTTGAATTTTGGTATTTCGAGAAAAGTGTTTAAGACTGACAGATCCAGAATGGGTCTCCATGAATTTTGCTTTCTGGGGACTAGAAAGAGCCTTGAGTAAAAACATTGTCCCATTTCTGAAAGTGGAACCAGTTCTATGGCTTTCATAGCCAAGAGGGCTTCCACCTGGTTTAAGGCCTCTAACCATTGATGTGTTGGTAGATCTGGCCATCCGCTTTGTCTTGGTAGGGTATGAAAATGGAATTTGTAACCTATGGAAACCACATCCAGAACCCACTTGTCTTGGGTTATACGAGTCCAATTTAGGTGAAAAAGAGAAAGTTTTCCTCCGAGAGGGGCTTCCAGGCAAGAAGTTCCTGCAGCCCAACAGAGGGAGTCATTGAGCCTGTTTTCTGTGAGATTGCGGCCTGTCCTCTCCTCCCCTAGGGGTGGAAGCAGTCCACTGTCTTGGTCTATAAGAGGCTTGCGTTTGAGGCCTTCCTCGGGAGCGTCTGTATCTACCCCTCTGAGGCCTGTCTGAATTGGGAAAGGACCAATTTTTTGTAGGCCAATTCCTACTAAATCTGGGTGGCTGTACTTGTAAGAAATCCTTAACCGTTTGCATGGATTTTGCCTTGTCCTCCATCTACTTTATCACCTCTTCAGCCTTAGATCCAAACAAAACATTATGCTGAACAGGAGCATCCAATAATTAGAAGTTATGTACTCACCATAACGTTCCATCTGAGTAGGTAGTTCATTTGTCTGCAACCTGTGGGTTACGGATCCGATATCGGATCCGAGCCGGCAACTTGCTTCAAGCTAATGGATCTGAGCTCCTAGACCCTCCCTTCACCCATAATCCCCTGCTAACCCTCCATGACCTCAGATCGAGTTTGCCTCTCCATATATATCCGACAAAGGATATCTAAAAAAAAAATACTAATAGATCCAAGAAGGTCAGGGGAAGGAGGGGATGGTTGCAGACAAATGAACTACCTACTCAGATGGAACGTTATGGTGAGTACATAACTTCTAAATCTGAAGTAGGAATGTTCATTTGTCTGCAACCTGTGGGACAGAGTCCCCAGCTACCTGCACCCTGGGTGGACATCATGGAAGGATATTACGAGCACACGCAGAGCCAAAGGATGCTCTCCTCTAGAAAGCAGGTCTAGCTTGTAGTGGTTGATAAAGGTATGAGATGAAGCCCAAGTGGCTGCAGAACAAATATCATCCAAGGAGCTCTAGACTTGAAAGCATGAAGTAGAAATGGAGCGAGTGGAATGAGCACGAACTCCTTCTGGTGCGGGCCTACCCGAGGCTTGATAAGCTAGCAGGATACATTGGGAAATCCAGCGAGATAAAGATACTTTAGAGATAGCTTTCCCCAAATTAAATTTGGCAAAGGAAACGAACAGCTGGTCAGATTGTCTATGGCCAGCCGTCCTATGGGTAAAGCAAGCTGCCTATGAACGTCCAATGAGTGCAGCTTGTATTCACCCTTATTTTGATATTTAGGGAAGAAAACCGGTAAATTAATGGATTGGTTGATGTTGGTTTCTGATGCTATCTTGGGAAGAAAGGAGGGATTGATCCTGAGGTACACTCTATCAGGATGAAAGATCAGGTACGGAGGTTTTACAGAAAGAGCCTGAAGTTCCGAAGTAATGGCTACAAGGAATGCCGTTTTCCATGACAAGAATTTGAGGTCCACTGTAGCAGCGGGTTCAAAGGGTGGAGCAGTCAAGGCTTGAAGAAAGTACAGTTTTGTACCTACCATAAATGTAGATGTTCGAGGGCTATTACAGCTGCAGTAATTACATATGGGTTTTCAGGCGGTCCCTCGGGCGGCCGAATTCCAAAGTCTTGGTCCGGCGTGGTTGTTGTCGCACTCTTCTGGCGTCAGGAAGGCTAGAGTATAAAAGACACAGCCGTCGCCATCTTCTTCAGTCTTTCTTGCCCCAGATGTCAGGTGCCCCCAAAAGGAAGGCAATACATAAATTAGTGTAATACACAAAAGTAAGCAAATAAAACATAGTAGGATAACCCAGTCAGCAGGTATGAATAGTTATTCAAACCCCAAGGTCTTACCAAGAGGGGAAGGAGGGTGGGAAACCTGTACTGCAGCTGTAATAGCCCTCGAACATCTACATTTATGGTAGGTACAAAACTGTACTATGTTCATCGTGCATTACAGCTGCAGTAATTACATATGGGTAGAATCCCAAAGCTATGTATAGGGTGGTAGGTACTATACGGGACTGGGTTGAGCTAGAATGCCCTGCAAAACTGCAGTAGCAAAGCCTGCTCTTGTTCTGGAGTATAAAGGCAGATGGTAGTGCTTTGTGAAGGTATGTACAGAGCTCCAAGTGGCTGCCTCCAAGATATCTTTAGTAGGCACTCCTCTGAGGAAGGCTGTAGAGGTGGCTGTGGCCCTAGTGGAGTGTGATCTGATACCAGTAGTGCGAGCTTTCCATGATAGGAATAACAGAAGCGTATGCAGTGACCAATCCACTTGGAAATGGTCTGTTTAGTTACAGGTTTCCCTTGACCCCCCACAGCATAGGAAACTAGGAGTTGATCTGATTTTCTGAATGGCTTGGTTCTGTCCAAGTAGTAACGTAGCTGCCTATGGATATCTAAAGAATGAAGCAGCCTCTCCTCTTTGTTTTGAGGATTACAGTAGAAGGTAGGAAGGTGTATGGCCTGGTTTAGGGCTACCCTAGATACTACTTTAGGCATAAAGGAAGGGTTAGTACGCAGGGAAACCCTGTCCTGATGGAATATGAGGAATGGCTGCACCGCCATGAGGGCCTGTAACTCAGATACCCTACGAGCTGAAGTGATGGCCAGGAGAAAAGCTGTTTTCCAGGACAAATATTGTAATTCTGCTGAAGCAGCTGGTTCAAAGGGAGGCAATGTCAATTTTTCCAGTACATAGTTAAGGTCCCAAGCTGGCACTGGTTGTTTCCTTGGAGGCCTTATGTTCTTAGCCCCTCTGAGGAACTGTCGTAGGAGTGGGTGTGAGAATAAAGGAGGATCCATATTGAATTCTGCAGAGATTGCTGAGGCATGTATCTTGATTGAGGAAAGAAAGTCCCTTGCTCAAAAGTTCAGTTAGGTACTGTAAAATCTGAGGCAGGTTTAATTTTCTAGGATCCTGTCCTCATTCTTCATTCCAACAGCAAAACCGCTTCCATTTTGCAGAGTAAGCTTTTCTTGTAGATGGTCTTCTAGCCTCCAAAATGACATCCTGCACTTCTTTGGAGAGTAGTGTCTGATGTGAAGTTAAGGAATTTTCCATGCAGCTAGGCTGAGAGTTTTCAGCTGACTGTGTAGGGTTTTGAAATTGTTCTGCGTCAGCAGTAGAGGTGTTAGAGGCAGGGGCCACGGAGGAGTGTGTGTTAGGCTCCTCAATAGTGGGTACCAATGTTGTCTCGGCCAATCTGGAGCAATCAGTATCATCCTCGGCTTGTCTGTTCTTGCTTTCAAAAGCACCTTGGGCAGCAGAGGTAGTGGTGGGAATGCATAAACTGACCAAGTTGTCCATGTGAATGAGAGGCGTCCACTTTCCAAGCCTTTGGGTGGGAGGTCCTTGAGCAAAACTTTTTTAATTGATGATTTTTGTGGGAGGCAAATAGGTCTATGTCTGGCCTTCCCCATGCTTGAACAATCTGCATGAATACGTGTGGATGTAGCTTCCATTCGTGAGGATCTGTCATATGCCTGCTCAGAGTGTCTGCCAGTGTGTTTTCCATTCCTGGCAGGTACTGAGCCTGAAGTTCTATTTGTCTTTCCAGAGCTAGATTCCAAAGAGTCATGGTTAGTCTGCACAAGGGGTATGAATGAGTCCCTCCTTGTTTGTGTACCACATTACTGTGGTGTTGTCTGTTCTTATGAGCAGTTGTCCTGGATGCAGGAATTCTCTGAATGCTGAAATTGCATTTATTACTGCCAGCATTTCTTTTTGATTGATGTGAAGGTGCTTTTCTGCTTTGGGCCATTTGCCCTGAATGCACCTGTCCTTCATGTGTGCCCCCCAGGCGTAATCTGAGGCGTCTGTGGTTATGACTTGTGTAGCTTGAGGCTTGCAGAATGGGAGGCCTTTGTTTACTTGGCATGCTTGGGCCCACCATATGAATTCCTTTTGAAGACAGGGAATTATTGGAATCTCCACTTCTAAGCTGTGACTGTGTTGAGACCATAGATTTTTTAGGTACCATTGAAGTTTCCTCATGTGCAGCTTTGCACATGGGATTAGAAGAATGCAAGATGCCATGAATCCCAGAGCCTGCAGGATTTTCCTTGCAGTAAGCCTGGTACTTTTTGCAAGCATTTTGAAGTAATGAGATAGTTGCCCTTGTTTTTCTGTTGTTAGGTAAGCCATCTGGGTGTTTGTGTCCAAGTTGGCACCCAGGAAGGTTGTTTTCTGAGAGGGTGTTAGCTTTGATTTCTCCTTGTTGATGGTGTATCCCAGAGAAAGCAATAAGCGTGTCACATATGCCAGATGTTTGAGAAGTACGTGTTTGCTGTCCGCTTGGATCAGGCAGTCGTCCAGATAAGGATAAATTTGTATCCCTTGAAGTCTGCAGTATGCAATCACTGATGCCAGGCACTTGGTGAATACTCTGGGCGCAGTAGATAAGCCAAAGGGCAATGCAGAGAATTGGTAGTGGTTTGAACCTGCAAGAAATCTGAGGTATCTTCTGCAACTTTGTCTGATTGGGACATGCAGGTATGCCTCCTTGAGGTCCAATGTTACCAGCCAAAACCCCTTGCCCAGCATGGGAAGGAGTTGCTGTAATGTGAGCATCTTGAATTTTGGTACTAGAAGGAATGTGTTGAGAATGGATAAGTCCAGAATGGGTCTCCAGTCGCTTCCTTTTCTTGGCACCAGAAAAAGCCTTGAATAAAAACCTTGTGCTTGTTGGTGCGTAGGTACCTTTTGTATAGCCCTCATGTTTAGGAGCTTTGCGATTTGTAGTTGTGCCTCTACCCTTTGATTTTGTGGTAGGTTTGGCATGCCTCTCATTTTGGAAGAGTGTGAAAATGAAATTTGTAGCCTCTGTTTATTATGTCCAGAATCCATTTGTCTGTTGTGACAATATGCCAATTGTTTGCAAATAGTGCCAGTTTTCCTCCCAAAGGTGCTGCCAGTTGAATTCTGCTTGGCATGGAAATGAGAGTCATTGAGTCTGCTTTCTGTACTGCTGTGCACTGTCGTCACCACTTCTTGGTGTTGGTGATTGCCATTGTCTGCCTCTGTAGGACCCTTGGGGTTGTCCTCTGCCCCTTCGCCTGTATCTGCCTCTTTGGGCTTTGTCAGTGGTTGGAAAGGACCAGTTTTTGACGGCCAATTCCTGCTGAACCTTGGTGGCTGAACCTGTAAGAAAGCTTTGACAGTTTGCATAGATTTTGCCTTTTCTTCCATTTCCACGTAAAATATCCTCAGCATTACCACCAAAAAGAACATCCTTATGTAACGGTGCATCCAGAATTTTTGCTTTCACCTGGTCTGGAAGATTTTGTTCCCTTAGCCATGCATGTCTGCGAATGACTGCTCCAGTGGCGGCCGATCTGCTGGAGGCCTCTAGTGCATCATAACCACATTGTAAGGTGTGCTTGCCCACTTGTTCAGCACTATGCATCATATCCTGCAACTCTTTTAAATCTGGTTGTTCAGGCTGTGACATTTTGGTTTTTAATTGTGATAACAGAAATTGCTGATATTTAATCATATGAAACTGGCAGTTTAAGGCCCTCATGGCAAGGGTGGCCGAGGTGTAAACCTTCTTACCCCACCTTTCTAGAGATCTAGATTCCCTTTCCGCAGGTAGTGGATTCTTGGCCGTGGAAGCCTTAATTCCTTTAGGGCCTTGAGATATAGTTTCAGGGTCTGCATTATGGCCTTTATAGAGGAACTGATGGGAATTAGGAACTCTGTAATACCTATCCGGCTTAACTGGTGCAGGAGGCAGAGAATCAGGATTAAGACAGGCCTCCGAGTATACATCATCCAAAACCTCCAAAACAGGAGGAATAGCCAGAGGTCTATGCTGAGGTAACCAGAGGAATTCCCTAAGCCTTTTCTTGGAGTCTGAAAAGTCTTGGCCTTCCCAATGGAAGTGCTCTCTCAAGGAGTGTAAAGTTTCCCCAAAGGAAAAATCCTCAGGGGGGGATACAGAAGGAATAGACTGCTCTGCATCCGAATCCTCAAAGGGTGAATAAGATTGTTCTTCAGCATCAGAATGTTCTGATAAAATGGATTCTTGGTCAGAAGGAGGAGAATCCTCCTCCACTCTGGGTCTCTTGTCCGGAGGGGCCTGTGAGCCTCTGATAAGAGTGATCAGGTCTTCAGCCATTTTAAGCATGTGCTTCTTAGGCGTGGGCCCAGGTCTTGGGCCTTGTGAGGCAGGCCTAGAAAGTTGCTTGGCTGATTTGGCTTTTGTAAAGGCCTTGATGGAGAATGAAGATGAAGGCCTAAATACACCATGGGTGGATGTAGATCTATCCACATTGGTGGGTTCGACATGAGCAGGGGCTTCGGTTGTAGTTTGGGAAAGAACCGAAGAACCAGCGGTCTCAGGTACAGAAGACCCCGCCGAGGAGTGTCGCCGGTAGTCAGGGACTGCAAAGGCGTCTCACTGAGAACCGCCCACGTGGAGCTTGTTTCGTGGTGTCGGTGGAGACCGCAGTTCTCGACTGACGGTCCTTTTCTTTGCGTTTTCTGGACATAGCGGTAGTCGGAGTATCCGACGACATTTTATAATTAAACGCTTTGCCAAAATAGTGTTGGGCGAACTCCGACGCTTGATAGTGCGTTTATTGAAGGTAGCACAAAGCGGCAGCCCAAGACGTCGTGGTCTGGGCCCAAACAAGGTATGCAAAGGGAATGGAAATCCTTATGCGGTATTTGCTTCCCACAAGAAATACAATTATTAACTTTTTCTGACATCGGTCTGAGGCAAGAAAAGATTCCCCAACGGGGTACTTAGCTTTAATGAAGACTTTGGTTCCAAATTTTTTCGTAATTCAGGAGCTGGCCGACCGGCACTTGCGAACTGCTTCTGCCGGGCACCGCAAAGACTGGAGAAGATGGCGTCGGCTGTGTCTTTTATACTCTAGCCTTCCTGACGTCAGAAGAGTACGCGACAACAACCGACGCCGGACCAAGACTTTGGAATTCGGCCGACCGAGGGACCACCTGCCGGCTGAAAACCCATATGTAATTACTGCAGCTGTAATGCACGATGAACATCTAGAGTAAGATCCCATGGGGGTACGGCTTCTTTTACAGGAGGTCTAAGTAAAAAGGTACCCTTGAGAAAGGTTTTACACAATTTGGCTGACATCAAGGGTCCTGTATCATGTCCCACATGGTAATGAGAAATGGCTGCCAATTGCACTTTGACAGTTGAACAACTAGCACCTTCTTGAAAGAGTTCAGTTAGGAAATCTAAAATGGATGTGAGAGGGGCCGTAAAGGGATCTAGCTTTTCCATTTGCTGTGATATACCTTCCTGGTGGAGGGCTTATGTGCTGCCACGAGGATGGCTTTGACTTGTGAAGAGATACCGAGTCCTAACTAGGAGTGGAACTGGAGCAACCAAGCTGTCAGTTTCAGATTGTCCAGGTTTGGAGTTGGCAAGTCCAATGGATGGGAGATGAGATCCGGGATGGGATCTAGAATCCAAGGGTGATTCACAAGGTGAGACCACAGGTAAGGGAACCAAATTTGTCGAGGCCAGAATGGGGCAATGAGAATCATTTTGCTCCCCAATCGCGAGGCTTTCTGTAGTAGTTGTAACATCATTGGAAGAGGAGGATAGGCATAGAGTAGACCGGGTGGCCAAGCATGCACCAGAGCGTCTCTTGGAGAGTCCCCTGGTGGGGGGATTAGAGCGAAGAAATTGTCGCATTTGGCGTTTGATGGAGATGCAAAAAGATCGCAGCAGGGTTGCCCCCATGTTGCGAATATCTGCTTCGCTACTAGAGGATTGAGAGACCACTCGTAGGGGGTAAGAAGGGTGTGGCTGAGCTTGTCCGCTAGGATGTTGGTCCTCCCTGGAATGCGTTGCAATCAAGCGGTTGGTGGAGATCGCCCATTCCCACACTCTCATGGCGCAAAGAGGATAAGATCTGGTTCCCCCCTGTTTGTTGATATACCAGACCACTGACATGTTGTCTGAGTGAATTGCAATCGTTCCTGCGGGAAGGAAGCTCTGAAGTGCTTGCAACGCTAACAGCACCGCTGTCATCTCCAGAACGTTGATATGCAGGGAGGTCTCTGTATCGTTCCACGTGCCTTGGACTGTCCTGCCTGAGTAATGCCCCCCCCCACCCGAGGCAGGAAGCGTCCGTGGTCACCGTGGCAATGGGGGGAGAGGTGCAGAAGGGTCGGCCCGTATGGAAGTTTGATGCTTGGAGCCACCATAGTAACGCCCTTCTGCAAGCCTTGCTGATAGTAATGGGGTGGTGGAGAGGGAGTGATAGGAAGGACCATTGCACTAACAGAGTCCACTGTAGGACTCGCATGTTCAAGCGGGCGCATGGAAGGAGTGTAATCGCTGCTGCCATGGAGCCTAGTGCCCTCAGGATCAATTCTGCTGGTAAAGCCTCTGAAAGAAGGATAGCCCGCACATGGAGTTGAAGATTTCTGATTCTCTCCGCAGTTAGGAAGGCTCGCAAATCTCTGGTGTTTATTCTGGCACCTATAAATTCTATGATCTGTGTTGGAGCCAGTAGGGATTTGCCGACATTGATAGTAATGCCTAGTTGTGGGGCTAGATGGAGAAAGAAGTCTCTGGCCGTGCAAAGTAGATGCCTTGTTGGTGCGGTCAGGAGCCAGTCGTCCAGGTACGGGAAGACCTGAATTCCCTGGAGTCTCAGGTGGGCCGCAATCACTGCTAACACCTTGGTGAACACCCGGGGGCTGTGGTGAGGCCAAAGGGAAGGACCCTGAACTGGTAGTGACCGTCTCCCAGTCGGAAGCGAAGGAACCTCCTGGATCGTTTGTCCATTAAGATGTGGTAATACGCATCCTTGAGGTCTACAGAGCACATCCAATCATTCTCCCTCAGAAGGGGGGGGATAGACTGAAGAGTGACCATTCGGAATTTTTCCTTGGTTACTGACAGGTTCAAGCGGGAAAGGTCTAGGATGGGTCTCAGATCCCCCATCTTTTTTGGCACTAAAAAGAACCTGGAGTAGAACCCTAATCCGAGCTGGTCTTGGGGGACGGACTGGATGGCTCTTTTTCTTAGCAGCTGCTGTATTTCTGCGGCTGCGGCCTCCCTGTGATCGGGTGGTACATCGGGGAGGTTCTTGGATTGGGGGACATGGAGAATTATCTTGTACCCTCTGGATATGATGCGAAGCACCCAGCGGTCTGTTGTGATGGACTCTCATGCCGCTAGATGCTTCGAAAAACGCCCACCGACTGCCTCCACAGTGCTGCGCGGGCCGTTCAGAGAAAGGTTCTCTGGACCCGAAATTTCTCGGAACCCCTCTGCCCCTAGGGCGACGTCCTCCCTGTCCACCTCTGCCATGGTAGGACTGGTTGTCCGGAGCTGGTTGGGAATGTTGTGATTTTCGGAACCACATCTTCTTCTGACCCTTTTGGTTCCTTGAAAAGGACCGCTGGGGAGCAGAGAAGTGGACTCCGACGGCAGACAACGTCTTCCCGTCCTTCTCGCTCTGGACAAGCGTGTCGCGAACTGTTTTGCCAAAAAGGGCAGAACCATCAAAGGCGTTGAAGGGCTTTAAAGGGCTCCGTAAAGTCGCAATGACGGAGCCAGGCCTGACGTCTCATGACTAGGCCTGCTCCGCTGGCCCTAGCGGCTCCCTCTGTGGCATGGGACAATAGCCGCATAGAGGTGTTAGAAATAGATCTTAGAGTGGCCATTGGTGGAGTATAAATGTTTATCCTCCTCCGACATGGACTCAAGAGATGCAGCGTATTCTTTGATAAGATCCGCTGCATCCTGATGACATGTGCCATATAGTTCAGAGACCTTACAGAGAAGGTCGCTGAACTAAAGACTCGCTTCCTAAGCGATCCATCAAATGAGACTCTTTGCTCGGTGGATGGACTGAGGGACTCTCCTGAGCTAATTCCCTCTTTGTGGCTGCCGCGTCAACATGGCATCTACAGGGGGCCCTTACTCCAATGAGACCGGTCAGAGGGGGCTAAGAATCCTATCCGCCGTTTGGGTATTGGCTCCACGGTGTCCGGATCCTTCCATGCCCTGGTGGTAATAAGGTCCACCAGGGATCGGCTGGAGGACACCCAGGAGGTAGGGCCTGCCTCGAATGCCTCCAGAAACACGGACTCGTCAGATGAAGACTTGGGGGCAGACCACCCACCTCTGATTCTTAGCATCTCCATGATGTCTCCAAAGGAGACATCCTCAGGGGGTGATCTTGGGGAGCCTTCCCCTTCCTCCAAGTCCGTGTCTTCGGTTAAGGACTCAGGGGAGTCCACGTGCCTCCTTTTGCACTTATGCTTGCGGGGCTCGCCAGCGACATCTTGTTCCAATGGAACTATCTGTGACATTGAAGCAGGCTGTCCCTTTGGCCGGGTGATGGAAGCCTGGCCCAGCAGAGAGGGAGTGCAGGGAGGAGTCGATGCAAGGGCCGGGGGTCCGGATGCTCTCAACAGAGCCCTCTCCACAACATCGAATGCCGAGGGAGAGCCACTCTCCAATGGATCCGAAAGTCGGCTCCCACTCGGATCCGATGAAGGGATCGGAGCCGGCGCCGAGACCGTCGGATCCGAGGGACCAGTGTGCTCAGACCTGGACGGAGCCGAAGGCACACTGAATCCCGGATCCGGCTCGGACCACGGCTCCGAGAGGTCGGATCCGACAGACTCGGGGGTAGGGTCGGATCCGAAGTACACAGTACTGTCGGCACCGACCCACCCCCGGCTCCAAGGCTGCTCGGCTCCGAACCTGGGTAGCGGGTCAGAGAAGGAGCAATTGGGTGGAAAAAAGGTGTCGAGCTCCCCCCCTGAGGGGGGGGAGGCAAGAGCACTCCCATCTGCAGCTGGGCCTGGATGAACCTTCGCATCATCCGGTCCAAGTCTGCATCTGATAAGCTGAAAGTGGATCTCGAAGAGGCCACCGAGGCAGGCCTGGAATGCCGCCTCGATGACCTCGACGGAGATCAGGTCTCCTCCTCCTCGGGCCCTGGGGAGAAAGAAGGGGATCGGAGCCGGGGAGGAGGAGACCTAGAAGCAATGGAGAGAGAAGCCCGCTTAGCTGGCGGGGCCGAAACGGAGGTCTCGGCCCGCCGCTTTTGGTGCTTCTCCCTCCGTTTCTCCCTCCTGGCCTCCCTGTCCTCCGACACTTTAGCGGGAGTTTGAGTCCCAGTCGGAGGCAGGGGGGCAGGAGTGGCAACCATCACAGGCTGCGATGGAGCCACAGGAGTGGTAGAGGAAGCAGAGGCCGAAGCCGAATCCGGGGGTAGAAGTCCCGCCAGGACCAGCTTCGACCTCCGCTCTTTCAGTGCCCTGGGGTTGAACGCTGCACAGATAGTACAGCCCGAGGTGAGGTGTTCAACCCCAAGGCACGAGCGAATGTGGCCATCAGCCGGGGAGAGCTTATGGCCACACTCGGTACATTTCGAAAATATGGCCTTTGGGGCCTCAGCCATTCCCTTTTTTTTTTTTTTTTTTTTTTTTAGAGCAAAGAAAAACAAGTACACACACACACAGGCCCCAAAAGCACACCACAAACACTCACACACTAGCGACCAGCGAAGGGAGGGTATTCTCTGAGCATGTAGCCCAGGCCGGTATGACCCTGACCTTGAGTAGCATCTTACCCTCACCAAGAATGATGCCACAATATGAAGACAAGATGATCAATTTCAACAATTGGCTTAAGTATTGGTGTCATTCAAAGGGGATCCAATGCCTGTCAGCTTGGGATGATATGCTAGACAAGCCACGATGCTTCGCTAGGGACGGCTTGCACCTGTCACCCCTGGGCTTTCGGATATTGGCAAAGGCTCTTGCTACCCCCATAGTGCCTTTTTAGGCAAGGCTCAAAAGACAAACCCACCTCCATAGATATCACAATGGATAAGAAACTAAGAGTAATGCTACTCAACGCCAGAAGTCTAAACCTCAAGATGCATGCACTCGAAACTCTCCTTAGCATGGAGAACATCGATATCTGTGCAGTAACAGAAACCTGGTTCAGGGCTCGAGAGCACCCCAGCACTACCAGGTTTTACCTCATACCATGCTTTTGCCCCAAAACTTGGACCGAACCACAAAAGGAGGGAGTATCGATATTCATCAAAGATACCCACACCTCCAGGTTGGTGGCAAAGCAGCATCAGAGACTATCCATGTGCAACTAACAGTGGGTAAAACTGCCTTCCAGTTTATAGCCTGCTACAGACCACCCTCCCAAACCCAGGAACCCCACTCGGCCTTCCTGAGAACACTGGAAAATATGAAGGTCTCTCCAAACACCATTATATTGGGCGACTTCAACTACCCAAACATAGACTGGGAGCATTACTCTAGCTCCAACACCCTAGCCCAAAGGTTCCTAGAATTTATAAACTCAAATGCTATGGAACAACTTGTTACCACTCCCACAAGAGGGAAAACATACTGGACCTGATCATCACCAACATGGGGACTCTATGCTCCAGACCAGAAGTGTGTCCCTCACTGGTAAGATCAGACCATAAACTAATCTCACTGGATATTCACATCCCGACCCACCTGCCCAGAAAACCACAGTGAAAACTTCTCTAAAGCAAATTTTACACTCCTCAAAATTGAGGTGGAATCCTTCAAAGCCCCGGCCTGTGGAAAATACAGCCCAGACCGCAGAATCCTTTATAAACGCATTCTATGAACACCTTCAGGAATGCATGGATCATGATCCCAAATAAAACCAAGACCCAATCCTCCAAAGGCAGGCGTCCTGTCTGGTGGACCCCAGCCATAAACAAACTATACAATAGAAGGAGGAAGCTACTAAATGAAAAGCAAAATCCCAAAAGGAAGGCATCACTGATCAGTATTAGCAAAAACTACGGGCACACATAAAATTGTCTAAGGCCAGCTTCGAGAAAAATTGCACAGGATACTAAGGATAATCACAAGGCTTTCTTTAGTTATGTTAGGAACCTGGGTGGTAATTCCCAGATATGCTCAGAATTAGTCCAAAATGACAAAAATACACGAACCCACAGACATTGCCAACATCCTAGCTGACAGGTTCAGCAAACTTCTCCCTCCCCACCAAAAGGGCAAATATCTATCCCAGCAGAGTGCTGCCCTGACATCTCAGATGCTCAGGTAAGAGCCGCCCTCTCCAAAGCAAAAACACAGCATCAATGGGACCAGATGGTGTCCCGCCCTACATGAACTCAAAGAAGAGCTAAACCCAAACATAAAACTACTGTTCAATCTCAGCCTTACTACAGGATATGTGCCCAAAGAGTGGCGTACAGCAACAGTGGTCCCTCTCCATAAAGGTGGTGCCTCGACGGATCCTGGAAACTATCGCCCATAAGCCTGACTAGCTTGGTCTGCAAAGCTATGGAAAGGATCATCATGGACCTCATAAATAAAGATATTGGGGACCTACAAACACTGGATCCTACCCAGTTCGGCTTTGTTAAGGGCAGATCCTGCCTCTTAAACCTGGTTGATTTCTTTGAAACAGTCACCAAGGCCATTGACAGGGAAGGTGGTCCACACAGCCTACCTGGACCTCGCAAAGCCTTCGATACAATACCCCACTCGGGCATTATAGATAAGCTCACCAGCTTAAATATAAACCCCTATGTCACTAGATGGATTGCAAACTGGCTCAAGGACAGAACCCACATGGTTAGAATTGCTGGAGCCATGTCAGACTCCAAACCAGTTACAAGTGGTGTCCCACAAGGCTCAGTCCTGGGACCTCTCTTGTTCGGTATATATTTCTCGGAGGTACAGGCCAACACGGAAGGACTGTGGCTGACCAAGTTCGCAGATGACTGCAAACTGGGTGCAATAATCGACTCTCCAGCCGACACAAGCATCCTCCAAAAGGGCCTCATAGAAACAGACAACTGGTGCCAGTGCCATGGCCTCAAGCTAAATGCAAAAAGTGTATAGTCATCCCCTTTGGCAAAAACAAAGTGCCCACAAATTACCACATGGGTGGAAATCCATTAAGTACAGAAGAAGTAATTAGGGACCTGGGGACCCAAGTTGATAGCAATCTCTCATTTGACAACCACGTGGCCAAAGTGGTTAGAAAAACATTTTATATAGCCCACCTAATCATGAAGGATTCACATCTAGATTAGGGGAGGTCATCGTGCCTCTTTACTCATCCCTCATCAGGCCCATAATTGAGTACAATGCTCCTTTTGGGATGTACCTTACCAGACACCTGCAGCAACTGGAAAGACCCCAAAAGTACCTCACCAAGAGGATCAAAGGGCTCAAACAGATGCCATATGCTGCCCGGTTAAAGAAACTCCAGCTCTACTCAGTGGCATACCGCCTGTTCAGAGGCGATCTGTGCCTGACGTATAAAGCCATGTCCAACCCGCATTAATGGACATGCTGCACCTCAGAAAATCCAAATCCCATCGAGCTACGCTACCGGAGACTTGAACCTCAGCACTGAAATAAATAGGACATGCTGGAGGGACAGATTCATAACCCAGAGGCTCCCTTCACTCTGGAATAAAATCCCAGTCCAGGTTAGGCAGAGTCCCTCATTGACTCTCTTCAAGAGGAATCTTGATGAGTGGATGGGAGATCGCAGGTTTACCCCGGGTATCACTTCTGTGTCACTGTTAGATAGAGGCACAGTATACTAACCTCGAAAAAGGGCATAGCAAAATAAATTTAAAATGGGTGGCGAAAGCCAAACACATTCTGGCTAGGCTTATAAATGCCCTAGGGCAGATAGCCTAGTATGAACCTATGAACCTATGAAATAAACAAAAAAATAGGGAACCTAACTCAGACACACTTAATAAAAGTTAATTTAAAGAAAAAAAAGTTTTCTGAAGAAAAAAGTTAGTCACTTATCTGGAGCTCAAGAAAAAGGATCCTGCCATCACAAGCGTGGCAAACTAGATCTGAGGTCATTGAGGGTTAGCAGGGGATTATGGGTGAAGGGAGGGGCTAGGAGCTCGGATCCATTAGCTTGAAACAAGTTGCCGGCTCGGATCCGATATCAGATCCGTAACCCACAGGTTGCAGACAAATGAACATTCCTACTTCAGATCTTAGCTTTACTTGATCTGGCAAGTTTTGTTCCTTTAACCAAGCATGCCTTCTAATGACTGTACCAGAGGCAGCAGCCCTACAAGAAGCCTCTAAGGCATCAAATCCACAGTGTAAACCATGCTTCCCAACTTGTTCAGTGGCATGCATTAAGTCATGTAATTCCTTATCATCTGCACAGGCGGAAATGGAAGTTAGCTTTTGTTTCAAAACAGACAGAAGGAATTGCTGGTATTTCAGCATATGAAATTGACAGTTTAAAGCCCTAATAGATAAAGTAGCTGAAGTGTACACTTTTTTGCCCCATCTTTCTAAAGATCTGGAATCCTTCTCAGTGGGAATGGGGTTTTTAGCAGAAGCGGCCTTAACCCCCTTAGGGCCCTGAGAAATGGTTTCAGGATCAGCAGTAGGGTTCTTGTATAAAAACTGGTGGGAATCAGGAACCCTATAATATCTGTCTGGCTTAACAGGAGCTGGAGGAAAAGAGTCAGGAGTTAAGTTAGCCTCCGAAAAAGCATCATCCACAATATCCAAAATAGGAGGAATAGCCAGGGGTCTATGTTGGGGAAGAAGAAGAAAATCCCTTAGTCTTTTCTTAGATTCAGAGTACTCCTGTCCTTCCCAGTGAAAATGTTCCCTCATTTCATGCAAAGTTTCCCCAAAAGAGAAATCCTCAGGGGGAGAAGAATATTCCTGGTCAGAAGAAGAAACTGAAGAAACAGAAGCCTGATCAGGGGAGTCATAATACACTTCCTGCCTTGGCCTTTTATCTGGAGGGGGATGTGAACCCCTAATCATAGTAAGTAAGCCCTCCGCCATCTTAAGTAACTGTTTCTGAGACTTGGGTGCCGGATCAGAAGAGGCCTGGGCTGCAGTCTTTGATCTGGAAGGAGTCTTTGCCTTTGTCTTTGGCTTTGCCTTTATTAGAAGCTGAGTAGGCCTGAAAACTCCCTCGGAAGCCGGTACCTGCACAGCGGCTCCGGACCCATCCGAAGGAGCATTGTCCGAAGGTCCTGCAACAGAAATATTCAAAGGCCTAGTTGGCTCCTCGTGGGAGTCCGTTTGACTATCGGTTCGAAATGGCGGCGACAGGGGCTGCAAAAGCGCCTCACTGACGACGGCCGAACCTGAAGCTGGCTCTGCTTGTACAACATCGTCTGATTTGGACCTCGGAGGCCTGTATTTATCCTTGCGTCGTTTGTGAACTCCGGTAGCTGGAACGGTATCAGACGACATTTTGTAATTAAAACGCCTACCGAAGTAATGAAATGCAAAATCGTACCTTCGTTTAATCGTACGTTGATTGAATCTAGCACAAAACCGACAACTAGCTACGTCGTGGTCAGGGCCTAAGCAAGGAATACAGTAAGAATGAAAATCCTTATGAGGTATTTGCTTCCCACATGAAATACAATTATTAACTTTTTCTGACATCGGACTGGAGCAAGAAAAAAGTTTCCCTAACGGGGTACTTAGCTTTGAGTAGAAGAAGAAAGTCTTCGGACTAAAGTACGTTTATAAAAAATTGTCAGGAGTCAGCCGACCGGCACTTGCGAACCGCTATCACCGTATGGCAAGAAAGACTGAAGAACATGGCGTCGGCTGTCAGTTTTGCACTCCTGGCGCTCTGACGTCAGGGAGCATGGCTGAGCAGCCGACGCCGGACCAAGACTTTGGGATTCTGGCCGACAGAGGACTGCCTGCCGACCGAGGACTGCCTGCCGGCAGGGGAGAACCCTACAGTCATGACTGCAACAGTGAAACATGATGAACATCTGATAGTGTGTGTAGCCTGCTTTAAAGCGTAGGTATCTTCTGCAAGATTTTGAATTAAGAAATGCCATAGATACTGTTCCACAATTTTCTTTTAAAAATAACAGATCCTTGAAAAGGCATCTGTGCTACAATATTTCTACTTTTAACAAGGTTTTGCAGTCAAGAGAGGCATGGTACTTTTAAATGCAGGAATTGCACAGCCTGCAAGTTTATACACTCTAGTCCTACTTACATGCACCCTAATATGCACTTTAAAATAGACACAAACTTTTATGCTGACTGCAGGACTAAGAACATTGTTTATTTTAGTTACTGCACTTTCTGCAATGCTTTTTATGTAGGCTTAACAGACAACTCAAAGACAGGGTGCTGGAACATCAGAGAGACATTAGAAACAAGAAAAACACCAATGCCCTTGCTAAGCATAGTATGCGCCATGGACAGGAACATCATTTTAAATTCCTTGTGCTAGAGATCATTCCTGAGAGTTTAAGAGGTGGAGATCTGAGGAATCGCACAGAATCTGCAGAGCAAAAATGGATTCAGTCTCTTAATGCTGATAAAATACCAGGTCTTAATGAAGTTGTCTCTGTTAAGCCTTTTTTAAAAGCTAAACCTCTCAAACAATGAGTATAGGATTGTTTTTTATACATATCTTTTATATATTTTTTTTTTATCTTTTTTATATTTTGCCTGCTTTCTTGTTGTGACATTTTTCTCTTAGATAAGTGATGCTTTTATCACTGCTTTAATTGACTAATTAACTTATGGTATTTAACTGCATTTGTTACTAGTTTAGAACACTCTGATGAAGCGGTGAGAGCACACCGTGAAAGTGCTTACTCTCTTTTGTGTGCATTAAAGTTTATTGTTTTACCTTCAGCTGTGTTAGCTTTGGTACTTTTTTGTTTTTCTTAGTATCTTCTGCAAGATTTCCTGATTGGGATGTGCAGGTATGCTTCTTTTAAATCTAGTGTTGCCAACCAGGCATCTTTGCCTAGCATAGGAAGTAATTGGTGAAGAGTCAGCATCTTGAATTTTGGAATCTCCAAAAAGGTGTTAGACAGGTCCAGGATAGGATGCCATGAATTGTCTTTCTGTGTACCAGGAAAAGTCTCTAGTAGAAACCTTGTACCTTTTCCTCTTCTGGTACCAGTTGAACAGCCCCCATGCTTAAGAGAGAAAGTACTTGTTTTGGGGCCTCTGCCCACTGATTTGGGGGTAGGTCTGGCCACCCGCTTGGTGTTGGCAACGTGTAGAAGTGAAATCTGTACCCCTGGGACACTATTTAAAACCTATTTGTCCTGGGTAATGAGTTCCCAATTCTTTGCATGAAGAGCAATCTTTCCCCCCAAAGGGGCAGTCAGTTGATAAGTGCTTGGAAATTTTAAAAAGAAGTCACTGAGACAGTTTACCACAGGGGGGAGTCTTATTATTCCCAAATTTGGAAGTGGATGCCCCCCACTGCTTAGTTATGCGTGTCCCCTGGGACTGAAACCTGGGGTTTTTGCTGCGTCTGGGTTTGGCTTGAGAAGACCTGGAAGGGGCTGGAAAGGACCAATTCTTAAAGGGCCAGTGCCTACTAAATCTAGGAGGCTGAACTTGTAAAAAAATCTTTAACAGTTTGCATAGATTTAGCTTTATCTTCCATCTTTTTAAGAACTTCCTCAGCCTTGTTGCCAAACAGGCGGTCCTGATTTAAAGGAGCATCCAACAATTTAGCTTTAACATGATCAGGCAAAGATTGCTCCTTAATCCAAGCATGCCTTCTGAGCACAGACCCAGTAACAGCAGCCCTACAAGAGGCCTCTAATAAATCAAAACCACATTGCAAAGTATGTTTTCCAACTTGTTCAGCAAAATGCATTAAATCCTGTAATTCTTTATTTTCCACACAGTCAGGAATCAACATCATTTTCTGTTTAAGCAGTCCAATAACATGTTGCTGATACTTTAACATATGAAACTGGCAGATTAAAGTCCTAATGGCCAAGGTTGCAGAAGTGAAAACCTTCTTACCCTATCTTTCCAGCGCCCTGGAGTCTCTATCAGAAGGGGTAGGATTTTTAGCAGTAGAAGCCTTAATGCCCTTGGGCCCCTGTGAAATAGTATCTGGATCTGCAATAGGATTTTTAAAAATGAACTTGTGGGACTCGGGGACCCTGTAGTATCTGTCAGGTTTTCTGGGAGCAGGAGGCAGGGAATCAGGGGCCAAAGTAGATTCCGAAAAAGCATCATCAACAATGAGCAGTACAGGAGGAATAGCTAAAGGCCTATGCTGAGGTAGGAGAAGGAAATCCCTAAGCCTCTTTTTTGAATCAGAAAAATCCTGGCTTTCCCAGTGGAAATGCTCCCTTAGAGAATGCAAGGTTTCCCCAAAAGAAAAATCCTCAGGAGGGGAAGCAGAGGGAATGTAATCCTCTGCATCAGAATCTTCATAAGTAGATAAGGGCAAATCCAGATCATCAGAAGAATCAGAATCCTGATCAGAAGATTCATAATCAACTTCAGTCCTAGGCCTCTTAGAAAGGGGGGGGGGTGTTGGCTACCCCTGAATTAGAGTTATTAGATCTTCAGCCATTCTTATCATTTGTTTTTTAGGCATAGAGGCCTGAGCATGTGGCCTGGGCGTCGGTTTTTTAGGCATGGATCGAGATTTAGGCCCAAGTAAGGAAGGAGGCATCAATTTAATATGCAAGTCCATAGGCCTGAATACACCCTCAGAAGTCGGTGCCTGCACAGCGGCTCCGGACCCATCCAAGGTAGAGACATCCGCAGGTTCCATAGTTGAAGCATCTCGCAGCATACTGGACTCCGAATGGGTCTCAGTAGAGGTCTGCGAATCAGAAGTAGCGGGTATCAGGGGCTGCGAAAGCGCCTCACTGAGTACAGGTGACTGGCTTAGGAGAAGCGTCGTCGGCAGTTTTGGACCGCAGCGGCCTGTCTCTGTCTTTATCTTTGCGTTTTTTCGGAATCCTGATAGTCGGATGGCAGGCGGGGTCTTTTCAGATATCATGACCTGTAACTAGAAGTTATGAATCTCGGGTCTATATTAGATGATCGAACTTTCAAAAGTTCGAGTCTCATATTGTCGACACCATATGATCAAATTTTTGAAAGTTCGAACATTTTAACGTAGATCTCCGTACAGCGCGGAATGGGAAGATTTTCCTTTTCTGTAGTACAATCTCGGAGTTGAGCGGGGTGTGTGTGTGTGTGTGTGTGTGTGTGTGTGGGGGGGGGCACAGACCCTTACGTGGGGGATGCAGGGGGGCTTGCCCCTCTGCTAAAAACGTTCATGTAGATTATTTGTGTGGTTGTTTTTTTTTTTATTAGATAATCGAACTTTTAAAAGTTGGATCATATGGTGTCGACCATATGACAGTCGAACCTTTAAAAGTTCGATTATCTAATATAAACACTGAATCTCTACTTCCAGTTTCAAACATCCTTTTTGACTAGCCTAGGATTGTCTACTTGTCCCAGTGTGATCATAAAAACGTGTGTCAAGAGCCATCTGCCTGGGGGCCTACATCTGGTCAAACCATGGAGTAAGCATCTTCCTCCTGGAAAGACATGCTCTCAGATGAAAGTATGACAACTTCAGAGGTCCCAGGGATAGCATGCATCACAGCTGGGGGCTGCAAAAAAAAATCCACAGTTCAGTAATGTTTAAGCATAGGAAGACTTGCCAGGTTCGAAGTAATGCCTCCACTGTCTTGTCTGTCCTCATACTGGGCCCGCTTCTCTGTATACTTTTTATGCTTCAGTAGAGGGATGACTGCTGGGCACTGCTCGATAACGCAACTTGACTTAACAGGGACTTGAGCCCCCCCCATTTATTTAATTTTCCCCAAGCAGGCTTGGAGAAGTAATCCACCTCTCGGGGTTTTCTTACTATACTTCAAGCAGAAAATTCAAAAAGATGTTGGAGAGGACCCAAAATAACACACACACACATGAAATTTTTTTCGGAAGCCAGCATTTATACAAACACAGAAACACCTCAGATGGGGAGAACATATCACAAAACACACTGTCAACATCTGATCCCACTACCAGCAAACAGTCTTGACAATGAACAACAGGAGGTCCTCAATAGGGTACAACCTGTCCAACTCTTTAGGATGAGCCAACAGACCAACAGATGCTCTCACACAGTGTAATACTATATTGCAATACTCTGGAAATTGGGGCATATGTCGGACTTTTGCCTGTGGGAGTGATATATAGTGAGGAGTATACAAAAATGATCCATATAAAAAATGCACTTTGGCTTCATAGATTCCCCAGTTCCAGGTCAAGTAAAGTACAGTTGTGTACACTTACCATAAATGTAGATGTTTGAGTGTGTTCACTGTTGCAGTCATCGCACTTGGGTTACCTGCCTGAAGGTAGCCCTCAGTTGGCCCGAATACCAGTCTTGGGATTTCTGCATCGGATGCTGTCACCTCATCCATGACGTCAGGTTGTCAGGGGTATAAAACATGCAGCCGACACCATTGCATCAGTTTTTCTTGCCCCAGATGTCAGGAGCTCCCAAAATAGGAAGCAATCAAATGGTGTGGAACACCTCCAGTAAAAAGTAAATACCATTTCCATAAAATATTGCCAAAAAAGAGGATAAGTAGAAAGTATAGAAAGACAGGGGGCTGAAGGGGGGTAACCAGGACTGCAACAGTGAATACACTCAAACATCTACATTTACGGTAAGTGTACACAACTGTACTATGTTCTCCGTGTTTCACTGTTGTAGTCATCACGCTTGGGTTGATTCCCAAAACTGAGGAAGGGTGGAAGGCAGTCAAGAATTAGTAGGGCTGGATAGCAGGCCTTGTAAGACTGCTGTGGCAAATCCAGCTCTGGATTTAGAAAAGATACGCAAGTGGTAATGATTGGTGAAGGTGTGCACAGAACTCCAGGTTGCAGCTTCCAGGATGTCCCTGGTAGGGACTCCCCTGAGAAAAGCTGTAGAGGTTGAGGTAGCCCTAGTGGAATGAGGCCTGATCCCCTGTGGGGTAGGTTTTCCATAGTGATTGTAGCAGAAATGGATGCAGTGTGCTATCCATTTAGAAATGGTTTGTTTTGAAATGGCCTTGCCTTCTGCCCCTGTAGCAGAAGCTGGTTAGATTTTCTGAAAAGTTTAGTCCTGTCAAGGTAGAACCTGAGCTGTCTGTGCACGTCCAAGGAGTGCAGGATCCTTTCCCCTTTATCCTGAGGATTAGGAAAAAAGATTGGCAAATGGATACATTGGTTGAAAGCAACACTGGATACCACCTTAGGCATAAAAGATGGGTTTAGTCCTGAGGGAAACCCTGTCCGTATGGAAGATAATGAAGGGTTCCACAGCCATAAGGGCCTGTAACTCAGTCTTCTTGCTGAAGTGATGGCTAGCAGTAAGGCTGTTTTCCAAGAGAGGAAATTTAACTCTGCTGTAGCAGCAGGCTCAAAAGGGGAAATGTGAGCTTCTCTAGTAAAAAGTTAAGGTCCCAGACAAGAGTGGGAGCTCTCCTTGGAGGTCTTAAATTGTTAGCTCCTCTCAGGAACTGTTTGATCAGAGAATGAGAGAAGAGGGGTGGCTCAGTATTGTAATGAGCTGAGATGGCAGAGGCATGAATCTTAATTGATGAGAAGGATAGGCCTTTGTGGAGCAGCTCTGCTAGGTAATTTAGGATTTGAGGCAAGGAGGGCACAGCTGTGTCCTTCCCTTGAGACTGGCTCCAAGAACAGTATCTATTCCACTTTTCCGAATAGCATTTCCTAGTACTGGGCCGCCTGGCCTCAAGGTTAACATCCAGCACCTGTTTGCTGAGGGTTGCTGGTGATGTATTCAGGGAATAAGCCAGGCTGCCAGGTTCAGGGTTTGCAGCTGAGGATGCAAAATCTGTCCCTCCTGCTGGGACAGCAGAGAGGGGGTCTGATGTAGGCGCCAGGGTGGCACTGCTGTCAGACTGCGTAGGAGTGGGTACCAGTGCTGGCATGGCCAGTCTGGTGCAATAAGGATTGTCCTTGGCCTGTCCTGTTTGATCTTGAGTAGTACTTTTGGAAGGAGGGGCAGAGGGGGAAAGGCATAGATTGAGAGGTTTTCTCATGTGAAGGATAGGGCATCCACTTTCCAAGCTTGGCTGTGGAGAATTCTGGTGTAAAATTTGTTTAGTTGAAGGTTTTGGGGGATGCAAAGAGGTCCACCTCTGGTGTCCCCCACCTGTGTATTAGAAGTTTGAATGAGTCTAGTTCCAGTTTCCACTCGTGTGGGTCCATTAGATTTCTGCTTAAGTAGTCTGCCAATGAATTTTGTTTGCCTGGCAAGAATTGAGCTTGCAGGTGCACTTGGTTCCACAGGGCCATGGCTAACCTGCAGAGTGGGTAGGAGTCAGTTCCCCCCTGCTTGTTTTAAGTACCACATAACTGTGGTGTCGTCTGTCTTTATCAGGAGTTGTCCTGGCAGAATAAGTTATTTGAAGGCGGTCAGTGCATTCTGTACAGCTAACATTTCTTTTTGATTGATATGCAGGTGAATTTGTCCTGGGCTCCATTTGCCTTGAATGCATTTGCCTGCCATGTGAGCCCCCCATGCATAGTCTGATGTGTCTGTTGTCAGAGTCTGGATGGTGGGGAGTTGTGAGAAAGGGAGTCCCTTGTTGTGGTTGCAAGCCTCTGCCCACCAAAGGAACTCTGTCCTTAAGAAAGGAATGATAGGAATCACTGTTTCCAGGTCCTGGGAATGTTGACACCAGAGACTATTTAAATACCATTGAAGTTTCCTCATATGCAGTGTTGCATATGGAATCAGTAGAATACATGAGGCCATGAACCCTAGGGCTTGCAGTATTTTTCATGAAGATAGATGGGTTTGGGTGGCCAGTAGTTTGAAATAAGTTGTCAAATAAACCTGCTTTTCTAGAGTGAGGAATGCCATCTGGGAAGTTGTGTTTAAGCTTGCTCCCAGGAATACAATCTTTTGACTGGGTACCAGATGTTATTTCTTTTCGTTGATGGTAAACCCCAGAGAAGTTAGGAGTCCCTTTACAAATGTCAGGTGCTGAAGTAGCAATTGCTGACTGTCCGCCTGAATCAGGCAATCGTCCAAGTATGGGTAAATTTGAATATTTTTCTGCCTGCAGTAAGAAATGGCTGGAGCCACACACTTTGTGAATACCCAGTGTGCAGTAGATAAGCCAAAGAGAAGTGCAGAGAACTGACAGTGCATAGAGCCAGCCCTGAAATGTAGATATTTCCTGCAAGATTCCCTTATGGGGATGTGCAGATAAGCTTAAGTCTAGGGTGACTAGCCAGGAGTCCTTGGCTAGCATAGGAAGGAGCTGCTGGAGTGTAAGCAGTTTGAATTTTGCTACCACCAGGAAGGTGTTTAGGGTTGACAGATCCAGAATAGGGCACTAACAGTTCTCTCTCCTGGGCACAAGGAACAGCCTGGAGTAGAAACCCTGTCCCCTTTCCTCTGTTGGCACAGGTTGAATAGCCCTGATACTGAAAAGAGAAAGTACTTGCTTTTGGGCCTCTGTCCACTGGTTTGGAGGAAGGTCTGGTAATCCGCTTGAGGTTGGCAGAGAGTGGAAATAAACATTGTATCCCAGGGATACAGATTCTAAGACCCATTGGCCCTGGGTAATATACTCCCAGTTTTTTGCATGCAGGGAGAGTTTTCCTCCTAGGGGTGCCAGTACTTGGGCATGGCTGGGAAGGATTAAGGACAAGTCATTGAGAACTTTTTCCATAGGGGGGTGGCTTACCACTCCCAGTTTTTGAGGAGGGAGGACTCCATTGTTTAGATCTGTGCATACCCTGAGACTGTAGTCTTTGTGGTCGGTTGCCCCTGGGTTTGGGCTGAGAAGGTATGGAAGGGACTGGAAAGAACCCGTTTTTTGAAGGGCAATGCCTACTGAATCTAGGTGGCTGTACCTGTAAAATCTTTAACAGTTTGCATGGATTTAGCTTTTTCCTCCATCATTTTAAGAATTTCTTCTGCTTTAGAGCCAAACAAACATTATTGGTTTAATGGAGCATCAAGTAATTTTGCCTTGACATGGTCTAGCAAGATTTGTTCCTTCAGCCAAGCATGCCTTCTCAGAACAGACCCAGTGACAGAAGCCCTGCAAGATGCTTCTAAGGCATCAAAACCACACTTCAAAGTACGTTTACCAACTTGGTTTGCATAATGCATTGTCTTGTAAATCCTTATTTTCTGCACAATCAGGAATCAACAACATTATTTTGTTTAATTAGATCAATAATATGCTGCTGGTGCTTCAACATGTGAAATTGCAATTTAAAGCCCTGATGGCAAGAGTTGCAGAGGTATATACCTTCTTACCCAATCTGTCTAGACCCCTAGAATCCCTGTCCAAAGGGGTAGGGTTTTTGGCTGTAGAAGCCTTAATACCTTTAGGTCCCTGGGTAATGGTCTCTGGATCCATAGCGTGATTTTTAAAGAGAAATTTGAGAGAGTCAGGTACACTGTAGTATCTGTCAGGCTTTCTAGGAGCAGGTGGTAAAGTATCAGGGGTAAGGCTGGATTACATGAAGACATCATCTACAATATCCAGGACAGGGGGAATAGCTACAGGCATATGCTGAGGCAAGTCTAAAAATTCCCCGAGTCTCTTTTTGGACTGTGGGTAGTCCTGGCATTATCAGTATAAATGCACTCTTAGGGTATGCAAGGTTTCTCCAAAAGAAAGGTCCTCTGGAGGGGGGAGGGGGGGAGGGAGGGAATTGAATCCTCTGCATCTGAGGCCTCATAGGTAGATAAGGGTATGTCCTGGTAATCACAGGGGTCAGAGACATCAGACTCATGGTCTGAAGAATCAGAAGGAAAATCAGTTCTTTATCTTTTAGAGGAGGAAGGCTGGCTTCCCCTAATTAAAGTAATAAGGTCTTCAACCATTCTAAGCATTTGTTTCTGTGGCATGGGAGCTTAAGAATATGTTTTGTTTGTCGGTTTCCTAGGGATAGTGCCAACTCTGGGCCAGAAAAATTCGGTAGTTTTAGCTATTACCGAAGTAGTCGTTTTAATACGAACATAGGAAGGTCTGAATACACCCTCAGAAGCCAGTGCCTGCCCAGCGGCTCTGGACCCAACCAGGTAGAGACAGCCGCAGGTTCCATAGTCGAAGAAGCATCTCGCAGCATACCGAACTCCGAATGGGTCTCAGTAAAGGCCTGCAAATCTGTAGAAGTGAGTAACAGAGGCTGCGAAAGCGCCTCACTGAGTACAGACGGACCGGCAACTAGCTTAACGGAAGCGTCGTCGGAAGTTTTAGACCTATGCGGTCTCTGTCTTTATCTTTGCGTTTTTTCGGAAGATCGGTAGTTGAGATTGCTTACCGAAGTCATTTCGGAATACGGAGAACGAGAGTGAAAGAACTGAGAGACAAAAATAGTCCGATGACAAATAGTTTGGGCGTTGAACAAGGCACAAAACCGACTCACTGAGAACCTGCGACTGGCTTAGGAGAAGCGTCGTTGGCAGCTTTGGACCTAGGCAGCCTGTCTCTGTCTTTATCTTTGCGTTTTTTCGGAATGTCGGTAGTCGGATGGCTAACCGACATTTCTGGAAAATTAAACAGAGAACCGAAATATTTAGAGGCGAAAATATACAGAGGACAGACAGTGCGCTGATTAAATAAAGCACAAAACCAACAGCAAGGTACGTCGGGGTCAGGGCCTAGGCAAGGAATACAGTACGAATGAAAATCTTTGTGAGGTATTTGCTTTCCACAAGTAATGCAATTATTAACTTTTATTGACATCGGTAAGAAGCAAGAAAAAGTTTCCCCAACGGGATACTTAGCTTTAGTTGAAGACTTCAGTTCTGAAACACGAAAATGAAAATTTCAGGAGTCGGCCGACCGGCACTTGCGAACTGCTTCTGCTTCGGGCACCGTACGGCAAGAAAGACTGACGTAATGGCGTCGGCTGCATGTTTTATACCCCTGACAACCTGACGTCATGGAAGAAGGGACAGCAACCGACACAGGACCCAAGACTTTGTTAATCAGGCCGACTGAGGGCTACTGCAAGCAGATAACCCAAATGTAATGACTGCAACAGTGAAACACGAAGAACATCCAGTGCTGCCTTGGCCAGTAGGGAGTTACTAGCAAGATTTTTGTTTGCCCTCCTTGATTTTCAGGAGGACTTTCTGAATCATTGGGAAGGGTGGGGAAGCATAAATAAACTTCCCCTCCCAAGAGATATTGAAAGTGTCTACTCTCCATGCTAGTGGGGCGTAGGTCTTTGAGCATAAGTACTGCAGCTGCCTGTTCTTGGGGGAGGCGAACAGGTCTATTTGAGGAGTGCCCCACTGGTGGACTACATCTAGGAAGACAGTTCTGTCCAGCATACATTCATGTTGTGGAGAGGATTGTCCTGCTTAGGAGATCTGCTTGCTTGTTGTCCTGCGAAGGGATGTAGGTTACCTGCAGGGACAAGTTGTGGCGAGAGGCTAGGTCCCATATCAGCAGGGTTAGTCTGCACAGCTGATGAGCCTTTGCTCCTCCCTGTTTGCTGAGATACCACATTACAGTGGCGTTGTTGGTCACTATCAGAAGAACTCCTGGTAGAAGTAGAGGGGTAAAGGTCTTTAAAGCTAGGAAGACTTCTGTCATTTCTCTGACATTGATGTGTTTGGCCTTTAGAGAAGGGTGCAAGTTTGTCTGAACTCTGTAAAATGCCAATGTCGCACCCCAACCAGAATCTGAGGTATCTGTATGCATTATTTGGGCTGGGGTGGGAGGTAGTAGCGGAAGTCCCAGGATTAGGTGAACTTGTTGGATCCACCAGCTGACTTCTGTCCTTAGACAGGGAAGAAGGGGAATTACCTGTTCCAAGTGATTCAGGTGCTGGGACCAAATGTTTTTGAGGTACCACTGTAGCTTGCGCATGTGCATTCTGGCCAGTGGTAGCATAGAGATGGTTGCTGCCATTAAGCCCAGGAGATGAAGGAATTGCCTTGCAGTTACTTTCTGAGAGCGTAGGATCTCCTTGAAGTGGGAGGTCACGGATAGTGCCTTGTCCTGTGGGAGAAAGGCCTTCATTTTGTCTGTTCCGATTCTGCAACCTAGAAAAATCTTGTCCTGGTCTGGGTTCAAGGAGGACTTTGGGAGATTGAGGGTGAACCCCAGATTCTGCAGAAGGGACATGGTGAAGTGCAGATGCTTTGAGAGGGTATCTTTTGACTCTGACAGAATTAGGATATCGTCCAGATAGGGGTAAATCTGGATTCCCTGAGTTTTGCAGAAGGCAATGGCTGGGGCTAGGCACTTTGTAAACACTCGGGGGGTGGGGTGGGGGTGTGGGGGGTTGTGGACAAACCAAAGGGCAAAGCAGTAAATTGGAAATGAGAGGAGGGCCCAGAGAAATGCAGGAATCTTCTGTGGGAAGTCCTGATGGGTAATTGTAGGTAGGCCTCTTTTAGGTCCAAGGTGGCCATAAAGGCCTTGGCCGGAATAAGAGGTAGCAGGGTGGGAAGTGACATTTTGAAGGTGGGTACCTGAAGATGAAGATTTAGGAAGGAGAGGTCTAAGATAGGTCTCCAGTGGCCGTCTTTTTTGGGGACCAGGAAGAGACAGGAGTAGAAACCCTTTCCTTCCTGTCCTGAGGGGACAGGTTCTATGGTACCTAGCTTCAGCAGGTCTGACAAAAACCTGTGGAAGAAGATGTAGCTGTTTTTTTTTTTTTTTGGGGGGGGGGGGGTTATGGGATGCCTTTCCTGGGTGTTTTTTCTTTCCAGGAGAGGAAATACCCTTTTTGGATAATGGATAGTACCCATTGGTCTGTGGTGATGGTTTGCCAGAAGGGGAGGCAGTGGGGAAGGTGTGCAGCGTGGCAGGTGGGCAAGGCAGTCATGCATTATTGGGACCTCCTCTGTCCTGAAAGGATTATCTGGGCTGAGGATGTGGTGGGTCTTCTTGCCACTCTTCTAGATCAGGTAGAGGAAGCAACCGTCTGTGGACGGTTACATCTTACAAAGGTGATCTTAGCAGGGTAGTTTCTATAGTACTTGGGAATGGGGGACACCAATAAATGTTTAATGTCCTGCAATTCTTTACTTTTTTCTTGCAGATTCTTTAAGAGGTCTGCACATTGTTTCCCAAAAAGGAAATTGTGATCCAGGGGGTCATCCAAGATCTTGGACTGGTCTTCTGGGAGATTCTGAAGTCTCAGACAGGAGTACCTCCTGAGGACAGAAGCAGATGCTGCAGAGCGGGCAGATGCTTCTGCAGCATCATAGCTGCATCTAATAGAGTGCCTGGCTACTTGTACAGCCAGGGACAGTTTGGAGGAGATGTCAGCCTTAATGGGGATGTCTGGGATAGAAGCAAGCATGGAGGAGGCTTGAGACACCAAGTCCAGAGCATACCTACTCATGTGCGTCTGATAATTAATAGCTCTTAAAGCCAATGTGGAGGAGGTGTATACCTTCTTGCCAATCCTATCCATAGATTTGCTGTCTTTATCAATGGGTAGGAGAGATGTGGAAGGAAGCAGTCTGAATTGCTTATCAGGGAAGGTGGCAATCACTGCTGGGTCTGCCAAGGGTGATTTAACTAAGAATTTTTGCTCATCTGGCACCTTGTAGAAGCGGTCTGGGCGCTTGGGGGCAGGTGGCTGTGAGTCGGGGGCCTTAGATGCTGATTCTATGGCATCCAAGTAAGCAGAACCGGAGGAACAGCAGAAGGGGAGGGGGGATTCTACTTGAAGGAGCTCAAAGTACCTCTTTTGGGTGTCAGTCATTTGTGAGGTAGCCCATTTGAAATAGTCTTTGATCTTGGTGATGGTCTCATCAAAGGTAATATCTTCAAGGGAAAAATCCCCTTCAACATAGAATACTCCTCTTGGGGAGATGCAATTTGGGAGTATATGATATAGAGTCCTCTGAGGAAGAAAAGGAAGAATCATGCTCTTCCTCCCTAACCTGAGAAGTCATGGTAGGGAGGGAAGAGGCTGAGGCAGGCCTAGGGCTGAGTAAAGGTACAGTAGTGGAGGTTGAGGCTGAAGGCCTAAGGGCCATAAAGGCCTGCATGAGGAAAGAAGTGAAGGACTGCCAATCTGGTAGGCCTTCTGCAGTGGAGGAGGCATGCTTGGTTTTCTGTTTCTTTTTGGCCGGGGTGGAAGTTGGAACCGGCCTGGAGTCAGGTTTTGAAGCAAACATTTCAGAAGTCTGGATCCTGGTCGCAGGTGCCATACAGTCTGGTTCCCACTCAACAACGACGGTAGTCAGTGTCTGGGTAGGTTCAGAGGATGTGCCGGTCATCGGCTGAGCAACGGCTTCCCCAAAGGTAGTCGCTGAAGTCGATGGATCTGCCGGGCGCCCCTCAGCTCCTAAATCGGCAGCTGGCGGGGTGTCTGGTAACGAAGCGGCAGGCGAGGAAGGCCTAGGAATCTTGGCCTTCTTGCACGGAGATTCGATATGCGGCCTCTGATGCGGGATCCATTCTTAGGGCTAACTGCTTAAGGCACTGATTTTCTAGGTAGAGGTTTAATGCGGCCAGACGGCTGCGTAGGGTCTTTGGCACAAATGATTGACAAATGGAGCAGGTGGAATGGTCGTGCTCCTGGCCTAAGCAAAAAACACACCTATCATGGGCGTCTTTATGGGGTATCTGGCCCCCGCACTGGCATAAGCATAAAAGTACACAAACTATAGAAAAACAAAGTCGGCACTCCTGGAACCACACAATTCAACACCTCAAGTGAATCCTTGTAGTACATGGCCGCAAAACACTTTGCATGCAGTAAAAAACACTTTTTATTGAACTAAAATAACAAATAGATAAGCGCTTTCATCAAAAACCTTCTTAACTTCATCAGATCTAGTTCAATAAAAAGTGTTTTTACCGCTCACAAAGTGTTTTGCGGTCATTTACTACAAGGATTCACTTGAAGTGTGTGGTTCCAGGATTTACTCTTTTTACCAGACATCAGCTAAAAATTGCTACAACAACCAAGCCTAAGCAGTAACAATTGGCTATGTAAAGAAAAATAGAAACCCAACGGGTTACTTAGCTTTTTAATGCGACGCCTGAGAAGGAGCGATCACACGATCCGTCGGTTGCATGCGGCTGAAAAGTTCTGAGGATTGTGTGTGTAGAGGTCACATTTAAAGCCCCTGGTTTATGGCCTCACGTCTGACATCCCATGCACGCTGCAATAGCCAAGCTGAAGTTTTTGTATAGGAGCCAACATACGAGTCGCATGAGGGCAGGAAATCCCACAACTAGAATACTGCAACATAGGAATAGATGGATATCACAGGTTTCTTAGGCCAAGAGAGAGAAATTAAAATATCTGCCAAATCCTTCCTGGAATTCACTACTATGATATGAGTAAGTATTATATCTGGGATATGGGGGTGGAGACGCATAGAAACCCATTGCTCCAGTACATAAAGAATGCACAGATTGTCCCAGGTCTCACTGAATGGGAAACCTAGAAAACAACCTCTTGGTTTGGTAATTTTGAGTGGAAAACATGGCTACACACTGGGTACCCATAATTGTGCAACAGACCCAACCGCCTGCTGGCTTGGTTATGGAGCTGCTCGGTAGAGCCGCAATGGCATTCTAATCCATGGGAATGTAGATTGCCTTTGGAAACAGGCTACAATGTAGAGCTGTCTCCACTGGAAGTACAGCTAGCTAGACTGCAGGTGATAAGAAGCAATATACCAGTTTGCTGATGTACCACATTACAGCTGCATCACAGCTGAAGTTGTTCAGTTTCCAAACGACCATTAATACTTGTGTAACAAAATTTTGCTAGCATTTCCTTCACAAATATGTACTGCTCTGAGTAAGAGAAATCCCATTGGCTTTGCACAATGAGGTGGCCTGTATGGCAACTCCCAGTCTAGGTCTGAGATATTTGTGGTCAATGTCTGGTAGGCGTTAGGTGGGGGTAAATTGCAGTCGCAGCTTCTCTGACACTTGGCTTGCCCAGCAGAAAAATATTAGATGGAAGTTGAGGCTCAATCCAGTGGATGTTGAGTGCTGAACCCATAGATTTCTTCAGGAACCAAAGAATTTGACACCTCAAAGGGGCTCAATTTTTTGACTGCAGCAAAAAAGATATGAAGATGGTATGGGCTTACTCTTCCATTTTTACCTAGATACAGCTGGATGTCACCATCTTTGGAAATGAGACTAGCTTTGGACATCATACCTGGTGGGTGGATGTTTGCCCAGGACTTAATTTCCTCTCATGATGAATGCTATTGAAATCCGTTCTAATCTTTTGCAATATGGGATTAAAGAAAGTACAGTTGTGTACACTTACCATAAATGTAGATGTTCGAGTGTATTCACTGTTGCAGTCATTACAATTGGGTTATCCTGCTGGTAGGCTACCCTCAGTCGGCCTGAATTCCAAAGTCTAGGTCCGGCGTTGGTTGCTGTCGCCTCTTCCCTGACGTCAGTGCGCCAGGGGTATAAAAGATGCAGCCGACGCCATTTTCTTCAGTTTTTCTAGCCCCAGATGTCAGGTGCCCCCAAAAGGGTAGGCTAAAAATATGTCAATAAAACATGCATGCACCAAAGTATATATTTTGCCTTCAACTACAAGCAAATACACCACATAGGTTGTATAGAATAGGGAAGTACAGATAAGTTCCAGCAAAGAAATGGGGGATGGCGGGTGGGTAACCCGGACTGCAACAGTGAATACACTCTAACATCTACATTTATGGTAAGTGTACACAACTGTACTATGTTCTTCGTGTTTTACTGTTGCAGTCATTACAATTGGGTTGAATCCCAAAGCTAAGGTTGGGAGGCTGGAGCTAAATAGCATTAGGGGCGGCTATTAGGCCCTGCAGAACTGCAGTGGGAAAAGCATGCACTGGATTTAGAGTAGAGTGGCAAGTGATAGTGCTTTGTGAAGGTGTGCACTGAACTCCAGGTAGCAGCCTCTAAAATGTCTTTAGTTAGTACTCCCCTGAGGAAGGCTGCTGAAGTGGCTGCTGCTCTGGTTGAATGTGGCCTAATGCACTTAGGTACTGGCTTGCCATGTTGTGAATAGCACAAACGAATGCAGTGGCCTATCCACTTTGAAATAATCTGCTTTGAGATAGCCTTTCCTTGTGATGCTGCAGCATATGCCACTAGTAATTGTTCTCTCTTTCTGAAAGCTTTGGTTCTGTTCAAATAGAAGCATAGCTGTCTGTGTATATCCAAAGAATGCAGAATTCTCTCCCCCTTACTCTGTGGGTTTGGATAAAAAGTAGGCAGATGAATAGTTTGGTTAAAGGCCACACTGGACACTACCTTAGGCATAAATGTCAGGTTTGTCCTCAGGGAAACCCTGTCTGGATAAAAAATGATAGAAGGTTCCACAGCCATGAGTGCCTGTAGCTCTGAGACTCGTCTTGCAAAAGTTAGGAGCAGAGCCGTTTTCCAAGATAAAAACTTTATATCAGCTGTAGCGGCTGGCTCAAAAGGAGGTAGGGTGAGTTTTTCCAAGACATAATTGAGGTCCCATGCAGGTATTGGTGATCTCCTTGGAGGCCTTAAATTTTTGGCCCCTCTGAGGTACTGCCTTAATAAAGGGTGAGAAAAAATTGGTGGCTCTGTATTGTAATGAGCCGAAATGGCAAAGGCATGAATTTTTATAGATGAAAAGGATAGGCCTTTGTTCAGCATCTCAGTCAAGTATTGCAAAATCTGAGGAATATTTGGTACCGCTGTGTCAATTCCTTGTGCCTGGTTCCAAGCACAGAATCTCTTCCATTTTCCAGCATAGGATTTTCTAGTACTAAGCCTCCTGGCTTCCAAAATGACATCCATCACTGCTTTAGTGAAAGGTGTGTTTTGTATGACTACATTATCCGCCATGCTGCCAGATTTAAAGGTCTTAAGTTGGCTGTGCAGGATCTGATTGTTCTGCTGGGACAGTAGATGAGGCACTTGAGGTAAGGTCCAGGCTGGGCATTGAGACAAGTTCCTTAGGATTGGATACCAGTACCGGCGTGGCCAGTCTGGGGTAATCAGTATCATTTTTGGCTTCTCCTGTCTGACCTTTAGGAGTACCTTGGGGAGGAGAGGCAGTGGAGGAAAGGCATATACTGTTAAGTTTTTCCAGCTGAAAGATAGGGCATTCACTTTCCATGCTTGTCTGTGATAAATCCTTGTGCAGAATCTCTTTAGTTGGCAGTTGTGAGGGGAGGCAAATAGATCTACGTCCAGGCATCCCCATTTCCTTGTTACCATGCTGAAGACTTGTGGATCCAATTTCCACTCGTGGGGATCCATGAGGTTTCTGCTTAGTTTGTCTGCCAGAGTATTTATCTTTCCTGGCAGGAATTGTGCCTGCAGATGTACCTGGTAAGTCAATACTGTGTCCCACAAAGTAATGGCTAGTCTGCAAAGGGGGTAAGAATGAGTGCCGCCCTGCATGTTTATGTACCACATGACCATGGTATTGTCCGTCTTTATCAGTAGTTGTCCCGGATGAAGTAGGTCCTTGAAGGCTGTCAGAGCATTTTGAACAGCTAGCATCTCTTTTTGATTGATATGTAGATGCATTTGGTTTGCGGACCATGTGCCCTGAATACATCTTCCTGCCATGTGGGCTCCCCAGGCATAATCTGATGCATCCGTTGTTAATGTCTGTGGCATGGGGGTAGAGTGAATGGCTGCCCCTTGTTCTGGTGACAGGCCTTCACCCACCATTGAAACTCCTGTTGCAGGCAGGGAATGAGAGTAAAGTACAGTTTTTTACCTACCATAAAAGCAGATGTTCGAGTGTTCACCCTGCTGCAGTCATCACACTTTGGTTATCCTGTCGTCAGGCAGTCGGCCGGAATTCCAAAGTCTTGGTCCGGCGTCGGTTGCTGTCGCCTCTTCCCTGATGTCAGTGCGCCAGGGGTATATATAATGCAACCAACGCCATTTTCTTCAGTTTTTCTTGCCCCAGATGTCAGGTGCCCCCAAAAAGGTAGTCAGGAATTAGTACCAAAAGGAGTACCCACTGCACAAACACAAAATCCCTTCAGCTATAAGCAAATACATCAGTAAGGCATAGAAGAGATTTAGCCAGTAGATCAGAGGGGATGGAGGGAGGGGGGGTAACCTGGACTGCAGCAGGGTGAACACTCGAACATCTACATTTATGGTAGGTACAAAACTGTACTATGTTCATCGTGTTACCCTGCTGCAGTCATCACACTTGGGTTGAATCCCAAAGCTAAGGTAGGGGGGAGGTATCACAGAGGGTTAGTGGAGGCTATAAGGCCCTACAGAACTGCAGTGGCAAAGCCTGCCCTGGACTTTGAGTAAAGAGGTAAGTGATCGTGTTTGGTAAAGGTGTGTACTGAACTCCAAGTTGCAGCTTCTAAAATTTCCTTGGTTGGAACCCCCCTGAGAAAGACTGTAGAGGTAGCTGTTGCCCTGGTAGAATGGGATCTAATGGTAGCAGGAACTGGTTTCCCATGATGGGTATAGCAGAAACGTATGCAATGACCTATCCATTTAGAAATGGTTTGCTTTGATATAGCCTTCCCTTCAGTAGCTGTAGCATAGGATACAAAGAGCTGGTCAGATTTTCTGAAAGCCTTAGTTTTGTCCAAATAGTAACGAAGCTGCCTGTGAATGTCTAAGGAATGCAGGAGTCTCTCACCTTTGTTCTGTGGATTGGGGAAGAAGGTGGGTAAGTGGATGGTTTGATTTAAAGCTACATTGGAAACCACCTTGGGCATAAAAGAAGGATTAGTTCGTAGAGAAACTCTGTCTTGATGAAAAATGAGGAAAGGTTCCACTGCCATTAGTGCCTGTAGCTCTGAAACTCTTCTAGCTGAAGTTATTGCTAGGAGCAGGGCAGTCTTCCATGACAGGAACTGAAGATCTGCAGAGAAAGCTGGTTCAAAGGGAGGTAGCATTAGTTTTTCCAGAACAAAATTGAGGTCCCATGTTGGTGTAGGAGCTCTCCTGGGTGGTCTAATGTTTTTTGCCCCTCTGAGGAACTGCCTTAGAAGAGGATGTGAAAATAAAGGTGGATCCGTGTTGTAGTGAGCTGAAATAGCTGAAGCATGGATTTTAAATGCGGAAAAGGAAAGTCCTTTGTGCAACATTTCAGTTAAATACTGTAGAATGTGAGGCATGTGAGGGTGAATTGTGTCCTGGCCTTTAGCTTGGTTCCAGGCACAAAACCTTTTCCATTTGTCCGAATAAGCCTTCCTGGTGCTTGGCCTCCTGGCTTCCAGAATAACATCCAGAACTGCTTGTGAAAGAGGAGCTGGTTGGATGTTTAGATGATTTGCCATGCAGCCAGGTTTAAAGTTTTGAGCTGGCTGTGAAGAATCCAATTGCTTTGTTGTGTGAGCAAATGGGGGATTTGAGGCAATATCCATGGTGGGCTGTGGGCCATATTTTTCAATAGTGGATACCAGTGCTGGCGTGGCCAGTCTGGGGCTATGAGAATCAGTCGTGGTCTCTCCTTTTTGACTTTCAAAAGAACCTTTGTGAGGAGAGGCAATGGAGGGAAGGCATATACTGTCAGGTTTTTCCAACTGAAAGAGAGAGCGTCCACTTTCCAAGCTTGATGGTGAAATGTCCTTGTACAAAATTTTGTCAGTTGATAGTTTTGAGGACTGGCAAACAGGTCTATGTCTGGAAGGCCCCATTTTTGAGTTACCATTGCAAATATTTGTGGATCTAGTTTCCACTCGTGGGGATCCTTGATGTTTCTGCTGAGGTCGTCTGCCAATGTGTTCTTCTGTCCTGGCAGGAATTGAGCTTGTAACTGGACTTGGTAGGCCAGAGCTGTGTTCCGTAAGGTCACTGCTTGCCTGCATAGAGGGTAAGAATGTGTACTCCCTTGTTTGTTTATGTACCACATTACTGTGGTGTTGTCCGTCTTTATTGCAAGTTGTCCTGGATGTAATAGATCCTTGAAGGCTGTCAGAGCTTTCTGTACAGCTAGCATCTCTTTTTGATTTATGTGCAGATTTCTTTGGTCTGCAGTCCAAAGGCCTTGAATGCATTTGTCCTGCCATGTGTGCCCCCCAGGCGTAGTCTGAAGCGTCTGTTGTGAAAAACAAAAAGACAGCTTGGAAACACCAAAGCAAATTCTCTCTCAGTTTAATGAAGCGCTTTTCATCTTGCACATATGGAAAGACTTCATCAGAAACTGAACAAACTTCAACACAAACAATATATACACACCCTTTTTGTCACATGACACTTCTAATTAAAATCTTGTGTCTTAAAGGCACATCCACATAATTGCTACTTAAAACATTTTTTAAAAACAGATATGACTGACAATATTTTAGAACATTTCCTCAACACTACCCTTCCTTCAAAATTGTTACCTGTAATGGTGATAGAAATATATATACAAACATACATATATTAACAATACTATGTCTCAAATTATTATGTTGACTCTCAAAGTATGGTATTACTTAGTTAACTAAGTAGTCAGAAACTTACATATCTGAGTCGAATGAAGTCAGATGTCACAAATATGGACACATTTTATAAAAATGCATACACACATTAAACATTAACGTTTACGATTTCTCAACTTCAATATACTGTTTAAAGATATTGTCTCATTCAAACCCGGGTAAAACATTGCCCCAGTGCGTATTTGCCAACTTAACTCGAGTTGCTCAAGTAAAAGTGTAAGCGGGCCCCCCCGACTATCATCAACAACTGAATCAATTGCTTTGAACAAAAATTAATGTTGTGGACAGGAAATAATGTGTCTAGCCAGTGCATGATCTCTGTTAAGGGTCTTTATTTTGTATAGATGTTCATATACTCGTTCTTTTAACCTTCTATCCGTTTTACCTATGTAAAACGCTGCACAGCATTGACACTGGGCTAAATAAACCACAAACTTGGACTGACAAGTATACTTCAATTTGATTTTAAAACTAATATTTTTAACTTCAATGTCTTGTCCTGTACTCATGTATTTACAGTAGTTACACATTTGGCATTTGTACATGCCACACTTCCACTGTGGGGTGTTTTTTTTATGTTGTAATAATTCCTTTAAATTAGTCCCCCTCTTGTAAATAATCCGGGGTTTGCTTTTGACCTTGTAAGAAAGGTGAGGATCTCTCCTAATTATTTCCCAATTTTTGTTCAAAATTGACATTATTTCCCTTGCATTACTACTATAGGGTGTTATTAAACTTAAATTCCATACTTCTTTTTGTTGTAATTCTCTGTCACTTATTACAACACTTTGTAAACCGATGGACAAAATGGGTTTATACAACCCTTGTTCTCTCTTATATTTTACTTCTTCCAGTAGAAACTCAAAAAAGTCCACTGGGTAACCTCTCCTAACAAACACTGACCGCAGATTATTACATTCATCCATGAAATCCTGGTCCAACGTGGCCATACGGGCAGCTCTCACGAGTTGACCCTTCACCACTGATTTCTTTTGGTGCCATGGATGGCAACTGCTAAAATGTAATAAAGAATTTAAATATGTGGCCTTTCTATAAATATTCGCTACATATGCGTTCCTTTCCGTATCTTTACCAAGATCCACATCCAAGTATGAAATCCTGGTTGTTTCAAATGCATAAGTAAAGGAAAGGAAATCTGTAGTGCTGTTAAAATAATCTACTAATTTACTAGCTGCTTACTTATTTCCTTCAAAAATGATAAAAATATCGTCCAAAAACTGTGTGTAGAACTGGATGTGCTGTTTCACTTCTTGTTTACTAAAGATAAATTCTTGTTCCCATGAGGCCATTACCAAGTTGGCATAACTTGCCCCACAGGGTGACCCCATAGCTACACCAGTCTTTTGAACATATAACTTATCATTACATAAAATGAAATTATTATACAAGATTATATCAAGCATTTCCCCTATTAAGGCCACTTCATCAGAGGCTACTGCTTTAGCTCTCAGGTAACTATTACACGAAAAAAGGAGGCTAGCACGAACCAAGTACTCACAAAACAGGAAAATGTACCAGTACAGGAAGACTGCTCAGTCCTTGCTGAAAAATCGACTTTATTCACAAAAACACGACAGGGCAACCATCAGTTAGAATTCAAATGTCACAATGTTTTAGGGTTGGGTTGTAATCATAAGCAGAATAAAAGTAAGAATGTTTCACCTGTAAATGTCACTAGTGAACAACTGCATTTATTACAACTAATTCAAGAAGCCCCAGTGCGTATTATGGCCCCAGATAAGGGAGGGGGGCTTGTTGTTATGAATGTGGAGGACTATGTCAACAAAATGGACCAAATAGTCCGAAGTTCCACATATCAGTTGGTTTCACGTAATGAGTTAAATCAATCATACAGTAAAATAAAGTCTCATTTATATGAAATGTTGTTGGAAAATAGAAGTTATGTTCTTACCATAACGTTCCATGTTAGTTGTCTTCTTCTCGCCTTCTTCTTGCTGGATGGGTTCGGAGCCGACCTCGGCCCGACTCGCCACTCTAAAAGCTCGAGAGTTGGTTCCACCGCTAGAGGCTCCCTTATATCCCACAATGCTAGGCGAGTTACCTCAGATCTCGTTTGTAAGCTAACCCAGCTTATATCAATAACAGTATAACTGTAAACAGAATCCACCTCTAACAGCAGGAAGAAAAGGGGTGACCTACATCCTGAAAAAGAAATATGCATAATAGCATATGACTAAGAAAGAGGTGGTAGAAAGAGAGGTCACGATCACAACTCCTCTAGGTCTGTCCAGGCCAGGGGGAAGGAGGGTGGGACGCAAGAAGAAGCCTTGCCAAGAAGACAACTAACATGGAACGTTATGGTAAGAACATAACTTCTATATGTTAAGTTGTCTATCTCGCCTTCATTCTTGCTGGATGGGACCGCGTCCTAGCACCTTGTCCCGGTGGCCTAACGGAACAGACTCCTGAGAACAGTGGAACCAAAATTAGCTCTATGCCTAGAAGCTAAATCCAACTTATAATGGGAAATAAAAGTGTGAGGAGTAGCCCAAGTAGCCGCTGCACAAATGGTGTCAATAGGCAGTCTGTCTTGGAAGGCTAGAGAAGTAGCCAAAGCTCTGGTGGAATGGGCTTTAGGTTTATTAGGCAGTTTTTGGTGTCTAATCTCATAAACAAGGGTAATCAGAGATGTTAGCCATCTGGATAATGATACCTTTGAAACTGGAAGTCCCTTTCTGCTTTCCGCATAGGAGACAAACAGCTGATCAGATTTTCTGAATTGTTTCGTCCTGTCCAAGTAGTACCTTAATTGACGATGAACATCCAGGCAGTGTAATTTTTGTTCAGACCTATTTGAATACTCTGGGAAAAAGACAGGGAGGTCAATGCATTGGTTTAGGTTTGATGTTGAAACCACCTTAGGCAAAAAGGACGGATTAGTTCGTAAGGAAACTCTGTCCTTATGGAACAAGAGATAAGGAGAACGACAACTGAGTGCTTGAAGTTCTGAAATTCTTCTAGCTGATGTGATAGCCACCAGAAAGAGAGTTTTCCATGATAATAATTTCAAGGAACATGAAGCTGCAGGTTCGAAAGGGGAAAGAATCAAAGAAGCAAGAACTAAATTTAGGTCCCAAGGAGAAGGAGGATTTCTTATAGGAGGTCTGAGAAGAAAAACTCCTTTCAAAAAGGCTTTGCAAAGTTTGTGGGACATTAGGGCAGATTCAGAAATGCCCACATGAAAATTAGAAATAGCTGCCAATTGAACCTTAAGAGTAGATGGAGATGAACCTGCATGGAAGAGTTCAGCTAGAAAATCAAGGACTAGTTGGATGGAAGCGGTGAAAGGATCTATGTCCTTTCCTTGTGCCCAGTATGAGAAACGTTTCCACTTACTCAAATAAATCTTTCGAGTGGAAGATTTATGGGAAGCTATCAATACATCTCTAACCGAGTGAGATAATTGAGGAAGCCTGGCTACGGTTGGAACTGGAGGAACCAAGCAGTGAGGTTCAGAGAGGGGAGGGAGCGATGAAACTGACCCGATTGGTGGATCAAAAGATCTGGAACTAGGTCCAGACTCCACGGTTGCTCCAAGAGAAAACGATGTAGAAAGGGGAACCACACTTGTCGAGGCCAGTAAGGAGCAATGAGGATCAATGAGGCCTTCTGAGCGATAGCTTTCTGTATTACTTGAGAGATGAGGGAAAGGAGGAAATGCATACAGAAGTCCCCGGGGCCAAACTTGGACTAGAGCGTCCCTGCTGGGTTGGCCTGGTAAAGGGAATAGAGTGAAGTATTCTCTGCACTTGCTGTTTTGGGGAGTAGCAAAAAGATCGCAGCAAGGCTGACCCCACTTGAGAAATATCTCTCTCACTACAGAGTCTTTCAGAGACCACTCGTGAGGCATGAGTATAGCTCTGCTCAACTTGTCCGCAATGTGATTGGACTTCCCGGGAATGTGCGTTGCTATCAGAAAACGCTGAGAAGAAATCGCCCATTGCCACAGTCTGAGTGCTTCTCGACACAGGGGGTATGACCTGGTTCCGCCTTGTTTGTTGATGTACCACACTACAGACATATTGTCTGTCTGGATTGCAATCGTTCCCAAGGGAAGAGAGTCTTGAAGGGCTTGCAACGCTAAAAGCACTGCTCTCATCTCCAGAACATTTATGTGCAAGTGGCATTCGCTTGGTTGCCATGTGCCCTGGACTGTCCTGCCCTGATAATGCCCCCACCCGATCAGGAGGCATCCGTTGTCAGAGTAGCAACCGGAGGAGGTGGAACAAATGGTCTTCCCGACAGGAGCTGGGGAAGACATCCACCACATGAGATGCTTTTGCACGCTTGCGTGATCATAATGGTGTGAGACATTGGAAGTTCCTGGTATGACCATTGAGAAAAAGCATCCACTGAAGGATCCGCATGTGGTATCTGGCCAATGGGAGGAGAGGTATGGCGCTGCCATGATTCCCAACACCTTTAGAACTAACCTGGCTTTGGCTCTGTTGTTGTTGAGAAGAAGTGACACCAATTTGTGAATGTCTGATATCCTTTGGTTGTTAGCGTTGCAGATATGTTTATAGTATCTAAATTTAGCCTATGTAGGTAATAGTACGACAAGGCGACAAAACAGACTTTTCGCAATTTATTGAAATACCCAGTTTTTGACAAACGAGAAAAGTATAATCTTTGGCCATCAAAAGGGGATGCTTGGTGGGAGCTGTGAGAAGCCAGTCGTCCAAATATGGAAACACCTGGAATCCTTGTCGTCTCAGGTGAGAAGCTACCACTGCCATGCATTTGGTAAACACCGGGGCAGTGGTGAGACCAAAGGGCAGGGCCCTGAATTGAAAATGACTGGTTCCCAGCCTGAAGCGGAGGAATCTTCTGGAGCGCCTGTTCATTTTATGTGATAGCACGCATCCCGAAGGTCTATAGAGCACATCCAGTTTCCTTTGCCCAAAAGGGAAGAATGGATTGCAGTGTGACCATCCGAAATCTTGTCTTCTTGACTGATTTGTTCAAGACACTGAGATCCAAAATTGGTCTCCAGTCCCCTGTTTTCTTTGGAACTAAAAAGAACCTTGAGTAGATTCCGGATCCTTGTTGGTCTGCTGGCACTAACTGAATTGCTCTTTTTGTAAGCAGTTTTGAAATTTCCAAAGCTGCTATATCCCTTTGAGCGGGTGGAACATCTGGAAGGGATTTTTGACTGATTTGGAAACGAAGAAAGGGGATAGAATAGCCTTCGAAATGATGGACTGTACCCATTTGTCTTGAGTCAGGGTTAGCCAGGCTTCTGGGTACAGTGACAATCTTCCCCGACTGCCTCCAAGATGGGCAGTCGGGCAACACCTCAGGGATGCTGAAAGGGCTTGTCAGGAAAGGCTTCCCGATTGCCCTGGTTCTGCGGACCCCCCCTGCCCCTAGGGCGGCGTCTACCATTGTTATTCCCACCTGTGCCTCTGGTAGGAACGACTCTGTGCGTCAGGCGAAGTCCCTTGAGATAGTTTACGGAACCACATCTTCCCACCCTTCTGGCCTTTGGGGTAAGGCCTAGAAGGAGTAGAAAACGGACTCCGGCAGAAAGGGTCTTGCCATCAGTCTCGCACCTAGTCAGGGTTTCTTTCACTTGAGGACCAAAGAGAGATGATCCATCAAAAGGGGAGTTCGTGAAAGACGCCTTGAAAGGTTCCGCAAAGTTGCATAGCCGCATCCAGGC
This sequence comes from Protopterus annectens, assembly GCF_019279795.1. Classification (NCBI taxonomy): domain Eukaryota; kingdom Metazoa; phylum Chordata; order Ceratodontiformes; family Protopteridae; genus Protopterus; species Protopterus annectens. Next base: position 737,873,723 of record NC_056751.1, on the reverse strand, counting down.
GTGCCTACGAACGCTACCCCTGTCCCTGCGTTCTGCTCGCTCCATCGGGCCGCATAAGAGAGGAGGCATGGAGGAGTTGGATATGGAATTAAGGGTAGCCAGCTGCGTGTTCATTTTCTCTTGAAACCCACAGCTGTAGGGTCCTTAACATTTCACTCGCTTCCTTGATCAAGTCCCTTTGAAGGCGGTGAAATGGCACAGGTAATTCAGCGACGCATGGCAAACGCCGCTGAGGAGAACATCCGCTTCCGTACCTATCCATGGACCTAGATTCCTTGTTAGGCGGATGGACAGGCACTGAAGGATCAGCCAGTTCCTTCTTTGTGGCGGCAGCTACCACCATAGCATCCACAGAAACTCCTTTTGATAAAAATTGCTTGTCTGATGGAGCTGTGATGAATTTGGAGGGTCGCCTGGGGGTGGGGCCCACTGAGTCAGGAGCCGCCCATGCCTTCTTGGCAACCGCCGGCATGGGGGGGTCGAGGGGGGGGGACACCCAGGAGGTGGAAGGACGAGAGCCAAACGCCTCAAGATACACAGATTCGTCCTCCAAGGGTTGAGGGCTGGCCAATTTCCCCTCTGTTTCAGGATCTCCAGAATGTCTGCAAATGAGACATCTTCAGTATGGGCACGGGGGGAATCCTCAGAGTCATCCAGATCTGTGTCCGACGTGATAGACTCAGGTGAGTCAATGTGCTTCCTCTTGCACTTCCTCTTCCGAGGAGGCTCTTCTGCCAAATCAGGAGAGGCCTCGGAAGAGGATGAAATCCCCAAAGGGGCTCCTGAGGAGCTGGCTCTCTGCGGTCCGGGATGAGGGAGTGAGTCGACTTACCCTGAGGCAGCATAGAGGAGGGGCTGACGGAGCCGACTGTGGAGTAGAGCCAGGCTCTAACACACCCGCATGACCTCGAATGCACCCCTGTCAGGCAGAGCCAGAGGTCCCCGCCCGAGGAGCTAAGGACCCCTCGGCACCGACAGTGATGGCTCCGAGGTCGATGTCGGAGCCGAACTCACCAGCCAAGCACTGAGAGGGAGAGGGGGTCGGACAAGGGTCCGATGCCACTCACCCCTCGAGCCGACGAGAGAAGTCCGCGCCGAGATTCCTCCAAGGAAGAAACGGAGCCGACGACGGAGCCGAAGACAATTGTCTCGCCGGCGACCACAGTCTCGGTTCCGACACCGGCTCCGAACTCAAAAGAGTCGAAGGAGGAAAGAGTTGATGGGGGGCAGGCACCGACTGATGAGTCGGGCTCTGAAGCATCTGGGCTAGTGCCTCGACTTAAGTAGTCGACTCACCACCCTCTGAAGGTCATGATCGGAAAGCCTCGATGACCTAGAGGAATGAGACCTTTGGCTCCGTTCAGACAGCAGGGAGATCCTGGAGCCGAATGAACGGAGCCAAGAGAAGGTGACCTAGACCTCTTTCTGGTTGTCGGCTCAAGATCTTGTCGGAGCCGACACGGTACTCGATAACCTCGCCCGCCGAGCCGAGGAAGCCACAGAAACTGTGGACTGAGTCTTATCGGCTCCAGCCGGAGCCGATAAAGGCAAGGTTGAACAACCTGAGGTCTCGGCTCAGAAGCGGAGCAAGACCTCGATGCCTTAGAGGGCTTCCCTGTTGAAACTGACAGGGAATCCTCTGGCTTCAACAAGCCTCTCAGAATCAACTTGTTTTTCTTTCCTGCAGGACCCTGGGGCTGAAGCCATGGCACACAGCACAGGAGTCCTGCAGGTGCAAAGGCCCCAGACAGACACAAGAAGTGTGAGCGCCTGTCAGAGACATTTTCTGACAGCACGCATCACACTTCTTGAATCCGAGACCTTTGCTTCTTTTGACATTTCCTTTATCTGACAGGTGTACACTAACACACACTCAAACACACAGTTATACCCTGTCCGAAAAATTAGTAATACTAAAATAATAATAATTTTAGCCAAAAATACTAATACTTAAGTACAAAAAGTTAAAGCAACTACACAAACACTCCCTAGGGAAGGAAGGCCAAGGCCCAAAGGAAGAACCAACGGTTCTTTTAGTAAGAAAACGGGAAAATAGGGTCGGGGAAAAAATCTCAATGTTCTACACTAATCTAGGTAGAAATAAGTTAAAAAAGGGGAAAAAGAGAAACTTTTGAAGAAAAAGCTAACACTCACCAGGAACCGGTAGAAGCAACCAACCTCGAAGCTGTAGCGGCAAACGAGATCTGAGGTAACTCTCGCCTAGCATTGTGGGATATAAGGGGAGCCTCGAGCCGGTGGAACCAACTCTCGAGCTTTTAGAGTGGCCGAGTCGGAGCCGAGGTCGGCTCCGAACCCATCCAGCAAGAATGAAGGCGAGATAGACAACTTAACATCCAGGATTACTACTGACTTGTTTAGATATTCATCTATGCCTTCCCCAAGGATACCTGTTTTGTTTGGTATCCCTAAGTTACATAAAAATGTGAATAATCCACCTATGCGACCCTTGGTGGATGCTAGGGCAAGTATTGCTTACCCTTGGGCAAAATGGGTAGACCAAAAGTTGAAGAAGTATGTAACTCAAGAAAAATATATATGTAAAGATTCTTGGTTGTTCTTGTCACAAATCAAGAATTTAGAATTTAATTCTGACTCTAATTTTCTAACAGTGGATGTGGTAGATTTATACTCTTCTATCCCCCATGTGGAAGGCATCGAACGAGTCAATAGTTACCTGAGAGCTAAAGCAGTAGCCTCTGATGAAGTGGCCTTAATAGGGGAAATGCTTGATATAATCTTGTATAATAATTTCATTTTATGTAATAAGTTATATGTTCAAAAGACTGGTGTAGCTATGGGGTCACCCTGTGGGGCAAGTTATGCCAACTTGGTAATGGCCTCATGGGAACAAGAATTTATCTTTAGTAAACAAGAAGTGAAACAGTACATCCAGTTCTACACACGGTTTTTGGACGATATTTTTATCATTTTTGAAGGAAATAAGGAAGCAGCTAGTAAATTAGTAGATTATTTTAACAGCACTACAGATTTCCTTTCCTTTACTTATGCATTTGAAACAACCAGGATTTCATACTTGGATGTGGATCTTGGTAAAGATGCGGAAAGGAACGCATATGTAGCGAAAATTTATAGAAAGGCCACATATTTAAATTCTTTATTACATTTTAGCAGTTGCCATTCATGGCACCAAAAGAAATCAGTGGTGAAGGGTCAACTCGTGAGAGCTGCCCGTATGGTCACGGTGGACCAGGATTTCATGGATGAATGTAATAATCTGAGGTCAATGTTTGTTAGGAGAGGTTACCCAGTGGACTTTTTTGAGTGTCTACTGGAAGAAGTAAAATATAAGAGAAAACAGGGGTTGTATAAACCCATTTTGTCCATCGGTTTACAAAGTGTTATAACAAGTGACAGAGAATTACAACAAAAAGAAGTATGGAATTTAAGTTTAATGACACCCTATAGAAGTAATGCAAGGGAAATAATGCCCATTTTGAACAAAAATTGGGAAATAATTAGGAGAGATCCTCACCTTTCTTACAAGGTCAAAAGCAAACCCAGGATTATTTACAAGAGGGGGACTAATTTAAAGGAATTATTACAATATAAAAAAACACCCCACAGTGGAAGTGTGGCATGTACACATGCCAAATGTGTAACTACTGTAAATGCATGAGTACAGGACAAGACATTGAAGTTAAAAATATTAGTTTTAAAATCAAATTGAAGTATACTTGTCAGTCCAAGTTTGTGGTTTATTTAGCCCAGTGTCAATGCTGTGCAGCGTTTTACATAGGTAAAACGGATAGAAGGTTAAAAGAACGAGTATATGAACATCTATACAAAATAAAGACCCTTAACACAGATAATGCACTGGCTAGACACATTATTTCCTGTCCACAACATTCATTTTTGTTCAAAGCAATTGATTCAGTTGTTGATGATAGTCGGGGGGGGGCGCTTACACTTTTACTTGAGCAACTCGAGTTAAGTTGGCAAATACGCACTGGGGCAATGTTTTACCCGGGTTTGAATGAGACAATATCTTTAAACAGTATATTGAAGTTAAGAAATCTTAAACGTTAATGTGTGCATGCATTTTTATAAAATGTGTCCAAATTTGTGACATCTGACTTCATTCGACTCGGATATGTAAGTTTCTGATTTCTTAGTTAACTAAGTAATACCATACTTTGAGAGTCAACATAATAATTTGAGACATAGTATTGTTAGTATATGTATGTTTGTATGGGTCTACTTCGAATAACCGAACCGCCACTTCACCGACACCCAGAAGATCGAGACGGAACGACCTAACAGGTAGATGATCGAAAAGGCGATATTCCGACAGCCGAAAGAACGGCAATGTGTGAGCGCGATCCGGTAAATGTGCGATAGTGACGGATTTAGGATTGGGGAGCAGACAGGTAAGTGTACGATAGTGAGGGATTTTAGGTTAGGGTGTGGGAAAGGTGAGTGTGTGGTAGTGTCGGACTTAGGGTTCCGGTAAGGTAAGTGTGTGATAGTGACGTAGTGTAGTGTAGGGAAGGGTTGAGTGTGTTAGGGTTAGTATGCGGTGGAGTGAGTGTGCGATAGTGACGGGCTTAATGTTTTAGGGTGGGTTAAGTGAGTTAGGGTTAGGGTGCAGGTAGGGTAAGTGCGCGATAGTGACGGTGTTGAGGTTTAGGGGTGGGTTAAGTGAGTTAGGGTGCGGGTTGGGTAAGTGTGCGGTAGTGTCGGACGTTAGGGTTTAGGTTAAGGTTAGTGGATATGTTATTGTGTGCAATGTGTAGTTTACGTTTTTTGTGTCGGTGTAATGGTGTTCGGTTTTTTGAGTTGTTGGTGTTTGTCGGTGTTGTGTGTTTTCGGTTGTTGCGTGTCGGTGAATCAGAAGTTCGGTTATACAAAGTAGACCCGTTTGTATATATATTTCTATCACCATTACAGATAACAATTTTGAAGGAAGGGTAGTGTTGAGGAAATGTTCTAAAATACTGTCAGTCATATCTGTTTTTAAAAAATGTTTTAAGTAGCAATTATGTGGATGTGCCTTTAAGACACAAGATTTTAATTAGAAGTGTCATGTGACAAAGGGTGTGTATATATTGTTTGTGTTGAAGTTTGTTCAGTTTCTGATGAAGTCTTGCCATATGTGCAAGACGAAAAGCGCTTCATTAAACTGAGAGAGAATTTGCTTTGGTGTTTCCAAGCTGTCTTTTTGTTTTTCACTAGTTTGTCTTACTTTGGTTCCTGTCTTTTGAAGAGTCTGTTGTGATAGTTTGCCTGGCTGGGGGCAAGGTGAAAGGCTGACCCTTGTTGAGGTGACATGCCTGTGACCACCATAGAAATTCCTGTTGTAGGCAGGGAATGAGAGGTATCATTGTGTCCAAGCTGTGGCCGTGTTGAGACCATACGCTTTTTAGGTACCACTGTAATTTCCTCATATGCAGCTTTGCAAATGGTATTATTAGTGTGCAAGATGCCATGAAGCCCAAAGCCTGCATAATTTTTCTTGCAGTTAACTGGGTCTTTGTTGCCATTGTCTTGAAATATTGAGTCAGTTGTAGTTGCTTGTCTGGCGTAAGATAAGCCTTCTGGGCCGTTGTATTCAAGCTGGCACCCAGAAATGTCATTTTTTGTGAGGGAACTAGTTTTGACTTCTTTTCGTTTACTGTGTACCCCAGGCAGTTTAGTAGATGCTTTACAAAGGCCAGATGATGTAAGAGAATGTCTTTGCTTTCTGCTTGGATGAGGCAGTCGTCCAGGTATGGATAGATTTGAATTCCTCTTTGTCTGCAGTATGCAATTACTGGTGCCAGGCATTTTGTGAAAACTCTGGCAGCAGTAGATAAGCCAAAGGGCAGTGCAGAGAATTGGTAATGAGTTGAACCTGCAATGAAACAGAGGTATCTTCTGCAACTTTGTCTGATAGGGACATGCAGGTATGCCTCCTTGTGGTCCAACGTTACAAGCCATGCTTCCTTGCCCAACATGGGAAGTAGCTGCTGTAGTGTTAGCATCTTGAATTTGGGTACTTGTAAGTAAGTGTTTAGAATTGAAAGGTCCAGAATTGGTCTCCAGGCATTGTCCTTTCTGGGCACTAGAAAGAGTCTTGAGTAAAATCCTTGGCCTTGCTCTCGAGTATGTACCAGTTGAATGGCTCTCATGTCCATGAGAGCTGTAATTTGCTTTTGTGCCTCTGTCCATTGATTTTGTGGCAGGTTTGGCATTCCTCTTTTCATTGGCAAGGTGTGAAAGTGGAATCTGTATCCTCGTGAAATTATGTCTAGGACCCATTTGTCCTTTGTGACAATGTGCCAGTTGTCTGCAAAAAGTGCGAGTTTTCGCCCCAAGGGGGCTGCCAAGAAAGTATTGCTTGGCTGGATGAGGTGCAAGTCATTGAGTTTGCCTTCTGGTGGTTTGAGACCTGTCTTCTCCTCCCTTCTGTGTTGTAGAGCCCCATTGGCGAGGTTTATACTGGGCTTGTGGTTGTCCTCTGCCACTTGGGCATCTGTACTTACCCCTCTGTGGTCTGTCAGTGGCTGGAAAGGACCAATTTTTTGTTGGCCAGTTTCTGCTGAAGCGAGGGGGTTGTACTTGTAGGAAATCTTTGACTGTCTGCATAGATTTTGCCTTATCTTCCATTTTCTTTAAAACTTCTGCTTTAACTCCAAAAAGAACATCTTGCTGTAAGGGAGCATCCAGTAGTTTTGCTTTAACATGATCAGGCAGAGTTTGTTCTTTTAACCAAGCATGCCTACGTATAACAGACCCAGTGACAGCTGCTCTGCAGGAGGCCTCCAAAGAATCAAACCCACATTGTAAGGTATGTTTGCCCACCTGCTCAGTGGCGTGCAACAGATCCTGTACTTCTTTCAATTCAGATTGTTGAGGGAGAGAGGCTATTCTTTGCTTTAACTGAGAGATTAGAAATTGCTGATACTTAAGCATGTGAAATTGACAATTCAGTGCCCTCATAGCTAGTGTGGCTGAGGTGTAAACCTTTTTCCCCCACCTGTCTAGTGCTCTGGAATCCCTCTCAGAAGGTACTGGGTTTTTAGCCATAGAAGCCTTAGCCCCCTTGGGACCCTGTGAGATCGTCTCTGGGTCAGCTACAGGGCTTTTGTAAAGACATTTGTGGGAATCAGGCACTCTATAGTATCTGTCAGGCTTAGCCGGAGCAGGAGGTAGAGAGTCTGGGTTGAAACTGCATTCTAAATAGACATCATCCACAATATCCAAAACTGGCGGGATGGCAAGTGGTCTGTGTTGGGGGAGAAAAAGAAACTCTCTAAGCCTTTTCTTTGAGTCAGAGTAGTCCTGACCTTCCCAGTGAAAATGTTCCCTCATAGTGTGTAAAGTTTCCCCAAAGGAGTAGTCTTCAGGAGGAGAAGCTGAGGGAATAGAGTCCTCAGCATCAGAATCTTCATACGGAGAGGAGGAGTAGTCTTGGTCCTCAGAGGAGTCTGAAGAAATGGACATTTGCTCAAAGGATGCATAATCTTCCTCTTGTCTAGGCCTTTTGTCAGGAGGGGGCTGGGAACCCCTGATTAAAGAAATCAAATCTTCAGCCATTTTGAGCATCTGTTTCTTAGGCATGGGGCCTTGAACAGGAGACTGAAGTGCAGTCCTTTTAGATTTAGAAGGGGTCTTCGACTTAGAAAACATTTTAATGGTGAGTGTCGTCGGTCTGAAAACGCCTTCAGAAACCGATGGCGTTTCTGCAGCACCGACGTCTTTTGTAGCAAAGTCGTCGGAAGGGCCTGAAGTAAAAGGCTGCGTCCGCCTGGTACATTCCGTCAAAAATTCCATAGTGGTCTCGGGTTCCAGATCTGCGGTAGTCAGGGCTGCGTCGGAGCCTCACTGAGGACAGGAGAACCGGAGACCGGATCGGCCGAGGCCTCCGAATCTGGCTTAGGTCTGGGCTGTCTGTCCTTATCCCTGCGTTTTTTGTGCACGCCGGTAGTCGGTTGCTCCGACGGCATGGTGTAGTTAAATTTCCTACCGAAGTAGTGTTGTGCGAAATCAAAGCGCCTTTTAATAGTACGCTTATTAAACCTAGCACAAAACCGACAAGTAGTGACGTCGTGATCTGGGCCTAGGCAAGGTATGCAATAAGAATGAAAATCCTTATGAGGTATTTGCTTCCCACAAGAAATACAATTGTTAACTTTTTCTGACATCGGTCTGAGGCAAGAAAAGTTTCCCCAACGGGGTACTTAGCTTTATAGAAGACTTCGGTCTGAAATTCAAATTCGAAAATCTCAGGAGTCGGCCGACCGGCACTTGCAAACTGCTTCTGCTTCGGGCACCGTGCGGCAAGTAAGACTGAAGAAAATGGTGTCGGTTGCATTATATATACCCCTGGCGCACTGACGTCAGGGAAGAGGCGACAGCAACAGATGCCGGACCAAGACTTTGGAATTCCGGCCGACTGCGGGACCGCCTGACGACAGGATAACCCAAGTGTGATGACTGCAGCAGGGTAACACGATGAACATCTATTCTTTCCAGGCTGTGGCAATGTTGAGTCCAAACACTTTTTAGGTACCATTGAAGTTTCCTCATATGCAGTCTTGCATATGGAATTAGTAGAATGCAGGATGCCATGAAGCCCAAAGCCTGCAGAATTTTTCTTGCAGATAACTAGGTAGTCAGTTGCCTTTGTCTGGCGTGAGATAAGCCATCTGGGCAGTTGTATTTAAGCTTGCACCCAGGAATATTATCTCTTGACAGGGTACTAGTTTTGATTTCTGTTCGTTGACTGTGTACCCTAGGCATGGTAGTAATCTCTTTATAAACGCCAGATGCTGTAGTAGAATGTCCTTGTCCTCTGCTTGAGTAAGGCCGTCGTCCAAGTAGGAATATATTTGTATTCCTCTTTGTCTGCAGAATGTAATTACTGGTGCCAGGCACTTTGTGAAGACCCTGGGCGCAGTAGATAAGCCAAAGGGCAGTGCAGAGAATTGGTAGTGCATTGAGCCAGCTTTGAATTTGAGGTATCTTCTGCATGTTTGTCTGATTGGGACATGCAGGTATGCCTCTCTTAGATCTAAAGTCACAAGCCAAGCCTTCTTGCCCAACATGGGCAGAAGCTGCTGTAGAGTCAACATTTTGAATTTTGGAATATCCAGATATGTGTTTAGAATAGATAGGTCCAGTATTGGTCTCCAGGCTTTGTCCTTTCTGGGTACCAAGAACAGTACTGAATAAAATCCTTGTCCCTGCTCTTGCTCTGGTACTTGTTGAATGGCCCTCATGTCCATGAGGGATGAGACTTGTTTTTGTGCCTCTGCCCATTGATGTTTTGGCAGGTCTGGCCAACCGTTTGCTCTTGGCAGGGTATGGAAGTGAAACTTGTAGCCTTGTAACACTATGTTTAAAACCCATTTGTCCTGGGTTATTATGTGCCAGTTTTGAGAAACAAAGTGCTAGTTTTCCCCCTAAAGGTGCTGCCAGAAGATAAGTGCTTGGCGCAGGCAGGGGGAAGTCATTGAGACTGTTTCCTGTATGGCTGTGATTTGTCTTCTCCAGTTTTGGAGGTAGAAGCACCCCATTGTTTAGACCTGAACGAACCTTGGGGCTGGGATCTGCCTCTAGGGCGTCTGTATCTGCCCCTTTGTGGCCTGTCTGACACTGCAAAGGACCAATTCTTTGTAGGCCAGTGTCTGCTGAATCTTGGTGGCTGTACTTATAAGAAATCCTTGACTGTTTGCATAGATTTAGCTTTGTCCTCCATTTTCTTTAACACCTCTTCTGCTTTAACACCAAACAAAGTATTATGCTGTAATGGAGCATCTAATAATTTTGCTTTAACATGATCAGGTAGATTTTGTTCCTTTAACCAAGCATGCCTCCTAATGACAGAACCCGTAACTGCGGCCCTGCAGGAGGCCTCCAGAGAATCAAAACCACATTGCAAAGTATACTTTCCAACTTGTTCAGCTGCATGCAATAATTCCTGCATGTCTTTGTTTTCTGCACAATCAGAATTTATCAACATTTTCTGTTTAAGCAGTGACATAATATATTGCTGATATTTAAGCATATGAAACAGACAATTTAAAACCCTTACAGCCAGGGCAGCAGTTTCCCATCTGTCCAGTGCCCTAGAATCCCTGTCAGAGGGAGTAGGGTTTTTTGCAGTGGAAGCCTTGACCCCTTTGGGACCCTGAGAAATAGTTTCTGGGTCAGCAGCAGGGCTTTTGAAAAGGAATTTATGAGAGTCAGGAACCCTGTAGTACCTGTCCGGCTTAACGGGAGCTGGAGGTAAGGAGTCAGGGGTCAGACTGGACTCATCTACAATGTCTAACAGGTGAAATAGCTAGGGGCCTGTGTTGTGGTAGTAAAAGGAAGTCTCTGAGCCTTTTCTTAGATTCTGAATAATCTTGTCTCTCCCAGTGGAAATGCTCCCTCATGGTATGTAAAGTTTCCCCAAAAGAATAATCCTCAGGAGGAGAGGCTGAAGGGATTGATTCTTCAGCATCAGAATCCTCATAGGGAGGAAGAGAGTATTCCTGATCAGAAGAGGAATCAGATGAAATGGAAACCTGATCTGAAGATTCATATTCTGTCTCTTGCCTAGGCCTCTTATCAGGAGGGGGGTGGGAACCCCTGATCAGAGTAATTAGGTCTTCGGCCATTTTGGGCATCTGTTTTTAGGCATGGAGGTCTGTCCATGAGGCTGTTGTACTTGTTTCTTTGTCTTTAAAGGTGCTTTAGTCTTTGCCTTTGAAGGTGAAGTCGTTTTAACATATAATTGAATAGGTCTGAAAACACCCTCAGAATCCGATGCCTGCTCAGCGGCTCTGGACCCATCTGAGGGAATAGTTTCCGAAGGTCCAATACCTTCAGCTTTCAGTGGCTTGAACGACTCCACGTGGGTGTCAGTAGCGGGCCTGCGAGTCTAAAGTAGCGGTCGTCGGGGGCTGCGAAGGCGCCTCACTGAGAACCGGCGAACTGGCGACTGGCTTAGAAGAAGCCTCGTTGTCTGTTTTGGACCTCGGATGCCTGTCCTTTTCCTTGCGTTTCTTGCGAATTCCGGTTGTCGGACGGCTATCCGACAACACTGTATAGTTAAAATCTTCTGCAAAAATAGTGAAATACAAAATCGTACCGACGCTTAATAGTGCGTTGGTTAAATCTAGCACAAAACCGACAACTAGCAACTTCGTGGTCAGGGCCTAGGCAAGGAATACAGTAAGAATGAAAGTCCTTATGAGGTATTTGCTTCCCACAAGAAATACAATTATTAACTTTTTCTGACGTCGGTCTGGAGCAAAGTTTCCCCAACGGGGTACTTAGCTTTTAATGAAGACTTCGGATCTGAAATTCGAACACGAAAATCTCAGGAGTCGGCCGACCGGCACTTGCGAACTGCTTTTGCTTCGGGGACCGCGCGGCAAGAAAGACTGAAGAAAATGGCGTCTGCTGCATCTTTTATACCCCTGGCGCACTGATGTCAGGGAAGAGGCGACAGCAACCGACGCCGGACCTAGACTTTGGAATTCAGGCTGACTGAGGGTAGCCTGCCAGCAGGATAACCCAATTGTAATGACTGCAACAGTGAAACATGAAGAACATCTGGGAAAAATAAATATGTCCCCAGGGAACATCAAAGCCATTCAATGACCATGCCTTCTGCATGGAAACCTAAAGCAGAACTTGGATCCCACCTTTGTGCCAGACAAATGAAATCTTTACAGCCCAGTTTCCATTTGTGGCAGGCACATCTGGTCTCAAATTATTTGCCAATATGCTCTGGAATGAAGGTGTACACAAGGCCAGATGATGCATGGTCAATGGTACACTATTCTTCATGAAATAATCATCAGCCTGTAGAACTGGTAACAAGTATCCAGTATCCCTTTATCAATAACATCAGAGTCCCTGGTTTAAACAATGACCTGAAAGCTGCCAGGGCTGAAATGGCTGGAAGCAGGCCATCATTTCCTTCAGACTGGTATACTTGTTTAAAATAGAGCTGATCTACACTTCTTTGAATGTGCCTTCCATTCCCCTCAAATCATCCAAGGGATCAATGGTCATGGTTTGTGCTCCCTTTGGCATCACCAATGGCATAGCCTGCTTACACCCCAGCCATTTGTTGAAACCACCAAGAGAACTCTGTCCTGACGGAGGGAATCAGGATAACCACCTGATGCAGATGGTGGCTGTGCTATTGCCAAATGCGTCTAAGGTATCTATGACCCTTTCTCACATGTGACATTAGCTACAAAAAACATCAGGATGGAAGCAAACACATTACCTTCAGAAATGTTCAGTCTGACAAGTGACACTACAAGGCCTGAAAATGTACATCATCTTCAACTGATCGTACTTGTTCTGTGACAGGAGCAGTTGGCATCAGTGTCTAGCAAAGCCTCCAAGAACATATCTGTTCTCTCAAGTACAAGGACTGAATTCAGCAGGTTCTGAGAAAAGCAAGGATGGTAGGACAGTGCATAGTATACTTCAGGAACTTAAAAATGTCTTCTGTTGAGGATGCCTGGATAAGACAGTTACCCGGCTAAGGATATGTATGTTATGTACCTCTTGAATTACTAAAAGGACAAACACTGGTGAGTGATTTTCTAAATATCTAAAGCTGTGAACAAGCCAAAGGACAAAGCTGTAAACAGGTAATGGTCTTGTCTAGCTAGGACGAGTATGTGGAGATAAGTGCCTTCAGGTTCAATGTGACCAACATTATCGCTCAACAGAACAAGCAGCAACAGTGACAAGAATGTTGTCATCCTGATTTAGTAACCCCAGGAATTTGTTCAAACTTGGTAAATCAGAAACAGGCCTCCATGGCCCATCCTTCATCAGGAAGAGAACAGAATACAAAAAACTTCTTCCTTGATCCATCAGAGGGACCCTTCTAGCCATCCGTAATCCCCTTTTTTTCCCCATTTCTGCACAGACAGTGACCATCATCTAGAGCCAATGTTCACACCAACACCTCTGTACTGCTCTGCAGTTGAGATACTATGCCAAAAACAGTCTGCATTAACTGAATCTGGACTGGTGGAACTGGAAGTGTTCCCATAAAAATGAGAAAAGGCTTTGAAACTACACTATGTACTCCACTGAAATAATCATCTATACATAGGAATCATCTATACATAGGAGAACCAGTTATATTTGAAGTGGGGAAACCCTGCCCAACAGATGGGAAGGGGGGGTTGAGGGATGGAAAAGGGGCAGTTAATATAATCAGTACTGGCCATTTTCTTATTCTGGAGGAGAAAGCTTATCTCCCTTATCCTAACCCTTTCCTTGCTGCCTACACTACAAGAGTCAGCCCTCTTCTTTTTTTCTCCTCTCAAGCCCTTTTCTGCCCGACTGCTTCTGTAAACAAAGGCCACTGCTTGTTAGATTAATTCTTTCTATACCTTGGGAGGGAATGACTGCTTTTACTGACTCCGCTGCCTTGCACTTTTCTTCCATTTTTTTTCTTACTCTTTATGAAGGTAGGCCAAACAGCAGTATTTATCTAGTGGGGTGTCCAACAACTGCTTCTTAACACATATTAAGGTATAGACTGTGTCCTTGACTAATGCAGCTGTTGTTACTGCTCTGCTACAAATGTTAGCCATATTGCAACCACACACTTTATGGTTTGCCTCTCCATTCTGAAATCTGTCAATGTGCACACACTTGCACTTAGGACTTCATATGTAATCTCTGATGTCACATATTCTATTTACATGAGGATCTCAAAAAGATACTTAATAAACAACAGGCTCAGGAAGGCATGGTGGAAGAGGTACATACCTTTTTCCTACTATTCTGCTCTCCTTACCTTGGGCAACATATTAAAATTCAGAACTGCTTATACCCCATTGTGACTTTAGATAACATTACTGCACCATCCGCCACAGGGTTCCTACATCATACGTATATGCCTCCAGAGCCCTACAAAATCTAGCCAACTTCTAAGCAGCAGGTAACTTGGAATGCTGCTCAAGGGGCACCACCTCAAAGTTACTCTCAAAGGCCTGAAGCACTTAACTCAAATCCTATAGGCCGAGCTGGTCCACGTACTTCTTAGACTTTGAAGCCTTTTCAATGTCTACTCCACAAAGGAGCCATCTTCAGTAGGGTAGTATGACTATAGTGTTTTCTTATCACTGGTATTACAACCCAGATTAGAGGAAATCTGCTTGGAATGTGCCAGATCCTCTTCTCCTAAGTTGGAATCTGTGTGTGTGTGTGTGTGTGTCTGTGTGTGTGTGTGTGTGTGTGTGGGGGGAGATGAGTGAGCGACTGACTGCGTGAGCGACTGACTGAGTGTGTGAGACCACCTGTAAGATGGAAGACTGCTGAGCCTAGATATTGATATTTTTTTACCTTCAGTCTGAGGGGTGGGTTCTCAGGCATCTGTTCAGCTAATCAGTTTTCCTGCATTTCATATAATAAAATAATATCCAAGTGTCTCTAACTTCAAATGACTCAGAACATTATAAATAGTCTCTTCAAATAATTTTTTTTTCTGCAAGAACACTTAAATCGGGTAGATACCAAGTCACCTCCATGGATCAACACACAGATGGAATGACTATCAATAACATTTTTGGGACAAAAAAAGAAATGAACAAAAACAGACTGCTCCTTTTAGCTGTATGTCAGACCAATATCCTGAGCTGAGGGAGGATACAGATCATTAGGGGAATCTACAAAAGTTTTGGAAGGCAGCAGGATAGATATCTGCCCTGTGATTTCTATGACGATGGCACTATCTTCACTTCATCACTCTCAATGCATTAAAAGTACAGTTTTGTACCTACCATAAATGTAGATGTTCGAAGATCCACATTGCTGCAGTCCTAACACTTGGGTAGTCCGCTGTCCCAGTCGGCCCGAATACCAAAGTATAAGGCTGGTCAAGCGCATTTGACTGACATCAGGACGCCAGGGTACAAATATCCTCAGTCTTTTCTTGCCCCAGATGTCAGAAGACCCTAAAAGATAAGGCCAAAACCAAAAACACCAAACACTCCTGTACCTAATATATGTACAATATATACAAATTTTCAAAATAGAACCCCACCCACACAACCACCCCTAAACACAGAGGGGAAGGAGGGAGTGGATGCAGCAATGTGGATCTTGAACATCTACATTTATGGTAGGTACAAAACTGTACTATGTTCTTCATCTCACATTGCTGCAGTCCTAACACTTGGGTAGAATCCCAAAGCAGAGAAGGTAAGGGAGGATGGCTAAACTATAATGAAGCAGGAGCTGCCAAAATGCCCTGCAACACAGCAGTGGCAAAACCAGCCCTGGATTTAGAATAGAGAGGAAGGTGGTAATGCTTGGAGAAAGTATGCACTGAACTCCAAGTAGCTGCCTCCAAAATATCCTTAGTTGCCACCCCCCTTAGAAATGCTGTTGAAGTGGCAGTAGCCCTCGTGGAATGAGGCCTAATCCCAGCTGGAATCTCCTTGCCATGATGGGAATAACAGAATGCAATGCAAAACCCAATCCACTTAGATATAGTTTGTTTTGACACAGGCTTGCCCTGGGAACTCAAAGCAAAAGAAACAAACAACTGCTGAGACTGCCTAAAATCCCTAGTCCTGCTTAAATAATAACGCAACTGCCTGTGTACATCTAAAGTGTGCAAAATCTTTTCCCCTTATTTTGGGGATCTGCATAAAAAGTAGGCAAATGAATAGTTTGGTTTAAAGCCACACTAGAAACCACCTTAGGCATAAATGAAGGATTAGCTATCCTTATGAAAATCAAAAGGCTCAACCGCCATAAGGGCCTGCAATTCAGAGAAACCTTTTTGCAGAAAGTAATGCCAACAAGCAGTCTTCCATGACAAGTATTTCAATTCAGCAGTAGCCAAAGGTTGTAGAGTAAGTTTCTCCAACACAAAATTGAGGTCCCAAGCAGGAGTAGGAGCTCTCGTGGGGGGGGTCTTATCTTTGCCCCTCTAAGAAATTGCTTGAACAAAGGATGAGAAAACAATGGTGGGTCACAATCATAGTGAGCTGAAATTGCTGCAGCATGAATCTTAATGGAAGAGAAAGACAAACCTTTCCAATAACTCCAAGTAATAAGATTGAGAGCACACACATTAATTAGGGCAGAAACATCCAAATCCTTTGCTGCACTCCAAAATAAAAATCTCTTCCATTTTTCTGCATACACTTAGGTCTTCTGGCTTCCATAATCACATTCAAAACTTGTTGAGGAAGTTGAGACCTGCTGTGGTTCAAAACAGAATATGCCAGGCTGTTAGATGAAGAGAGTGAAGCTTGACATTGAGAAGATGACCGTCCTCTGAGACAAAAAGGTGTGTTAAAAAAGGTAAAGGCCATGGCTTCCTCAGAGATTCCTCCTCAATGGGTGTACCAGTGTTGCCCCCCAATAATCTGAGCATCAAAAATCATCCTTGGCTTGTCTTGTCTCTGACCTTTAGGAAGTACCTGGGAGAGAGGAGGGTGGAAAAAGATTTTCCCAACTGAACGAAGAGCATCCACTTTCCAAGCTGTGTGATGAAACCTTTAAACTTTGGCAGCTGGTGGTTTAGTGGAGAAGCGAACAGATCTATGTCTGGAGTTCCCAGGACACTGTCAATTGTCGAAATACATGAAGATCCAGTTTGGGATCCATGATTTGCCTGCTTAACACATCTGCTAAGGAGTTCTGTGCTCCTGGCAGAAACCTTGCCTGTAGATTTAGCTGCAAGCTGTCTCCCACAAAATCATTGCTTGCCTGCATAGAGGATTGCTTGTTGATGTACCACATGACAGTTGTGTTGTCTGTTAGAATCAACACCTGCCCAGGAAGAAGTAACTCCTTGAAAGCCATTAATGCAAACTGGACTGCTAACATCTCCTTCATGTTGATATGTAGATGCTGTAGTCTGGCAGGCCACTTGTCTTGTATCCACTTTCCATTCAGATGAGCTCCCAAGCTATGTCTGAGGCATCTGTCGTTAGAATCTGACTCCTTGTTTAGGTGACATTCCTGAGCCCACCACAAAAATTCCTTTGAATGCAAGGTATTATTGGAATGACAGTGTCCAAATCCTGGCAGTGCTGTGTCCATACATTTTTAGATACCATTGCAGCTTGACTGTCCTTGCAGTCAGACTGATGAGATAGTTGATGGAAGTAAAGGGATAGACTCTTTGTTTGTCCGGGGGTTAAAAGGCCATCTGGGCTGCTGTATTCAGTCTCACACCCAGAAAGCACATGTCTTGAGAGGGTACTAGACTGGACTTTATTTCCCAGGCATCTTAGCACTGCTATCACATATTCCAGATGCTGAAGAAGTTTCTTGAGCCAGAATCAGACAGTCGTAAGGATAGATTTGTATTCCAAAAGCTACAACTGGAGCCAGAACTTTGTGAATACTCTAGGGCAATGCAGAGAACTGATAATGTGAATTTCCAGAAACCTGTAACCGTGGTGAATCTATATCCAATACCCATCTGTCTTGGGTAATAACACTCCAATTTCTTTGAAAAGTGCCAGCCTTCCTCCCAAAGGTGCTGCCAGACGAGAAGGCTCTGGCAGCTGAAAAGGCAAGTCATTGGGTCTGCCCTGCCCTCACCAGAAGACTGAGCAGGCTTAACTGCCTGTTCTAGGCCTAAAAGAACCTGAGCTCTGCTCCCTACCACGCCTAGATCTACCCCTAGACTGAGAATCATAAGAAGGATAAGTCCACCCCTTAGTAGGCCAATTTCTACTAAACTTTGGAGGCTGAACCTGCAAAAATCTTTAACAGTCTGCATAGACTTAGCCTTGTCCTCCATTTTCTTTAAAACTGCTTCCACAGGCACACATCAGATTGTAAAGGAGCATCTAAAATCCTTGTCTTTACATGTTCAGCTAAATTCTGATCCCTCAGCCAGGCAGAACAGAACCAGTGGCTGCCACGAGGCCTGTACAGCATCAAAACCACATTGCATGGAATGCTTACCCACCTGTTCAGAAACATGAACCAAATCCTGCAACTCTTTACACTCAGCATCCACCTTAGACTTCAATTGTGAAAGGAGATAATTTTGGTATTTCAACATGTGAAACTGGCAATTCAAAGCCCTCATGGCTAAAGTGGAAGAAGTATACACCTTTATTCGCCATCTATCCAAAGCCCTTGCCTCTTTATCAGAAGGAACAGGAGTTTTAACAACAGAAGCCTTAACACCTTTAGGGCCCTGAGAAACAGTTTCTGGGTCTGCCCTAGGACTCTTAAAAGATACTTATGAGCTTCATGCACCCTATAACACCAGTCAGGTTTAACTTGAGCAGGAGGCAAAGAATCAGGGTTCAGGAAAACATCCTCTACCACATCCAGAACAGGAGGTATAGCTAAAGGCCTATGCTGGGGTAGAAACAAAAATTCCTAAGCCTTTTCCTAGAATCAGAGAAATCTTGACCTTCCCATTTAAAATGCTCCCTCATGGAATGAAGAGTCTCTGAAAAGAAAAATCCTCAGGAGGAGAAGCAAGGTGTAGAGTCATCTACATCAGAATCAGAATAAGGAGGATACTCCTGCAAGTCTTCAGCCAAGACTCAGAAGCCTCCGAACACTGCTCAAAACTCTCAAGCTCAGGTTCCACCCTAGGCCTCTTATCAAAGAACCTCTAATCATAGTAATCAAATCTTCTGCCATTTTAAGCATATGTTTCTTAGGCAGAGACCCTGAAGAACTAGGGAGACCCCCACTGAAGTTAACCCTGGCCGGCCTCTAGAAGGAGCCTTGGAAACAGAAGGAGGGCCTAACCACCTTAGAAAGGGAGGGAGAACAGCTACCTGAGAAGCCCCTTCAGCCTGGCCTACCTCCTGAGAGGATACATCTTGTAACAGTAAAGTCTCTCCCTGAGAATCTAGAGGAACTTCTGGTAGAACCACCGCTCCACTGAGCCCTCTAAAGAACGACGCCCGGGACACAGACGTTCTTCCACCCTAGCTCAGGCCCTAAGCAAGGTATACACAATGTATGGTAATCTCTATGAGGTATCTGTTTCCCACAAGAAATACAGTTATTCACTTTTTCTGACATCCGTTAAATACTGAGGCAAGAAAAACAAAATATTAACTTTGATTCGGTCTGAAACTCCGACTTCAGAAAATTTCAGAACGCCAACCTGCACTCGCAATACTGCTTCTGCATCGGACCATGCGGCAAAAAAGACTGAGGATATGACGTCGGTCATGCGCATTTGTACCCTGACGTCCTGATGTCAGTCAAATGCGACTGGGACAGCGGACTACCCAAGTGTTAGGACTGCAGCAATGTGAGATGAAGAACATCATAGAAATAATGGTGCTACAAACTCTGTGACTTTGTTTTTCTAACACGGGCAACACTGATGTATGGAAATGGGTGTCCCTGAAATTACCAAATTTTAAACGACGCATCTTAAATAAGTTGTCTGCCTAATGCACAAAATGACATTACAAACATTTTGTGATGTACTATTTTTCCTGTTACAAGCAGCAGGTTATCATACACAGCAATCCTGCGGAGGTTTAAGGTGTATGAAAACATAAAAGGTTAGCTTAACAGCAAACATTCATGCAAAAACATTATCTGTCATAATAAACACAGCAACAAAAACAAAAATATTTTAAGCAAAAAGAAAAAAAAAATCTAAATGGTACACAGAAACAATGGGTGTTACAAGCAACTCCACAGCATAACAAATGTGGGGAAAAAATATACAAAAAAAGTAATCAAAAACTGTAATTCTTCCATTAGGAAGTTACAGGCCAAAACAAAAAAATGTCTGTGAAATTGAAAGTAAACTTACTTTTGCAGAAGTGCATTTTTGAATCGTTCTGCATTCAGTTCTATTCTAAGTTGATCTGCATTCTTCCTGGCAGGTGGAAGCAATACAGCATGCCTGACCAAACCTCCCGCAGATGGACGCTTTTCGGGCTCTGTGTGAATCATCAACTAATTACATTCAAGAGGTGTTGGTGGAGAGAGAGAGAAAACAGAATTTCAATGAGTGTACATATAAATACCACTGCAAATCCACCAACAATACACATATGCAAGTTACAAACTGAATATAGTCCATCTTCAGCAACTCTTGGCAGTATGACTGCCTAGCACCTAAAGCTTTCGCAAGTAGCTTGGTTTTCTTCCAGAGCTCCATCATGCATCTGTCTTTGCTCTGCTCTTTGGTTCTTCTGGAAAAGCATCAACACTTACATTTATTAAACAGCTTTAGCCCACCCCCCAAAAGAAAAAAGAAACCGTAAAAAACAAACAAACAACAAAAAAAAAAAAAAAACCAAAACAAACAGGAGCTTCTTCACCACAGACTGGGAGAATGTAGGGTGGAAAAGTGTCAACAATGGATCACAACTCAGTCATTGTGGTTACTGTACAACATTCAGACCTTATAAAGTGGTCCAACTTTGGTAAATATCAGGACAGAGTCCTAGTCAATTCTCCTGGGTGCTCCTGGTCAACCCATTGATACTGGCAGCTCCAAAAGGACGGCTTTGCTCTTGAAGTAATATCAAAATTATACTGTTTATTACTCTGGCTTCAAGGCACAGAGGAGTAAAGTTCTTACTGTGAACAAAGCAACTGAGGTTTGATTAGCAGCTCCGACAATTGAGGAGCCAGACAGGGAAGCAAAGAAAGCAGTGAGGGTAGCAGGAGCTCAGGAACAGACTGGGAAGTTAGATTTCCCCAGTGGAGACTGGGAAAGCCACTTTCTATGCTTGAAAGGAGGGACGGGACTGTTTGCTGACTAATGCTCGTTGCGGAAGTGAGGGATGACCATCATGGACAGACCATTGTACATCCCCCCCCCCCCCAGCTCCACAAGCAAAGTGTTCTCAGAACCACAGAACTAAGAAGTATACTCAAACCATACCCAATATTTTTATAAATGATGGCACCTCTCAGTTGACTCTCACACCAGTGAAGGGGAAAGAATGGACTGATTGGTCGGGAAGGGGTGACAGTTGACAGGCAGGGGGCAAGGAGTACATATAAAAACTGTAGTGTGTATTTTGTGTATTTACCTTTTTTTGTGACCAGTGTACAACGTTGATCCGAATGGACCTGTTTTAGGTTCAGCCTATATTTAAACAATACAGTAAAAAACAGATATGGATAAAGCAACCTAAAATGTTTAGATGAATACCAAACTAGGTACAGTGGACTTTGTATTCAGTTAAATACACAAGATTAACTCACAGGAGCTACTTACAAAATGCAAAAATTGCTACAAGTTGGAAAGAAAGAATGTTCACAGTGAGAAGATGCAGTAGGATGATGAATACAGAACAGCAAAAATGAGGGAAGCAAGGATTGTGAGAAGTACAGAATGGAATGTTGTATAGGATGGTAGTGATAGGAATGGGTAAAGTTCAGCAAAGCTGCTTACCGAGATAGTTGAAAATAGGATTGTGCTAGGTTGACTGCAACATCCAGAACCAGAATCAGGGGAGTGGGTCGTCAATAAAGCCTTCTACTGGACCAAATCTGTCTTGAGAGCATGCAGCAATCAGACAGTCATCAAAAGTAAGGAAGACATTAACAGCCTGGAGTGGGCCACAGACCCTGGACTTGTGGTGAAACCAAATGGGAGCCATGTTGAAATCAAATGAAAGGCTCCTGAACTGACCGGAATCACATAACTTCCTAGACTCCCTGTGGAACTTTACATGAAAGCAGGCATCCTGGAGGTTTAAAAGTACATCCAATTTCCTTATGACAGATAAAACGACACCATTCTGACTTTTTCTTTTGGGATGTACTAGTTTAGCCCGTTGGGAACAAATGCAAACCGGAGATCCTTTGAATTCCTAGGCACTCAAGAGAAAAGTAAAATCCCCTCTCTCACTGTTAGACGAGCTTCTAGAACAGCTGTTTTTGCAGACAGCTAAGCACCTCTCACTTGGTCTCTGTTTTTAACAGGTCAGGGCATCCAGTAAGGACTTTCTGCGAAGGGATGGAGCCCGTAAGATATTACGTTTTGGGTGATCTTCAAACACTCATGAGAAGTAGAAGGACAAATCATCTCTGACTATCTGCAGAGTGTAGCAGCCCGTGGGACCTTTAAGGTTGCTGTTGACTACTCAAGGGCAGCCTGCAGCTCCTTGCTGAACATCAGTTACCATGAACTCTGCTGACAACCTTGCAGAAGTTACTCATGTAAACTTCATCTCGTCAGCATTCCTATGGCTATTTTGCTGTGAGTGGAGTCTGTACTATATTAAAATATTGGCTTCCTTGACTTATTTGAATATGGAGACCAGAATTTTTCTCCTGTAATATTAGCATTTCACCCAGCCTCTCCTTAGCCTCAAGGTGCCATTTTAGGCCATCGCTAGATAGGATGGGTCCTGTAAAGTGGGGATCCAGGAAAGTCATCTTGGTATCCTTTACAGGATGTGAGCCTAAAAGAAGAAAGCAAACTGTACGGCTATGCCAAGTTCCTGCTGCCAGAACTAAACTATCAGCTGAAACAAATTGCAGAGACCATGTGGTTCATCATTATGAAGGAAGTTGAGGCCTGGGTCAACATTTTCTTTTATCTTCAAAGGCCCAAATGTTAGCTCTTCTCATACATAAAACATTTCAGACATTTCTCGCTGAAAGTACACCACATTTGTC
Source organism: Protopterus annectens (assembly GCF_019279795.1). Classification (NCBI taxonomy): domain Eukaryota; kingdom Metazoa; phylum Chordata; order Ceratodontiformes; family Protopteridae; genus Protopterus; species Protopterus annectens. The sequence goes on along the minus strand of NC_056751.1, from coordinate 737,851,127 downwards.
AAACACATTACTGGCCTCAAGAAAACAGCAGATGGCAAAAATTTACATTTGCCACAATCATCTATTGATCCACATTCCCAGCCTGTGGCACAGACAGCTGGACTATGGGATGTGGGAGCTATTTCAAAGCCTGTTTTAGAAACAAATCACCAGAAATCTACAATTTCTAGGTGGAGGGAAAACCCCATCCTTCTTGTGTGGTACTTGGAGGTTACCATAAATGGGTTGTTCTAGGTCTCTGTTTGTACCTTTAAAATGGCCCAAAAAGGAGGAACCACTTGGGTGGATTGCAGGGAAATAAACCTGCTCTAGCTTCCTCTGAGAATAAGCGAATGGATCAATATGTTACTCTCTTCCTTCCTGCATCATTTATTTATCCATTATTGACATGGTTATTTCCGCTAGGTTAGTAGCCTGTTTTTAGGGGAGACCAGAGGTGGCATTTATACCACCAAGGGAAATTAGCCAGGGCATCAGGGAACCTCCCTTATTCTTTCTGATAGGTGCCATGAGATCTTGTACACCCACCAACCCAAACAGATGAGGCCTTAGTTTAAAAAGTCTAATCTAAAGGATGGCACACACAGGAGTACAGCACCCCCCCTTATGCTGCACTACAGTGTCAGCAACTGATCTACCTGGTCTGAAAATAGAACCCACAGCCTTCTGCATCAAAGGTGAGTGTGCTACCTGTTGTGCCACTGATACTGCTTGTTCAGAAATCCACTGAATGCATGATCATCTGGAGGTGACTGGTTCCTCATCTGCATCTGTAATGGTGGATTGGAGGGGGGGGGGGGTTCTACATGTTTGTTTGTTTATTTTTTTAAAGGTCTTTCCCGAATGAAAACAACCTCTTCTGTGCCAAGTCTGGTAAGGAAGGCTGTTGATGATGTGGGTTGGCTCTGTAGTGGATGAAGGTCAAAAGACTCAAAAAAATCAAACTCTTGTGACCAGTTCCCAATTAAGCACACCTTACATTGTCTTGTGAACATGCAGGCACCTGTACATAGGTTTTACATACATTGCGTGTGTGTGTGTGTGTACATCCATATGTATTCTCTCTCTCTCTATAAAAGCTAAAAGAAAAGAAAAGAAAAAAAAAGAAGTTATGTACTTACCATAACGTTCCATGTGAGTTGTTCTTGCACATGGGATCGGAGCCGATCCATCGGTTCCGAGTTGGCCGCTTTACTAGCTGAAGATCTCAGAGTAGCCTGAGACCAGGACCCTATCCCATGATGCTCTCTGTCTTACCTCAGATCTAGTTTGCTGAACCCAACATAAACAGGTATAACCCAATAAATACTCCATCCGGAGTAAGAAGTCCCAGGACAAGACCACCAGACCCCAAGTCTACTCGTTCTTCGAGACACTGGAGGGGGAAGGCAGGTGAGAATGTAAGAATAAAGGCGAGATGAACAACTCACATGAAACGTTATGGTAAGTACATAACTTCTTTATGTGAAGTTGTTCAATTTCACTGTTTATTCTTACATATGGGTAGCGTCCCAAGCACCCTAATCCTGGGTGGCTCAAGGGGAGTATATTCCTGAGGACAGTGGAACCAAAGGAAGCCCTGTCCCTGGAGGCCCTGTCCACTTTGTAATGAGTGATAAAGGTATGAGGCTTAGACCAAGTGGCAGCTGCACATATAGTGCCCAAAGGAAATCGAGCCGCGTAGGCAGAAGTAGAAACAGCCCTAGTGGAGTGCGCCTTCACACCATGCTCTAATGTTTGGTTCGCTGAAGAGTATATAAATTTAATGCAGTCAGTTAACCATTTGGAAAGGGTAACTTTAGAGACTGGTAGTCCTTTCTTAGTGTCAGCATGAGCTACAAAGAGTTGGTCAGATCTTCTGTATTCCTTTGTCCTATCCAAATAAAATCTCCATTGTCTGTGGACATCAAGTTTATGCAACATGTACTCCAACTTATTAGAATGATTACTGAAAAATTTTGGAAGTTTGATTCAGGTTAGTCTCGGAACACACCTTTGGCAGGAATGAAGGATTAGTCCTCAGTGCACCCTGTCTGGATGGAATACCAAATATGGGGGTTTGATAGAAAGGGCTTGAAGCTCAGACACCCTACTTGCTGAGGTAATGGCCACCAAGAGAATAGTTTTCCAAGAAAGAAACTTCAACTGACAGGATGATGCAGGCTCAAAGGGGGGGGGGGGAGATAACACGTGACAACACAAAATTTAGATTCCAGGGAGTAAAGGGTTGTCTAACAGGTGGCCTAAGATGAATGGTACCCTTCGGGAAGGCCCTACATAATCTGTGAGACATCAAATTAGAACCTTCAGCACCAAGATGAAAGTTCGAAATTGTAGCCAATTGAACTCTAATGGTGGCAGCTGCAGCACCTTCATGAAAAATCTTAGATAGGAATTCCAGAACAGTGGCAATCGGAGCAACATAAGGATCAATGTTGTTTTGGGAGGCCCAAAAGGAAATCGCTTCCATTTACTAGCATACAACTTTCTGGTGGAAGCCTTATGCGAAGACACAAAAATGTGCTGTACCTCTGAAGAAAAATCATGTGACCTGGCTAGGTTGGGAATCGGAGCAGCCAAGCTGTCAATTTGAGGGAATGAAGGGAGGGATGTAGGGCCCCTGACGAATGTGTCAGCAAGTCTGGAACTGGGTCCAGAATCCAAGGTTCCTCCAGTTGGTAGAGTCGGAGGAAGGGAAACCAAATCTGTTGAGGCCAAAAGGGGGCTGTTAAGATTACAGTCCTTCCCAGGCTCTTGAATTTCTGCAAAAATTTCGGAATCACGGGTGTAGGTGGGAAGGCATACAGGAGTCCCAGGGGCCAATCGTGTACAAGCGAGTCCCTTGGGCTGTTCTCCCTAGAGGGAGATTCAGGGCAAAGTAGCTCCTGCATTTGGCATTCACGGGGGATACAAACAGGTCGCTGTAAGGCTGGCCTCATCTGCGGAAAATCATTTCCGCGACTTCGTCTTTGAGAGACCACTCGTGTGGTAACAGAATGGCTCTGTTCAATTTGCCCACCATCACGTTGGATTTCCCCAGGATATGCATTGCTATCAGAAAGCGCCCGGTGGATACTGCGCACTGCCAAATTCTCAAGGCGTTTCTACTCAGTGGGTAAGACTTGGTTCCCCCTTGTTTGCTGATGCACCAGACCACAGACATGTTGTCCGAGTGTATCGCAATAGTCCCTAGAGGCAGAGCCTCCAGGCATCAACTATTTCTGTCCAGAGATCACACTCTCAATCTCTGCTCTCAGTTAGGCATCACTGTCAATTTCAAAAAGTCAGCGTTGTTGCCATTGCAGCATATATCCTTTATCTGAGCAGAACTAGACACCACCACCGCCACAGTAAAATTGCCCCTGGACAAAAATAACCACCCTCCGAAACCAGGTCTCGGACATTTTGCAGAGAAGAAAAGTACTGGCCCAGCAAGTACTGAAGCTACTAGGTACCATGGCAGCTACGCTCATGGCAGTTCCTCTGTGTCATATGCACACGAGGATTCTTCAGTGGTTACTCTTCATTCACCCAGTGGTCTTGCCAACAACTTGATGCCGTTCCTAATCATGATTACGAACTCTTGCAAGTAGGATCTTCTCTGGTGGGTGACCAACCAAGTTACATTGGGTCGACCATTTGTTTCTCCCCCCGCAGTCAGCCACTCTGACCACGGACGCTTCTCTGATAGGGTGGGGGTCATTTTCAGTCAAGAACAGCCTAAGGCACCTGGTCGGTGACAGAGTCACAGTTGCATATCAGTGTTCTGGAGCGGAGAGCATTGCTTTTGGCACTGTAGTACTTCCACGCTCTCGCGGTAAAGGAGCCAGTCGTCCAGATATGGAAACACTCAGAATCCTAGACACCTTCAGGTTAGCCGTAAAAACTGCCATGCATTTGGTAAACACTTAGGGGCTGTTGCGAGTCCAAAGGGCAGTGCTCAGAATTGGTAGTGACTGGCTCCCAGCCGGAAACGCAGATGATCTCTGGATGGCTTGGCCATTTTGATATGGTAGTATGCATCCTTGAGATCTATAGAGCACATCCAATCGCCCACTCCGAGGAATGGAAGAATAGACTGAAGAGTGACCATCCGGAACTTCTCCTTTACAAATGTGTTGAGTTTGCTGAGATCCAAGATGGGCCTCCAGTCCCCTGTCTTCTTTGGAACTAAAAAGAATCTGGAGTAAGTTTCGGATCCTATCTGTTCTGCTGAGGCTGGTTGGATGACTCTTTCCTGCAGCCTCTGGATTTCTAGGGATGCTTGATCCCTGACACTGGGTGGAACATCTGGGATTTTCTTTCAAACAGGCGGGTTTTCTAAGAATGGAATGATGTAATCTCTGGTAACGATGCTTTGTAGCCAGGAATCTGTTGCAATTCCTAGCCAGGCATCCAGATACAAAGCCAAGCGACCCTCGACCACCTCCAGAGTAGGACAGTCGGGCTTCCTTTCAGGAGCGCTGATAGGGCTTACCAAGGAACTGATCCCTGTCGCCCTGATTCTGCGGACCCCCTCTGCCGCCAGGGCGGCATCTTCCATTATTACCCCCTCCTTTGCCCCTGGAGAGGGGTTCACTACGTGTGTTCTGGAAAACTCCTTGGGACTTTCGGAACCACATTTTTCCACCTTTCTGCCCTTTGGGGTATGGTCTAGTAGATGGTGGAAAAATGGACTCCTACGGCAGATAGAGTCTTTCCCTCTTGCTTATGCCTAGTGAGAGTCTCCTGGACTTTGGGCCCAAAAAGAGAAGAGCCATCGAATGGGGTATTGACAAAGGAAGACTTGAAGGCTTCCGCAAAGGAGCATAAGAGCATCCAGGACAGTCTCCGAAGAGCTATCACTGAACCCGCCGCCCGACTCGAACCATCAGCTGCATAGGAAATGAGCCGCATGGATGAGTTCACTATTGAGTTAAGGGTATTAAGTTGGGCTGTCACCATCTCAGAGACTGCTCCATCTGTATTACCCTGCAGAGTATCTCCAAGCTCTTTTAGGAGATCTCTTTGAAGACGGGTAAAATGAGTCAAGTAGTTAAGCGACTGCATAGCAAAGGTCGCAGAATTAAAGATGCGTTTCCTGTATCTGTCCATTGTCCTGGAATCCCTATTAGGAGGCTGGACCTTAGAAGAGGTTTCTGACATCTCTTTCTTGGTGGCCGCCGCCACCACCATGGCATCAACCAAGACTCCCTTAGTGAGGAACATCTTGCCTTGGGGGGAGGTGATAAACTTGCTAGGCCTCCGAGGGACCAGTTCCATAATATCAGGAGACTCCCACTCCCTTCGAGCAACCAATTCCATTAGTTCGCCGATGGGTGGAGTCACCCAGGAGGTGGAAGGTTGAGACCCAAAGGCCTTCAGGAGCACCGACTCATCCTCAGTAGGGCTAACGGACTGCCAGTCACCCCTCTGCTTTAGGACTTCCAGGATATCAGCAAAGGAGATCTCCTCCGAGGGGGACCGTGGGGACCCTTACGATTCCTCTAAGTCGGTGTCTGATGTCAAAGAAACCTGCGGGGAATCTAAATGCCTCCTCTTACAAAGTCTCTTCCTGGGAACCTCATCAGTGGGGGCTTCTGGTGAGGTCTCAGTAGTGCAAGGGTCACCCGATGGGGTTACCTGAGGCTCCGGGACCTGCGATGAAGATGCAGAAAGTGGCACTTTGGGGGGGAAGGAGGAGGGACCTGACAACATGTATGTCTTCGATGACATAACCCTCCTCATAGCATCGAAGGCACCACTGCTCCAACCCGAGGAAGCCGCCGGTTCCAAAGAAGATGGCAACTTCCCCGGCAGCGAGACAGTGGGCTCCGAACCAGAGGACAGAGACTAGCTCATCCATGCCAAAGACCCGAGAGGAAGGATTGGGACTGACAAGAGAGTGTTGGCTCCCAGACTCCTCCAATGGAACCGAAGAAGTCAGGGTTGACGGAGCCGAGCGCCTGGAAAGTACAGTTGTGTGCACTTACCATAAAAGCAGATGTTTGAGTGTATTCACTGCTGCAGTCATCACATTTGGGTTATCTGCTTGCAGTAGCACTCAATCGGCCTGATTAACAAACTCTTGGGTCCTGCGTCGGTTGCTGTCTCACCTTCCATGACGTCAGGTAGTCAGGGGTATAAAGCATGCAGCAGACGCCATTAAATCAGTTTTTCTTGCCCCAGATGTCAGGTGCCCCCATAATGGGAAGCAATTATATATACAAGGTTACACCTCCAACAAAAAAGCAAATACACCTAAAAGCTTTAAACATAGTAAGCAAGAATAGAGGTATAGCCAATTGAAGTCAGGGGGCTGGAGGGAAAGTAACTAGGACTGCAACAGTGAATACACTCGAACATCTACATTTATGGTTATGTACACAACTGTACTATGTTCTTCATGTTTCAATGTTGCAGTCATCACATTTGGGTAGATTCCAAAAGCTAAGGATGGGAGGAGGAAATTAGACAGAATTAGTACCAGCTATAAGGCCCTGCAAGACTGCAGTAGCAAAGCCAGCTCTGGATTTAGATAAAATTGGCAAATGATAATGCTTGGTGAAGGTATGTACAGAACTCCAGGTAGCAGCTTCTAGGATGTCCCTGGCAGGGACATTTCTGAGAAAGGCTGTAGAGGTAGATGCAGCCCTGGTTGAATGTGGTCCAATCCCCTGTAGGGTAGGTTTTCCATGGTGCTTATAGCATAAATGAATGCAATGGCCTATCCATTTAAAAATGGCTTGCTTTAAAATGGCCTTCCCCTCTGCCCCATGCAGCAAATGCAACCAGCAGTTGTTCAGATTTCCTGAGAGGTTTAGTCCTGTCCAAACAAAATCTAAATTGACTGTGCACATCTAAGGAGTGCAGTATTCGCTCCCGTTTGTTCTGTGGATTAGAAAAGAAGGTTGGCAAATGAATGGACCGATTACGGGCCACATTGGATACTACCTTGGGCATGAAGGAGGGATTGGTCCTGAGGGACAACCTGTCCGCATGAAAAATGATGAAAGGCTCCACTGCCATGAGGGCCTGTAATTCAGACACCCTTCTTGCTGAAGTGATGGCTAAAAGGAAGGCTGTTTTCCAAGAAAGGAATTTCAACTCTGCATTTGCAGCTGGCTCAAAAGGAGGTAGAGTGAGTTTTTCCAATACAAAGTTAAGGTCCCAGGCTGGAGTAGGGGCTCTCCTGGGTGGTCTTACGTTTTGGCCCCTCTGAGGAACTGCTTGAGCAGTGGATGAGAGAAGAGGGATGGTTCTGTGTTGTAATGAGCTGAAATGGCTGAGGCATTGGCTGAGGCATGAATTCTGATGGAGGAAAAGGAAAGGCCCTTGTGCAGCATCTCAGTTAAGTATTGAAGAATCTGAGGTAAACTGGGCACTGCTGTGCCCATCTCCTGAGCTTGGTTCCAGGAACAGAATCTTTTCCATTTTTCAGCATAGGATTTTCTAGTACTAGGCCTCCATGCCTCCAGAATGACATCCAACACTTGAATGCTGAGGGATGGTAACGGAGAGATTAGGTAATTAGCCAGGCTGCAAGGTTCAAGGTATGAAGTTGTGGGTGCAGAATCTGGCCCTCCTGCTGGGACACCAAGGCAAGGGTCTGTGGCGATTGCCATGGTGCCAGCAGTGACACACTGCGCAAAAGGGGGTACCAGTGTTGGCGTGGCCAGTCTGGTGCAATCAATATCGTCCTTGGTTTGACCTGTTTGATCTTTAGTAGTACCTTGGAGAGGAGAGGCAGAGGGGCATCCACTTTCCAAGCTTGTTTGTGGGGAGTCCTTGTGCAGAATTTTTCCAATTGGTAGTTCTGGGGGAGGCAACAGGTCTATATCTGGGCTCCCCCATTTGTTTCTCAACATGCTGAATATCTTTGGTTCCTGTTTCCACTCGTGTGGGTACACGCGATTTCTGCTTAGGTCGTCTGCCGGTGTGTTTAGCTTTCTTGGCAGGAATTGAGCCTGTAGGTGCACTTGGTAGCTCAAGGCTGTGTTCCACAGAATCATGGCTAGTCTGCAGAGAGGGTATGAGTGGGTTCCCCCCTGCTTGTTTATGTACCACATAACAGTGGTGTTGTCCGTCTTTACCATTAACTGCCCGGGAAGGATGTGGTCCTTGAAGACTGTCAGAGCATTCTGTACAGCTAACATTTCTTTCTGATTGATGTGCAGGTGTATTTGACTTGGGTTCCATTTGCCCTGAATGCATTTCCCTGCCAAGTGAGCCCCCCCCCCCCAATGCATAGTCTGATGCGTCTGTTGTTAGGGTTTGGGCGGCAGGGGGTAGAGTGAATGGTAGTCCCTTGTTTTGGTGACAGGCGTCTGCCCACCAAAGGAACTCAATCTGTAGACAAGGAATGATAGGGATCATTGCTTCTAGATCCTAAGAATGTTGACACCATAGGCTTTTTAGATACCATTGTAGTTTCCTCATATGCAGTCTTGCATATGGAATTAGTAGAATGCAGGAGGCCATGAACCCCAGGGCTTGCAGTACTTTCCTTGCAGATATCTGGGACTTTGTGGCCAGTAGTTTGAAGTAAGCTGTTAAATGGACTTTTTTTTTTCTGGCATGAGAAAAGCCATCTGGGAAGTTGTGTTCAAGCTTGCTCCCAGGAATGCAATTTGTTGGCAGGGTACAAGATATGATTTCTTTTCGTTTATGGTGTACCCCAGAGAAGTTAGCAATTTCTGTACAAACACCAGATAATTCAATAGTATGTCCTGGCTTTCTGCCTGAATTAGACAATCGTCCAGGTATGGATATATTTAGATATTTCTTTGCCTGCAAAACGCAATGACTGGAGCTAGGCACTTTGTGAATACCCTGGGCGCAGTAGATAAGCCAAAGGGCAGTGCAGAGAACTGATAGTGCATGAAGCCTGCTTTGAAGCGTAGGTATCTTCTGCAAGATTCCCCGATTGGGATGTGCAGGTAGGCTTCCTTTAAATCCAGTGTTGCCAACCAGGCATCCTTGCCTAGCATAGGAAGCAACTGGTGAAGAGTTAGCATCTTGAATTTTAGGACCACCAAAAAGTGTTTAGGATAGAGAGACCCAGGATAGGATGCCAGGAGTTGTCTTTTCTGGGCACCAGGAAAAGTCTTGAGTACAAACCTTGTCCCCTTTCCTCTTCTGGAACAGTCTGAATAGCCCTTATACCTAAAAGAGAGAGAACTAGCTTTTGAGCCTTTGCCCACTGATTTAGGGGTAGATCTGGCCAACCGGGGAAGAGGAATCTGTATCCTTGGGAAACTATATTTAAATCCCATTTGTCCTGGGTAATGAGTTCCCAATTTTTTGCTTGCAGAGCAATCTTTCCCCCTAAAGGAGTAGTCAGTTGAGAAGGGCTTGGAAGTTTTAAAGTTAAGTCACTGAGACAGTTTACCATAAGGGGGGGGGGGGGGGGTCTTACTACTAAAACGAAACAACAGGAATCAAGCAGTAAAAGGATTTAATCTCTCTAGCGCCTCGGCCAGCAACAGCATTCAAGGAGTAAAAAACAATACACTCCACACAATATATATATATACACATCATAAAGTGACAATTAAACAATTAATATAATTAAAATTTAAAAACACAGCATCACTATTAAAGAATACTTTTCCAACAGAATTCTACATTCAACCCCTTGGGTACCAAAGTATTATACTTTAATATAACAATAGCTTCTTTTTTTAAAAGTATGCATCTAGCTTTGTCTTTATCGAAATCAGATACCATAATATGTTGTAAAACAGTCGCTTTTAAACCCACAGGGTTACTACTATGATATTCTTTAAAGTGTTGGGCTACAGGGCTATCCTCCCTGTTATTCTGAATGTCTCTTAAATGTTCTAACAACCTCACTTTAAACATTCTTTTTGTTTGTCCGATGTAAAATTTTTCACAGCTACACTTAATTACATAAATCACCCCATTTGTTCTGCAGTTATAAACACCATTAGGTGAAAAAGAAGTATTATTAATACAAGGAAAAAATTCACTGTGTAAGAACAAATACTACACTTCTCACAAGGCTTAAAACCTCTTTCCACAATTTGTGTAGACAATCTAAATTCTGGTCTAATGAATTTGGTATAAACTAACATGTCCTTTATATTCCTTCCCCTCTTAAAGGAAAAGACTAACTTTTTATTCGCTAGACCTGTCAGATCTTTGAAATTCCTTAAAAATTCCCAAAAATGCGAAATGCACTGCCTAATATTTTCACTACAAATATTATATGTAGAGACTATAAAAAAAATTTTTTCTGACTCTATATCATAATTCAGCCCATTATTCTGCTTATTCCTAAGAGATTTGTTATAGCTATTGTTATGATACTTAATATTAAATACCTTTTGAATGTCCTTATTAATTAATCTGATATCATATTTTCTAGTGATGAACATATTTTTCGTTTGTTCAATTTTCCTCAAAAAATTATTTTCTTCATTGCATAATCTGGAGATTCTTAAAAAAAACTCCATAGGGCAAAGAATTCATAATATGTCTCGGTGACAACTGGTACCCATTAAGAATTTATTAACTGTTCCAAATTTATGATGAATACTTTCTATTTTATTTGTATTTTATTTCCATAAATTGATGTCCAAAAATGTAACCTGTTGCCCATATTGTAGACCATCAAACACTATACCAAATCTATTGACTTGAACATCTTGCACAAAAGTATGCAGTAGGTGGAAGCCACCTTCACATAGGAATACCAAATCATCTATGTATCTACAATATAACCTAACATGATTCTTAAAAGACAATTTATTATAGATGCATTCCCTTTCAACCAAATCCATAAAAATATTAGCGTACATGGGTGCAAATGGTGCACCCATGGCTGTACCTTGAATCTGGTGAAAAAATTGATTTTCAAAATAAAAATAATTATTCTCTAAGCAAAATTTAACTAGATCTAATATACAACGAGTAACATGAGTATTACCCATCTGAAGTAATATTGCTTCCAACCCAAATGCATGTTGAATGTTGGTATATAGACTTTTAACGTCTAGTGTTGTACAGTACATATCTTGCCATACAATATTTTTAATTTTACTCAAAAAATCAAATGAGTCTTGAATATAAGAAGGAAGTTGTTTAGCTTCCTTCAACAGAATACCATGCAATATAATTCCTAAATTGTGCAGAAAGTATTTACAGGCAGAGACAATAGGACGTCCAGGTGGAGTAACATTATCTTTGTGAATCTTTGGTAAACAATAAAAATATGCTGGGCTTGTATCTTCACAAGATAATTTATTCTTAACATCCTTCTCACACCAGTATCCAAGTCTCAAGCCCCTTTGAATCAATGCAGCATAGTTTGTCTTAGCTTGCTCTATCAAATTAATATTCACTTTCTCATATACTGTTTCAACTTCTAATAAATCAAGGCACATTTTAAGATATTGGGTGTAATGCATTATTACAATTTTATTGCCCTTATCAGAAGGCTTAATAACCAACTCTTTTTGCTTAGATAACTTAATCAGCGCTAACCATTCTTTTTTAGTTAGGTTATATTGAACTTGTTTTAAATTAAAATTTTTAAACAACATATCATATTCAAAGTCAATCAATTATAGACTGAAATTTTTTAATACCCTTGTGAATAGAAGGTGGCATAAACTTGCTATTATACCCCACTGCAGAAGAATCAATTGTACAATAAGCATTAAAATCAGTATTGCAAGAAACAAAAGACTCATATGAATCTATTTCAGAAAAATATTCATCACTACTAGAAGTACTATCATTCCAAGTATTATTAGTCACATCAGAACTAACACAGTTTTCAAAAAAATGCCATAAATGCATTTTTCTAATTACTTTAAATAACTCAATTTTACATTCATAAAGCTTAGGTATTACGGTTGGAACAAACTTTAAACAAAAATTCAGAACAGAGAAAACATCTTCAATAGTACAACCAGATAAATTGAGAACATTATTAGTACCATTTAGTTCTTTTATTATTCCGCCATTGGCGTTGCTGTCCCCCTCTGTATTGTTCCTGTTCAGGATAACCTCTCTTCTGTTGTCGATTATGTTCCCCATACTGACGAAAATTATCCTGGAAATACTGTTCATTATTTGGTGAAGGCAACGGTGGAAAATTATTATTGTCAACATTAAACTGCCTGTCTACAGTTCCTAAAGGCGTATCAACACTAGCATTGCTGACAAGCCTTTCTCTAGCCTTCCCATTCATTTCCCGATTACGTGCTGTTGTACGAGCATTTTGATTGGATACTCTAAAAAAGCGTCACCTCTTTCAAAATCTTGAAGGTCTCTTTGAATTTTGTACATTTTATAGTCCAGCACCTTTTTCTCATAAGTATCCTCATTATCTCTAATATCCAATAAACAGGATTCAAAGCGACTTCGGTCTAAGATAGTTGCTAGATTAGAAGAAATATTAGCAATGTCAGTTTTTAGATGAGAAAGTTTCTTCATATCCCTTTCAATGAGAATATTTAAACATTCTCTAGAACAAAGATGTGCCGCTTTCTCCCATCTTTGTTTAAAAGTTCTATCATTAGAGCTGGTCATATCAAATGGTTCAGACGGAAACTTAACAGCTCTAAGACCACGGGGTATGATATCCAAGTCAAGATATCTCTGTAAACTAATATAATTATAATATGTTGTCATTTCTTTGTTCATCAGATTATTTAACTTGGAAATCAAAGTTTTTACCTCTGTAGGGTAGTCCGCTGAGCGTTTGCCGACATTGGCAAAAGGATTGTTAACACGCCGACTGCGTGTTTCTGCCAAAAAACGTTCCCAAATGAAAGAAGCAGAATTCTCATTATTGCCTGTAGTTCTATCAGATTTCTCAGTTCTCTCAGTACGCTCAATGCGTATAGTTCTGTCAGGTCTCTCTATACGCTCAGTGCGATCTTTCGCTCGTTCCACTGTAGAAATTAAAAAATCCATAGTCCGTTGAGAGGAACCCAGATTGTCCTCTCTAAAAATACGTGGTAAATCAACCGAAGGATCGCTCGCCATCAAGTAAAAATACAACACAGATGAGGTACCAATAAAAGGCACCAAAATAAAATGCTTGACTACAAAAACGAAACAGGAATCAAGCAGTAAAAGGATTTAATCTCTCTAGCGCCTCGGCCACCAACAGCCTTCAAGGAGTAAAAAACAATACCCTCCACACAATATATATACACATCATAAAGTGACAATTAAACAATTAATAGAATTAAAAATTAAAAACACAGCATCACTATTAAAGAATACTTTTCCAACAGAATTCTACATTCAACCCCTTGGGTACCAAAGTATTATACTTTAGTATAAAAATAGCTTCTTTTTTTAAAAGTATGCATCTAGTTTTGTCTCTATCAAAATCAGATACCATATGTTGTAAAACAGTCGCTTTTAAATCCACAGGGTTACTACTATGATATTCTTTAAAGTGTTGGGCTACAGGGCTATCCTCCCTGTTATTACGAATGTCTCTTAAATGTTCTAACAACCTCACTTTAAACATTCTTTTTGTTTGTCCGATGTAAAATTTTTCACGGCTACACTTAATTGCATAAATCACCCCATTTGTTCTGCAGTTATAAACACCATTAGGTGAAAAAGAAGTATTATTAATACAAGGAAAAAAAATCACTGTGTAAGAACAAATACTACACTTCCCACAAGGCTTAAAACCTCTTTCCACAATTTGTGTAGACAATCTAAATTCTGGTCTAATGAATTTGGTATAAACTAACATGTCCTTTATATTCCTTCCCCTCTTAAAGGAAAAGACTAACTTTTTGTTCGCTAGACCTGTCAGATCTTTGAAATTCCTTAAAAATTCCCAAAAATGCGAAATGCACTGCCTAATATTTTCACTACAAACATTATATGTAGAGACTATAAAAAACATTTTTTCTGACTCTATATCATAATTCATCCCATTATTCTGCTTATTCCTAAGAGATTTGTTATAGCTATTGTTATGATACCTAATATTAAATACCTTTTGAATGTCCTTATTAATTAATCTGATATCATATTTTCTAGTGATGAACATATTTTTCGTTTGTTCAATTTCCCTCAAAAAATTATTTTCTTCATTGCATAATCTGGAGATTCTTAAAAACTCTCCATAGGGCAAAGAATTCATAATATGTCTCGGGTGACAACTGGTACCCATTAAGAATTCATTAACCGTTCCAAACTTTCTATGAATACTTGTATTAATTTTATTTCCTATTTGTCCACATAAATTGATGTCCAAAAATGTAACCTGTTGCCCATATTGTAGATCATCAAACACTATACCAAATCTATTGACTTGAATATCTTGCACAAATGTATGCAGTAGGTGGAAGCCACCTTCACATAGGAACACCAAATCATCTATGTATCTACAATATAACCTTACTACTCCCTGCTTTGGAAGTGGGAACCCCCCCACTGCTTAGTCCTGTGCGTACCTTGGGACTGAAGCCCAAGTGTTCCGCTGATTCTGGGTTTGTACTGAAAAGGCCTGTAAGAGGCAGGAAAGTACGAATTCTTAGAGGGCCAATGCCTACTAAATCTTGGAGGCTGCACTTGCAAGAAATCTTTAATAGTTTGCATAGATTTAGCTTTTTCCTCCATCTTTTAAGTACTTCTTCTGCTTTGTTGCCAAACAGGCGGTCCTGGTTTAAGGGAGCATCCAACAATTTAGCTTTAACATGATCTGGCAAAGATTGCTCCTTAAGCCAAGCATGTCTTCTAAGTACAGACCCAGTAACAGCAGCCCTGCAAGATGCATCTAGTGAATCAAAACCACATTGCAAAGTATGTTTTCCAACTTGTTCAACATGAATGCATTAAATCCTGTAAATCCTTATTTTCAGCACAGTCAGGAATCAACATATTCTGTTTTAGCAATACAATATGCTGCTGATACTTTAACATATGAAACTAGCAATTTAAGGCCCTAATTGCCAAGGTTGCAGAGGTGTATACCTTCTTGCCCCATCTATCCAGCGCCCTGGAATCTCTATCAGAGGGGGTAGGATTTTTGGCAGTAGTAGCCTTTATGCCCTTGGGTCCCTGTGAAATGATTTTAAAAGAGGAACTTGTGAGAGTCAGGGACCCTGTAATATCCATCGGGTTTTCTGGGAGGAGGAGGTAAGGAGTCAGGGGCCAAGCTAGACTCTTAAAAGGCATCATCAACAATGTCCAGTACAGGGGGGATAGCTAAAGGCCTGTGTTGGGGCAGGAGTAAGAAATCCCTAAGACTCTTTTTAGAGTCAGAGTAATCCTGGCTTTCCCAGCGAAAATGCTCCCTTAGAGTATGCAAGGTTTCACCAAAAGAGAAATCCTCTGGAGGGGAAGCATAGGGAAGAGAGTCCTCTGCATCAGAATCATCATAGGTAGATTAGGGTAAATCCTGGTCATCAGAAGAAACAGAAATTTCAGAATCCTGATCAGAAGAATCATAACCAAATTCAGCCCTAGGTCTCAGAGGGGGAAGGGTGGCTTCCCCTGGTTAAAGTAATAAGGTCTTCAGCCATTCTTATTTGTTTTTTTAAGCATAGAGGCCTGACCATGCGGTCTGGGCATCGGTTTTCTAGGCATGGATCGAGTTTTAGGCCTTGAAGAAGATGGCGTGGGTTTAATATGCAAGTCAGTAAGCCTTAATACACCCTCAGAAGCCGGTGCCTGCACAGCGGCTCCAGACCTATCCAAGGTAGAGACATCCACAGGTTCCACAGTTGGAAGCATCTCGCAGCATACCGGACTCCGAATGAGTCTCAGTAGAGGCCTGCGAATCTGAAGTAGCGGGTATCAGGGGCTGCGAAAGCATCGCACTGAGTACCGGCGAACTGGCGACTAGCTTAGGAGAAGCTTCGTGGGCAGCTTTGGACCTAGGCGACCTGTCTCTGTCTTTATCTTTGCGTTTTTTCGGAATATCGGTAGTCGGGTGGCTTACCAAAGCCATACCTGGATAATTGAGCAGAGTACTGAAATATTTAGAAGCGTAAATATACTGACTACAAATAGTTCGTTGTTTAAATAAGGCACAAAACCGACAGTGAGGTACGTCGTGGTCATGGCCTAGGCAAGGAATACAGTACGAATGAAAATCTTTACGAGGTATTTGCTTTCCAAAAGAAATACAATTACTGACTTTTATTGACATCGGTTTTGAGCAAGAAAAAGTATTCCCAACAGGGTACTTGGCTTTAGTTGAAGACTTCGGTTCTGAAATTCGATAACGAAAATTTCAAGAGTTGGCCGACTGGCACTTGCGAACTGCTTCGGCTTCGGGCACCGCACGGCAAGAAAGACTGATGTAATGGCGTCGGCTGCATGCTTTATACCCCTGACTACCTGACATCATGGAAGATGAGACAGCACCCGACGCAGGACCTAAGACTTTGATAAATCAGGCCGACAGAGCTACTGCAAGCAGATAACCCAAATGTGATGACTGCAACAGTGAAACACGAAGAACATCGTAGCTGTCTATGCACGTCTAACAAATGCAATTTATATTCACCCCTGTTCTGAAAATTTGTAAAGAAGACAGGTAAATTGATTGACTGATATTTCTTTCCGAGCCCACTTTAGGCAGATTAGTACGAAGTGAAACCCTGTCTTTATGAAAAATCAAATATGAAGGTTTTACAGATAATACTTGGAGTTCTGACATTCTCCTAGCCGACGTAATAGCCAGTAAAAAAGCTGTTTTCCAGGATAAAAATTTCAAGTCCACAGACGCAGCAGGCTCAAAGGGCAGAGCAACCAAAGCTTGTAAAACTAGGGTAAGGTCCCAAGGAGGAGTAGGATCTTTAACTGGGGGTCTTAAAAGAAAGGTACCTTTAATAAAGGTTTTGCAAAGTCTGGAGGAAGCTAAAGAAGCCATGTTCTCAGATACATGGAAATTGGAAATGGCCGCCAGTTGAACTTTCACTGCAGATGAGCTAGCACCCTGCTAAAAAATGTATGCCAAAAACTCAAGAACCGCTGAAATAGGTGCTGTGAAAGGGTCCAAATCCCTCTGAGAAGCCAATATAGAAAACCGCTTCCCTTTGCTACAGTATATTTTTTTGGTGGACGATTTATGAGCTGCCACCAGAATATAGTCTTGAATGGGGAAGACAGACTGGGAGTCCTAGCAATCAAAGGAATTGCAGCAGCCAAGCCGTGAGCTTCAGATTGCCCAGGTCTGAACGAGAGACCTTCGAGGGGTGCGAAATGAGATCCGGTATCGGATCCAAGGAGGAAAGTACACTTGTGTACACTTACCATAAATGTAGATGTTCAAGTGTATTCACTGTTGCAGTCATCACCTGTGGGTTATCCTTGCTGTGGTAGCCCTCGGCCTGCCTGAATACCAGAGTCAATGTTTTTGTGCAACGGCTGCTGTCGCCTGTAGTCTGACGTCAGGTCATCAGTACTATAAAGCAAGGCAGCTGACGTCATTACATCAGTTTTTCTTGCCCTAACCCGTCAGAAGCACAACAGAAAAGAGAGAAGTGATTTTGGTGGCTAACAGCCACCTTGGGAAGCATGTGTGCCCCTAGGGGAAGATGTGAAAAGGGGATGGAGGGAGGGAAACCAAGACTGCAACAGTGAATACACTCGAACATCTACATTTATGGCAAGTGTACACAACTGTACTATGTTCTTAATGTTTCACTGTTGCAGTCATCACCTGTGGGAGGATTCCCAAACCTGAAATAAAGGGTTGAAGGATAGAGTCCTAGGTATGGGTCAGGAGGCCCTACAGAATTGCAGAGGCAAACCCAGCCCTAGACTTCGAAAAGAGAGGTAGGTGGTAATGCTTTGTAAAGGTATGGAGAGAGGTCCAGGTGGCCGCTTCCAATATGTCCCTGGTAGGTACTCCTCTGAGTAAGACAGTGAAAGTGGAGGTTGCCCTAGTGGAGTGGGTACGAATTGACCTAGTGATGGGTTTCCCATGTAGTTTGTAGCAAAAATGGATACAGAGTGAAATCCATTTGGAAATGATTTGTTTGGAGATGGGCTTCCCCTCTGCCCCTGGGGCAAAGCTTACAAGAAGCTGGTCAGTTTTTCTGAATGGCTTAGTGCGGTCCAAATATTATGAGTTGTCTGTGCACATCTAGTGAGTGTAGAATTCTTTCCCCCTTGTTTTGAGGGTTGGGGAAGAAGGTGGGAAGGTATATGGCCTGGATAAGGGTCACATCACATAGCACCTTAGGCATAAAGGAGGAATTAGTCCTCAGGGAGACTCTAGTCTGCATGGAAAATTATGAAGGGCTCGACAGCCATGAGTGCTTGAAGTCTGGAGACACTTCTGGCTGAGGTGATAGCTAGTAGGAAGGCAGTCTTCCAGGAGAGGTATGTCAATTCTGTTGAAGCGGCAGGATCGAAAGGAGGTGAGATTAGTTTCTCTAACACATAACTGAGGTCCCAGGGTGGAGTAGGAGGTCTTCTGGGAGGCCTGATATTAGTAGCCCCTCTGAGGAATTGCTTAATCAAAGGATGAGAGAAGAGGGGTGGGTCTGAAACATAATGGGCAGAGATGGCCGAGGCATGGATTTTAATAGAAGAGAAGGAGAGGCCACTATTGAGCAACTCTGCTAAGTAATCCAGGATGACAGGGATGGAATGTTGGGAGGTACTGCCCCCCTTTTTATTGTTTCCAGGAGCAGAATCTTTTCCATTTTCCTGCATAAGATTTTCTTGTGCTGGGCCTTCTGGCCTCAGTGATGATGTCCAAGACCTGTTTGCTTAACAGTGACTTCTTGTTAGTTTTACTGTATGAGCCATGCTGAAAGTTTGAGAGTCTGTAGATCTGGGTGCAGTACCTTCCCCTTCTCCTGGGTCAGGAGGTCTGACCTTAGGGGAAGCAGCTTGGGGGGCTGTAAGGTCAGACTGAGTAGTAAGGGATATCAATGCTGTCTGGGCCAATCTGAAGCGATGAGGATGGCCTTTGGTCTCCTCTCTTATTTTGATCAGAACCTTGGGAAGAAGGGGCAGAGGAGGGTATACGTACACAAAGAGGGAGCTCCAGGGGAAGGTCAAGGCATCCACGTTCCATGCTAGGAGGTGATACTCCCTGGTACAAAACTTGTGCAGCTGGTGATTCAGGTGCGAGGCAAAGAGGTCAACCTCTGGGGTCCCCCACTCCTGGGTGATTTGCTGTAAGATTTCTCTGTGGAGCTGCCATTCATGGGGGTCCAGTAAGTTTCTGCTTAGGTGGTCTGCCAGTGTGTTGTTGATCTCTGATAAGTATTGGGCAAGTAGGTGTAGCCTCATGGTAATGGCTGTTAGCCACAGACTCATGGCTAACCTGCACAGGGGGTAAGATTGGATGCCCCCTCTGCTTGTTGATGTACCACATTACTGTGGTGTTGTCTATTTTTATAAGGAGGAACCCTGGCCTGAGATGGAGTTGGAAGGAAGTCAGAGCGTTTTCACTGCCATTTCTTTCTGGTTGATGTGCAAGTGAAGTTGCAGGGCATTCTAAAGGCCTTGGGTATATCTGCCTGCTAGCTAGGTGAGCGCCCCAAGCTATGTCTGAGGCATTGGTGGTGACTGGCTGGCCAGAAAGGCAGAGAATGAAGGGAAGACCCTTGTTCATGGCACAGGCCTCTGCCCACCAGAGAAATTCGTCCCTTATGCAAGGGATCAGTGGGAGAGTGGTCTCTAAGGACTGAGTGCTGACACCAAAGGTTCTTTAAGTACCTCCGAAGCTTTCTCATGTGAAGTCTGGCGAGAGGGATGAGAAGGGATGCAAGATGCCATGTATCCCAGGGCTTGCAGGAACTTCCTCGCAGTGAGGAGTCTTCTGGAAGCCAGGTGGGTGAAGTAGAGAGGCAGGAAACTCTGCTTTTCTGAGGACAGAAAGGCCATTAGGGCAGCTGTGTCTAGCACAGCTCCCAGGAAAATAATTTTCCTGGTGGGGTTTTGCTTTGAATTTTTCTCGCTGATGGTGAACCCTAGGGGAGTTAAGAGTTTTTTTTGACAAAGACAAGATCCTGGAGCAACTTTTCTTTGCTGTTCGCCTGAATGAGGGAGGCGTCCAGGTAAGGGTAAATCTGTATATTTCTCTGTCTGCAGAAGGCTACAGCCGGAGCCAAGCATTTGGTGAATATACTCTGGGAGCAGTAGATAAGCCAAAGGGCAGTGCAGAGAATTGAAAGTGCTGACTGCCTGCTCTGAAGCTCAGGAATTGTTTGCACGATTCCCTGATGGGGATGTGGAGGTAGGCATCTTTTAGGTCTAGTGTCACCAGCCAGGCATTTTGTGCGAGCACAGGCAGGAGCTGCTGCAAGGTTAGCATTTTGAATCTGGGGACCACCAAGGAGGTGTTAAGTTTGGATAGATCCAGGATGGGGCACAAAGTACCCACTTTTCTGGGAACAAGAAATAGTCTGGAGTAAAAACCTTTACCTGCTTGATCTGGAGGAACAAGTTCTACTACCCCCTGGGATATTAGGGTTTTTACCTGTTTTAATGCCTCTGCCCATTGGTTTGGGGGGAGGTCTGGGTACCCTCTTGGAATTGGGAGTGTGGTGAAGGAGAATCTGTATCCCTGAGAAATGATCTTTAATATCCTTGGTCCTGGTTTATAGAGACCCAATTGTCCTTGAAGAGGGTGAGCCTTCCTCCTAGTTTTAGATGAGTAAAAAGAGGGGAGGTAAAAAGGTGGGAGAGTCATTGTGAGTGCTTACCATAGAAGCTTGGCTTAGAACTCCCTGCCTTACAGGCGGAAGTGGTCCATTGTTTGCTTCTGCGGGGCTTACTTTGGCCCCGTTTGCTGGGTGCAGGGAAGGCCCAGTGCTTAGAGGGGAAGTTCCTGCTGAATCTGGGGGGGTTGAACTTGAAAGAAATCTTTTACTGTTTGCATAGATTTTGCTTTGTCTTCCATCTTTTTAAGCACCGTTCCTTTTCTAGGGGTGCATCAATAAGTTTAGACTTGGCATGATCAGGGAAAGGTTGTTCCTTCAGCCATGCATGTCTTCTAATAACAGATCCCTTCACTGCTGCCCTGCTAGAGGCTTCTATAGCGTCATATCCACACTGTAAGGAGTGATTGGCCACTTGACAAGCAGAATGCAGTAATTCTGCAAGCTCTTTTGAGTTGGCACAGTCAGGAGAGGTAGCAATCTTCTGTTTTAATTGTTCCAAAGTGTGTTGTTGACATTTTAACATAAGGAACTGAGTGCTGTGATAGCCAAGGTTGCAGAGGTGTACACTTCCTTACTCCATCTGTCCAGAGCTCTGGAGTCTTTGTCAGAAGGAAGAGGATTCTTGGCAGAACTAGCCTTAGCTCCGTTGGGTTCCTGTGTAATGACCTCAGGGTCTGCAGCAGGGTTCCTGTACAGGTATTTGTGAGAATCTGGTACTCCGTAGTACCTGTCAGGTTTAGCTGAAGCAGGAGGCAGGGCATCAGCGGCTAAACTGGATTCAAGGAAATCATCCACCTCTTAGGGAGTGAAGGGTTTCCCCGAAGGAGAGGTCCTCTGGAGGGGAGGCAGAGGGGATGGATTCCTCTGCATCTGAATCCTCAAACAGTTAAGGGCTGCTGTTCCTCTTCAAAGGCAGAATAATCAGATTCCTCAGACTCTTGGTCTGTCATAATTTCTGAAGAAGGAACCCTTTTCTTTTTTGGAGTGGGATCTTGAGTACCTCGGATAGGGGAAATGAGATCCTCTGCCATTTTAAGCATTTGAGGTTGGGGGGAGGGGGGAGCAGTAGCAAGATGGCGGCTAGAAGCAGATTTCCTAGGAGTGGCCTGACTTTGAGGCCTGAGAGAATTCGGTCTCTGAGAAACGGTAGTCGGAAGAGAATATGTTTTTTTTTTGTCTAGAATCGGTAGTACAAATGGCCTCCTCTGAAGCCGGTGCCTGCTTCGCGCCTCCGGACCCAACCGAGGCAGAGACAGCCAAAGGTTCGGAAGACTAAGTTGATTTCTGCAGCATACTGGACTCCGAAAGGGTCTCGGCACAGGCCTGCGTAGAAAGCGAGTCAAGCATCAGGGGCTGCGAAAGCATCACACTGAATTCCGGAGAACTGACAACTTGCTTAGCGGTAGCGTCGTCAGAAGGCTTAGCCTTGTGTGGCCTGTCTCTATCTTTACGTTTTTTTGGAATGTCGGTGGATTGTTGGCCGAAGGATGCCAAATCAGAATTCGAAGACAGAATACGAAAATAATTGTCTACAAAAAGAACTCTACGGTGAATGGTTCTCGCATTAAAGAGGGCACAGAACCGTCAACGAGGGGCGTCGTGGTCTGGGCCTAAACAAGTGATGCAGTAAGAATAAAGTCTCGGTGTGGGATCTGCTTTCCACAGGTAAGAAAATTAACTTTTTCGGACATTGGTTAGAGCAAGAAAAAAGGGTCCCCAACGGGGTACTTAGCTTTAGACATTTTTTGCTGAAATTTGACTTTTGGTATCGACCGACCAGCATTCGTGTGAACTGCTTCTGCTATGGGCTCCACGGCAAGAAAGACTGATATAATGATGTTGGCTGCCTTGCTTTATAGTACTGACAACCTGACGTCAGACTACAGGCGACAGCAGCCGGCACACACAAACACTGACTCTGGTATTCGGGCTGGCCGAGGGCTACCACAGCAGGGATAACCCACAGGTGATGACTGCAACAGTGAAACACGAAGAACATCTACCAGATGAGACCAAAGACAGAGAAAACAGATTTGGTGAGGCCAGAATGGGACAATGGGGATGACTCTGCTCTCCAACTGGCGAGCCTTCTGGAGAAATTTTGTCATGAGAGGTAAAGGGGGATAAGTATAAAGAAGACCGGGAGGCCAAGCATGGACCAGAGCGTCCCTGGGGGATTCCCCCTTTGTGGGGATCAGAGCGAAGAACTCGCTGCACTTCACATCGGAAGGAGATGCGAAGAGATCGCAGCAAGGCCGACCCCACTCGAGGAAGATCTGCTCCGCTACAGAAGGATTCAGAGACCACTCGAAAAGCATTAGAATAGTCCTGCTCAGTTTGTTCGCCAGTATGTTGGATTGACCTGGAATGTGTGTTGCTACCAGAAAAAGGCTGGTGGAGATTGCCCACTCCCACACTCTCATGGCCTCACGATAAAGTGGGTACAACCTGGTTCCTCCCTGCTTGTTGATGTACCAGACCCACTGACATACTGTCTGCCTGAACTGCAATCGTTCACAGAAGAAAGGCATGAAGGGCCTGCAAAGTTAATAAGACCGCCCTCATCTCTAGAACATTGATATACAATTTGGTCTCGTTCGGGGACCACATGTCTTGGACTGTCCTGCCCGAGCAATGCCCCCCCACACTAGTTGGGTGGTGTCCATGGTCACCATGACTTGGGGAGGGGCTGCAATAAATGAAAGTCCCTTTACTAGCTCCGGGGAGCATATCCACCAGAGGAGGAGCTTCCTGCATGCGTTGCTTATGTGAATAGGATGCGTCAACGGCAGATCCAAAAAAAGACCATTGGACTGCTAGCGTCCACTGCAGAACCTGCATATAAAGACAAGCACAGAGAAGAAGAGTAATGGTGGTTGCCATGGAACTTAACGCTCTTAAAACCCCCTCGGCTGAAGGAAGATGAGACTGAAAGTCGTAAGTTTCGGACTCTGGAGTTAGAAAGACCTTGGTATGAAACGTACCGATTCTCGCTCCTATGTAGTCTAAGACCTGAACAGGGTCTAGAGAAGACTTGGATATGTTGATTGTAATGCCCAGCAAGTCTGACAATTTCAGGAAATAGTCTCTGGCCTGACAAAGTAGACGCCTGGTGGGAGCGGCAAGGAGCCAATCGTCCAGGTACGGGTAGACCTGTATCCCATGAAGCCCCAGGTGAGCAACTACTACTGCCATGACCTTGGTGAACACCCTGGGGGCTGTGATGAGACTGAAGGGTAGGGCTCAGAATTGATAGCGATTGACCCCTAGCCGAAAGCGGAGGAACCTCCTGGAGCATCTGTGCAGTTTGATGTGCTAGTACACGTCCTGGAGACCTACTGAACACATCCAGTCGTTCTCCTGCAGGTAAGGCAGGATGGATTGTAGCATGACCATCCGGAACGTCTCTTTGGCAACTGACAGGTTTAGAGTGTAAAAAGGTCCAGAATAGGCCTTAGGTTCCCCTGTCTTTTTTGGCACCAAAAATAATCTGGAATAGATGCTTGATCCGGACTGACCTAGGGGGACAGGCTGGACGACTTGTTTCCTTAACGGCTTTTTTATTTCGAGTGCTGGGGCCTCCCTTTGCACGGGTGGAACGGGAGTCAGAAAGGGGATTGTGTACTCAATGGATATTATTTGAAGCACACAACAGTCTGATGAGACGGACTCCCATGCCATCACGTGCATCGAAAGGCGACCCCCGACTGCCTCCAGAGAAGAGCAGTCGGGCAACCCCTCAGGGCTGCTGTGCGGGCTTGTCCGAGAACGTTTCTCGAGGCCCAAAATTTCTCGGGACCCCCCCCCCTGCCTCTGGGCCAGCGTCCGTCTTGACCCCCTATGCTTCTAGGGGAAGGGGAGTCCTGAGTGTCCTGGGAATGCTGAGACTTCCGGAACCACATCTTCTTTTGCCCCCTCTGATTCCTGGAGAAGGATATTTGGGGGTTAGAAAAGCAGATTCCGACAGCAGACATCGTCTTCCAGTCCTTCTCACTCTGGACTAACATCTCACGAACCGTCTTCCCAAACAAGGAAAAACCATTGTAAGGGGCATTCGCAAAAGATGCCTTGCAGGGTTCCGTGAATTGATAAAGCCTAAGCCAGGCGTGTCTCCTCATGGCAACGCTGGACCCAGCAGCCCTTGCTACTCCTTCACTGGCATGTGAGAGGAGGTGCACAGACGTATTTGTAAGCGCTTTAAGAGTGGCCATCCTCGCGGAGAATGTGCGTTTAACTCTGGAGACATGGACTCTGGGGGTGACTCCGTGAACTGCTTGACGAGGCCTCGCTGTAGTCTAGTTAAATGGGCCAAATAATTCAGCGCCCTTATAGAAAAGGGGGCTGAAGCACATGTCCGCTTTCCCAGATGATCCATCATCCTGGACTCTCGGTCGGGGGAATGGATGGTAGAACTTCCCTGGGCTAGTTCTTTCTTAGTGGCAACCGTTACCACCATGGCATCCACTGGGGACCCCTTGTTCCAACTCTGTCTACTGGAGGGCTCAAGATCTTAATCGGGGTGCCTGGGGATTGGGCTCCATGGTGTCCTGCTCCTTCCATGGCCTGGTGGTAATGAGGTCCACCAAGGGATCTGTGGGGGGGCGACATCCAGGAGTAGATGGGCCCGTGTCGAAGGCCTCCAGGAACACACACTCGTCCAAGGAAGGTTTGGGCGTGGACCAACCCGCCACGGCGCTGGATTTCCATGATGTCTCCAAAGGAGACATCGTCGGGGGTTGATCTTGGGGAACCTTCCCCTTCCTCCAAGTCGGTATCCTCAATGAGGGACTCTAGAGAAGAGTCCATCTGCCTCCTTTGTACGTTCGTTTGTGAGGGATCTCTTCGGTGGGACTCTCCAGAGAGGGCTTGCAAACTACCTGTGGTTCCTTGAGGGAAACAGTCTGGGGCACAATGGGAAAAATGGCTGAAGATGCACCCAGAGGCAAGAGAGTCCGGGTGGAATCCGATGAGATGGTCAGAAGCCTCGATCCCCTGGACAGAACCCTCTTCACCACGTCGAAAGCAGAGGGAGAGCGAGCCTCTAGAGAAACTTTTAAGGAAACTGCTCTCTCCGGATCCGGCATGGGGATCAGCGCCGAGCTCGACAGAGCTGAGATACCGAGGGGTGGGCCTTGACCAGACAGCATTGGAGCCAAAGGAGAAAGACCCAACCCCTCGGATCTGATGCCCAGGCTTGACGTGCTCAAGGTAATGGCCAGCGTCGAGGTACATGGTATCATCGGTGGTGACCCCCTGACTCCGGGACCTCTCAGATCCAAGAACTCCGATACCGGGGTCCAGACCAGAGAAGGAAATATCGGGGCAAAGAAGGGAAGCAAGCTCCCCCCTCTGGAGGGAGAGGGGACTGGTAAGACCCCCATCTGAATCTGGGTGCAAATAAACCTTCACATCATTTTGTCCATATCCGCTTAAGACAGACATCCGGTGGAATTCAACGACGCCACCGACCCCGGCCGGGAGGGTCGGTGTATGGAGGGCCCTGGAAAGAGGTCTAAGCTCCTACGACTCCAGTGAAAATCTCGGCGAATGGAGCAGAGGAGAAGCTGGCCAGGAAAAAGCTGTTTAGGGGGAGAACACACCGGATCAGACCGTTCAGGGGATCGCTTCCTCCCTTTGTCTCTCTCTCTCCGTCTTGGCTTCTCTCTTTTTTTGACCCCCTATCCACAGGCCTCTGTCTAGGAGGTTGAGTCCCGGCCTGGGAGGGAGAGGAGGAGACAGTGGCTGAAATTGAAGGTGTGGTCACGGCAGTGACTGCAATAGAAAAAGAGGAGGCAGCCGCCTCTGTAGCAGGGAGAAGTCCCTTGAGGATCAACTTTGCCCTACGATCCTTTGGGCCCTGGGGTTGAACCCCGCACAAATAGGGCAGTCTGAAGAAAGATGGGCTGCCCTCAGACACACAACACACAGAGTGTGGCCATCCGCTGGGGACAATTTATGGCCACAAAACACCTGCATGACCTGTTGATCTGCCATACCAACACATAAGGTACGATGTACCAAAAAGTTTAAACTAAACTACCCGACCCAAACACTCTCACACACTCACTCGCAAGGAGGGGGAAGGGAGATAAGGCCTGTTCTACCTACAACAGAGAAAACAAACTTTTTTTTTTTTTTTTTTTGGACAGGAAACAAAACGCAAAAAGTACAGTTGTGTACACTTACCATAAATGTAGACGTCCGGATGTATTCACTGTTGCAGTCTTCACATTTGGGTTATCTGCCTGCAGGAAGCCCTCAGCCGGCCTGAATACCAGAGTCTTCGGATTCCTACATCGGATGCTGTCTCTTCTTCCATGACGTCAGGTCGTCAGGAGTATAAAACATGCAGCCGATGCCATTATGTCAGTTTCCTTGCCTCAGATTGTCAGGTGCCCTTACAATGGGAAGCAATTATATGATATGGTACACCTCCAACCAGAATCAAATACATCAGAAAAACTTAAATGTACCAAACAAGAAAAGGTAGAGCCAAGAGAAGTCAGGGGGCTGGAGGGAGGGTAAAGTACACTTGTGTACACTTACCATAAATGAAGATGTTCGAGTGTATTCACAGTTGCAGTCATTATATTTGGGCAATCTGCTTGCAGGTTGCCCTCAGTCGGCCTGATTAACAAAGTCTTGGGTCCTGCATCAGTTGCTGTCCCTTCTTCCATGACGTCAGGTCGTCAGGGGTATAAAACATGCAGCCGTCGCCATTACATCAGTTTTTCTTGCCCCAGATGTCAGCTGCCCCCCTAATGGAGAGCAAATAAACATAAAAAAACAAAGGTATACCTCCAACAAAAAGCAAATACACCAAAAAGGCTTTTAAGCATAGTAAAGGAAAGTAGAGATATAGTCAGAAGAAATTAGGGGGCTGGAGGGAGGGTAACCAGGACTGCAACAGTGAATACACTCGAACATCTACATTTATGGTAAGTGTACACAACTGTACTATGTTCTTCGTGTTTCACTGTTGCAGTCATTACATTTGGGTAGATTCTCAAAGCTATGGTTGGGAGGAGGAGTTTATAAAGCATTAGGGCCAGCTGTAAGGCCCTACAAGACAGCAGTGGCAAAGCCAGCTCTGGATTTAGAGAAAATTGGCAAATGCTAATGCTTGGTGAAAGTATGTACAGAACTCCAGGTAGCAGCTTCTAAGATGTCCCTGCTAGGAACACCTTTGAGAAAGGCTGCAGAAGTAGATGCAGCCCTGGTGGAGTGAGATCTGATCCCGTGGGGATAGGTTTCCCATGATGCTTATAGCAGAAATTAATGCAATGGCTTATCCATTTAGAGATGGTTTGTTTTGAAATAGCCTTCCCCTCTGCCCCTGCAGAAAACGCTACCAGCAGTTGTTCAGATTTTCTTCGAGGTTTAGTCCTGTCTAAATATAATCTAAGTTGTCTGTGCACATCCAAGGAATGCAAACTCCGTTCCCCTTTGTTCTGTGGATTGGGAAAGAATGTTGGCAAATGAATGGACTGATTAAGAGCCACACTAGATACCACCTTGGGCATGAAGGATGGATTGGTTCCAAGTGACACACTGTCCGCATGAAAGATGATGAAAGGCTCCACTGCCATAAGGGCCTGTAATTCAGAGATCCTTCTAGCTGAAGTGATTGCTAAAAAAAAGGCTGTTTTCCAAGAAAGAAATTTTAAGTTTGCAGTAGCAGCTGGCTCAAAAGGAGGTAGAGTAAGTTTCTCCAATACAAAGTTAAGGTCCCAGGCAGGGGTTGGAGCTCTCCTGGGTGGTCTCAAGTTTTTTGCCCCTCTGAGGTACTGCATAAGAGGAGGATGAGAGAAGAGGGGAGGTTATGTCTTGTAATGAGCTGAAATGGCTGAGGCGTGGATTTTAATGGAAGAAAAAGACAGGCCCTTGTGAAGAATCTCAGTTAAGTATTGCAAAATCTGAGGTAAATTGGGCGCTGCTGTGCTCATCCCTTGAGACTGGTTCCAGGCACAGAATCTTTTCCATTTCTCAGCATAAGATTTCCTAGTACTGGGTCTTCTTGCCTCTAAAATGACATCCATCACAGGTTTGCGGAGGGATGAAAAGGGAGAATTTGCTGCAAGGTTCAATGTTGGAAGCTGAGGGTGCAGAAACTGGTTCTCCTCTGGGACAGCAGGGAAGGGGTCTGAGGCAGGTGCCATGGAGATAACTGCGACAGGCTGCGCAGGAGGGGGTACCAATGTCGGCACGGCCAGTATGGAGCAATCAAGATCATCCTTGGTCTGTCCTGTTTGACGTTTAGTAGAACTTTGGAGAGCAGAGGGGGGGGGGGAAGGCATAGACTGATAGGTTTTTCCAGCTGAAGGACAAAGCATCCACTTTCTAGGCTTGTTTGAGGGAAGGACAAAGCATCCACTTTCTAGGCTTGTTTGTGGGGAGTCCTTGTGCAAAATTTGTCAAAATTGGTAGTTCTGGGGAGAGGCAAAGAGGTCTATATCTGGGCTCCCCCATTTGCTTGTCAACATGTTGAAAATCCTTGGTTCCAGTTTCCACTCGTGTGGGTCCATGAGGTTTCTGCTTAGTCCGTCTGCCAGTGTATTTAATTTTCCTGGGAGGAATTGAGCTTGTAGGTGCACTTGGTAGCTCAAGGCTGTGTTCCACAATGCCATGGTTAGTCTGCAGAGGGGGTAAGAATGTGTACCCCCCCCGCTTGTTTATGTACCACATAACAGTGGTGTTGTCCGTCTTTACCATTAGTTGTCCTGGAAGAATGTGGTCCTTGAAGGCTGTCAGGGAATTCTGTACAGCTAAGATTTCTTTTTGATTGATATGCAGGTGCATTTGACTTTGGTTCCATTTGCCCTGAATGCACTTCCCTGCCAGGTGAGCCCCCCATGCATAGTCTGTGCGTCTGTTAGGGTTTGAGCGGCAAGGGGTGGTGTGAAAGGTAGTCCTAGGAACTCTAGGCGTAGGTAAGGGTATGATAGGAATCATTGTTTCTAGGTCTTGAGAATGTTGACACCATAGGCTTTTTAGATATCACTGTAGTTTCCTCATATGGTTTTTGTGGCCACTTGTTTGAAGTAGGTTGTCAACTGAATTTGTTTCTCTGGCGAGAGATAAGCCATCTGGGAAGTTGTATTCAAGCTTGCTCCCAAGAATATAATTTGTTGACAGGGTACCAGGTGTGATTTCTTTTCATTTATGGTGTACCCCAGACAAGTTAGAACCCTTTGTACAAAGGCCAGATGATTCAAAAGTATGTCCTGGCTTCCTGTCTGAATTAGACAATCGTCCAGGTATGGGTATATTTGAATATTTCTTTGCCTGCAAAATGCAATAACTGGAGCTAGGCACTTTGTGAATACCCTGGGCGCAGTAGATAAGCCAAAGGGCAGTGCAGAGAACTGAGTGTAGCCTGCTTTGAAGCGTAGGTATCTTCTGCAAGAGTCCCTGGTTGGGATGTGCAGGTATGCTTCTTTTAAATCTAGTGTTGCCACCCAGGCATCTTTGCCTAGCATAGGAAGTAATTGATGAAGAGTCAGCATCTTGAATTTTGGACTCTCCAAAAAGGTGTTTAGAGCAGACAGGTCCAGGATAGGACGCCATAGGTTCATAGATAGAATTGCCTTTTCTGGGTACCAGGAAAAGTCTCGAGTAGAAACCTTGTCCCTTTTCCCTCTTCTGGTACCAGTTGAATATCCCCCATGCTTAAGAGAGAAAGTACTTGTTTTTGGGCCTCTGTCCATTGATTTGGGGGTAGGTCCGGCCACCCGCTTGGTGTTGGCAATGTGTGGAAGTGAAATCTGTATCCCTGGGACACTATATTTAAAACCCATTTGTCCTGGGTAATGAGTTCCCAATTCTTTGCATGAAGAGCAATCTTTCCCCCCAAAGGGGCAGTCAGTTGATAAGTGCTTGGAAATTTTAAAAGGAAGTCATTGAGACAGTTTACCATAGGGGTGAGTCTTATTATTCCCAGATTTGGAAGTGGAGGCCCACCACTGCTTAGTTCTGTGTGTCCCCTGGGACTGGAACCTGGGGTTTTTGCTGTGTCTGGGTTTGGCTTGACAAAACCTGGAAGGGGCTGGAAAGGACCAATTCTTAAAGGGCCAGTGCCTACTAAATCTAGGAGGCTGAACTTGTAAAACATCTTTAACAGTTTGCATAGATTCAGCTTTATCTTCCATCTTTTTAAGAACTTCCTCAAGCCTAGTTGCCAAACAGGCGGTCCTGATTTAAAGGAGCATCCAACAATTTAGCTTTAACATGATCAGGCAAAGACTGCTCCTTAAGCCAAGCATGCCTTCTGAGCACAGACCCAATAACAGCAGCCCTGCAAGAGGCCTCTAGTGAATCAAAACCACATTGCAAAGTACGTTTTCCAACTTGTTGAGCAGAATGCATTAAATCCCGTAATTCTTTATTTTCCACACAGTCAGGAATCAACATAACTTTCTGTTTAAGCAGTCCAATAACATGTTGTTGATACTTTAACATATGAAACTGGCAGTTTAAAGCCCTAATAGCCAAGGCTGCAGAAGTGTAAACCTTCTTACCCAATCAATCCAGCGTCCTGGAGTCTCTAGCAGAAGGGGTAGGATTTTTAGCAGTAGAAGCCTTAATGGTCTTGGGCACTTGTGAAATAGTCTCTGGGATTTTTAAAAAAGGAACTTGTGGGGCTTGGGGACCCTGTAGTATCTGTCAGGTTTTCTGGGAGCAGAAGGCAGAGAATCAGGGGCCAAACTAGATTCCAAAAAAGCATCAACAACAATGTCTAATAGAGGAGGAATAGCTAAAGGCCTATGCCGAGGTAGGAGAAGGAAATCACTAGGCTTCTTTTTTGAATCAAAAAAATCCTGGCTTTCTCAGTGGAAATGCTTCCTTAGAATATGTAAGGTTTCTCCAAAAGAAAAATTCTCAGGAGGGGAAGCAGAGGGAAAGGAGTCCTCTGCATCAAAATCTTCACAAGTAGATAAGGGCAAATCCAGACCATCTGATTCAGAAGATTCATAATCAACTACAGTCCTAGGCCTCTTAGAAGGGGGGGGGGGGGGTTGGCTACCCCTGATTAGAGTTGTTAGATCTTCAGCCATTCTTATCACTTGTTTTTTAGGCATAGAGGCCTGAGCATGTGGCCTGGGCGTCGGTTTTTTAAGCATGGATCGAGATGTAGGCCTAAGTAAAGAAGGAGGTGTAGGTTTAATATGCAAGTCCATAGGCCTGAATACACCCTCAGAAGCCGGTGCCTGCACAGCAGCTCCGGACCCATCCAAGGTAGAGACATCCGCGGGTTCCATAGTTGAAGCATATCGCGGCATACCGGACTCCGAATGGGTCTCAGCAGAGGCCTGCGAATCAGAAGTAGCGGGTATCAGGGGCTGCGAAAGCGCCTCACTGAGTACCGGTGCCTTGGCGGCCTGTCTTTATTTTTGTGTTTTTTCGGAATCCCGGTATTCGGATGGCTAACCGACGACATTTCTGGATAATTAAACAGAGAACCAAAATATTTAGAGGCGAAAATATACAGACGACGGATAGTGCGCTGATTAAATAAAGCACAAAACCAACAGCAAGGTACCTCGTGGTAAGGGCATAGGCAAGGAATACAGTACGAACGAAAATCTTTATGAGGTATTTGCTTTCCACAAGTAATGCAAATATTAACTTTTACTGATATCGGTAAGGAACAAGAAAAAGTTTCCCCAATGGGGTACTTAGCTTTAGTTGAAGACTTCGGTTCTGAAACTCGAAAATGAAAATTTCCATGTCAGAGGTTAGGCTTCCTCCAATGGAAATGGCTTACTCAATCCACTGTCAAAGAGATTCACAGGAGGGGATTCCGAGCTCTGGAAAGCTGCCAATGCGGGTTTGTGCAGGCAAAGAATCAATATGCCATTGAGGTAGTGTGAACGATCATCATCACTAAATTATCTTGCCTAGGCAAAACACAGGACTCAAACGCAAATTATCATTAGACCAAGAGGAGTCTAATGACTGATCGACAATGGGGAAAAAAAGAAGTTATGTACTCACCATAATGTTCCATCTGAGTAGGTAACTTCATTTGTCAGCAACCTGTGGGGATCAGATCCGAGCCGGCAGCTTTCCTAGCCAAAGATCCGAGCTCCAAGCTCCTCCCCCTACCCATAATACCCTGCCACCTCCCTCTAATCCTCAGATCGAGTTTGCCATAGTATCATAGAACATTTAACACCAGGAAAAACTACCTGAGCGTTCCACCTGATGACATCTGGAAAGTAACACATCCTGATCCGTCAAGAACGAACTAAAGGTCCAGGGGATGGAGGGAGGGTTGGTTGCTGACAAATGAAGTTACCTACTCAGATCAACGTTATGGTGAGTACATAACTTCTTTATCTGAAGTAGTTAACTTCATTTGATCAGCAACCTGTGGGACAGAGTCCCCAGCTACCAACAACTTGGGAGGACCTCATGGAAGGATATTCCGGAGCACTGCAGAGCCAAAAGATGCGCGTCCTCTGGATATTAGATCCAATTTATAATGTGTAATAAACGTATGAGAGGAAGCCCAAGTAGCTGCTGAACAAATGTCATCCAAAGACACCCTCGACCAGAAAGCAGCAGAAGTAGCTACAGAACGGGTAGAATGAGCTCGAACCCTCAGGGGCTCAGGTCGCCCAGAGCTTCTGTATGCGAGAAGGATGCATTGGGAAATCCATCTAGCTAAGGTTACTTTAGTCACTGGTTTACCCAGACAGGACTTAAATGAAACAAAGAGTTGATCTGATTTTTGAAATTCAGCTGTTCTGTTTAAGTAAAATCGCAATTGTCTGTACATCCAGACAATGAAGTCTATACTCTCCTTTGTTCTGATAATTAGGAAAGAAGACAGGTAGATTGATGGACTGATTGATGTTGGTTTCTGAAGCCACTTTAGGCAGAAAGGAGGGATTAGTCCTGAGGGAAACCCTGTCTTTATGAAAGATGATGTATGGAGGCTTACTGCAAAGAGCGTGAAGCTCCGATATCCTCCTAGCTGAGGTAACGGCAATCAAGAAGGCAGTTTTCCAAGATACATACTTTAAGTCGATTGAAGCTGCAGGCTCAAAGGGGGGACCAGTCAGAGCCTGGAGAACTAGGGTTAAATCCCACGGAGGAACTGCATCTTTAACAGGGGGTCTTAACAGGAAAGTTCCTTTCAGGGATGTCTTGCAAATCTTAGAGGAAGCTAGGGGGCCAAAACTGTTTCCAACATGGAAGTGGGAAATAGCTGCCAATTGAACTTTAATAGTAGAAGAACTAGCCCCTTGATGAAAAATATGGGATAGAAAGTCGAGGACTGCTGGGATAGGAGCCATAAAGGGATCCATTTACTCTTGTAGATTCCCCTGGTAGAAGGCTTATGAGCGGCCACCAGGATGGCCTTAACTGTGGATTTGATACCGGGAGTCCTAGCCATTAATGGAACTGGATCAGCCAAGCCGAGAGCTTGAGGTTGTCCAGGTCGGGGGGTTTCAATCCCAAGGGATGAGAAATCAGATCAGGAATGGGATCTAAGATCCAGGGAGGATGTACTAGATGAGACCGTAGGTATGGGAACCAGGTTTGGCGAGGCCAGAATGGGGCTATGAGGATAACTCTGCTCCCCAACCAACGAGCTTTCTGCAAGAATTTTGTCATCAAAGGAAGAGGAGGAAAAGCATAAAGAAGACCGGATGGCCAAGCATGAACCAGAGCGTCTCAGGGGACTTCCCCTAGTGGGGGAATTAGAGCAAAGAACTCGCTGCACTTTGTGTTCGAAGGCGACGCGAACAGATCTCAGCAAGGTTGACCCCATCTGATGAAGATCTGTTCCGCTACTACTGGGTTCAGAGACCACTCGTAAGGTGAGAGGATAGTTCGACTCAACCTGTCCGCTAGAATGTTTGACCGACCCGGTATGTGCGCTGCTATGAGAAAGCGGTTAGTGGATATAGCCCATTCCCACACTCTCATGGCCTCTCGGCAAAGTGGGTAAGATCTGGTTCCCCCCTGTTCGTTGATGTACCAGACTACTGACATGTTGTCTGTTTGAATTGAAATAGTCCCTGAAGGAAGAAGGGAATGGAGAGCCTGCAACGCTAGAAGCACCGCCCTCATCTCCAGGACACTGATATGCAAAAGAGGTCTCTGTGCGAGTACACGTGCCTTGGATGGATCTGCCCATGCAATGCCCCCCACCCACCCGAGGAGAGATGCGTCCGTGGTCACTGTAACTTGGGGTGGGGACATGGAGAAGGGGCACCCTTCCCAGAGGTCCCTGGAATGGAGCCACCAAAGTAGAGATTCCTTGCAAACCCTGCTGAGGGGAATAGATGTAGACAGGGGGTGACGTAGGATGGACCACTGGACCTGTAAGGTCCATTGAAGGATTCTCATCTTCAGATGTGCGATAGGTGACAGATTGATGGCCGCTGCCATGGATCCCAGGGCCCTCAGGACTAATTTCGCTGGAGGGGCTGATGATTGTAGAAGAGCCAAAATGTGAAGATTTAGATTGCGGAGTCTGTCCGCCGTCAGAAAGACTTTGGATTTTATAGTGTCTATCCTGGCCCCTATGAAATCCAAGATCTGAGTAGGCTGAAGGGAGGATTTCTTGTGGTTGATTGTGATCCCTAGATGGTGGGCTAGATGTAAGAAGTAGTCCCTGCCTGAACATAGTAGATGCTTGGTGGGGGTGGTTAGGAGCCAGTCGTCCAGGTAAGGAAAGACCTGTATTCCCTGAATCCTCAGGTGGGCCCTTACAACTGCCATGACCTTGGTGAACACCCTGGGGGCTGTGGTGAGACCGAAGGGTAGGACCCTGAACTGATAATGGCTGGCTCCCAGCTGAAAGCGGAGAAACCTCCTGTCCATTAAAATGTGGTAGTACGCACCCTTGAGGTCTATCGAGCACATCCAGTCGTTCTCGTGTAAAAGTGGGAGAATGGATTGAATAGTGACCATCTGGAACTTTTCCTTGGCGACTGACAGGTTCAGTGTGGACAGGTCGAGAATCGGCCGTAAGTCCCCCATCTTTTCTGGCACCAAAAAGAACCTGGAGTAAAAGCCTGATCCGGATTGCCCTAGGGGGACGTGCTGGATGGCGCTTTTTCTTAGCAGCTCTCTTATTTTGAGGCTGCTACCACCCTCTGATTGGGTGGGACATCGGGGAGGCTCCCCGACCAGAGAGGAGACGTTAGGAATGGAATTGAATAGCCTCTGGATATGATTCGGAGCACCCAGCGATCTGTCGTAATGGACTCCCAATGTGCCAGGTGCTCCGAGAAGCGCCCCCCGACTGCCTCCAGAGAGGAGCAGTCAGGCAACCCCTCAGGGTTGCTGCGCAGGTCGATCGGAAAAGGGTTCCTTCGACGCAAAATTCTTCGGCCACCCTCTGCCTCTGGGCCGGCATCCACCCTGTCCTCCTCTGCCTCTGAAAGACGAAGGATCCGGAGCGAAACGGGATTGTTGAGCTTTCCGGAACCACATCTTTTGTCCTCTTTGGTTCCTGGAGAAGGACCTCTGAGGAGCCGAGAAGCGGATCCCGATGGCAGACCACGTCTTCCAGTCTTTCTCGCTCTGGAGAAGCACATCGCGGATGGTTTTGCCGAAAAGCGTAGAACCGTCAAAAGGGGCGTTTGTGATGGACGCCTTGAAGGGTTCCATAAAGTCGCAGAGACGGAGCCAGGCCTGTCGACGTAAGACAACGCTTGTTCCGCTGGCTCTAGCCGCTCCCTCCGTGGCATGGGAGAGAAGCCGCATAGATGTGTTAGTAATCGACTTAAGAGTGGCCATTCGAGCCGAGAAGGTCCATTTGTCCTCGGCCGACATGGACTCTGGGGGTGATCCAGCGTACTCTTTGATTAGGTCCCGCTGGAGCTGAATTACATGTGCCATATAGTTCAGTGACCTTACAGAGAAGGTCGCTGAAGCGAACATCCGCTTGCCGAGGCGGTCCATCATCCGAGACTCCTTGTCTGGAGGATGTACCGAGGAACTCTCCTGTGCTAATTCCTTTTTAGTGGCAGCCGCCACCACCATGGCATCCACTGGGGCACCCTTGCTCCAAACTGTCCTGTCCGTGGGAGGGCTGAGGATTCTGTCCGGTCTCTTGGGTATTGGCTCGACAGAGTCCGGCTCCTTCCATGCCCTGGTAGTTATGAGGTCCCACCAGGGGATCGGCAGGAGGGGACACCCAAGAGGTTGATGGGCCTGCGTCAAACGCCTCCAGAAACACAGACTCATCCGAGGAAGGTTTTTGGGCAGACCACCCCCCTCTAATGCGCAACATTTCCATAATGTCTCCAAAGGAGATGTCTTCGGGGGGTGACCTTGGGGTACCTTCCCCTTCCTCTAAGTCAGTGTCTTCTGTGAGGGACTCTGGTGAGTCCAAGTGCCTCCTCTTACACTTTCGTTTGTGAGGGACCTCCTCGGGGGGGCTCGTTTGAGAGGGGATGCCCTCAGGGGGGATGGCCGCAGAGGGCTCATCAACAATGTCCTGTTCCTCTGCAGGAACCATCTGGGACATAGGCGCAGGCTGTCCCTGGGGCCAGATGATGGAAGAGAGGCCCGTCTGAGAGGGAATGGCGGGTAGCAAGAGCCTGGGGCCTCGAATCCCTCGAGAGGACCCTCTCCACGACGTCGAATGCCGAGGGTGAACTGCTCTCCCTAGGATCCGAAAGCAGTCCCCTCGGATCCAGCATGCGGATCGGAGCCGGAGATGACCCGATCGGATCCGAAAGAGTAGTGCGCTCCGACCTCAACGGAACCGAAGGCCCAATGACCCCTCCGGATCAGAAGCTCAACTCACGGTCCCGAGAGCTCGGATCCGAAAACGGATCAGACTCGAGGGTACAGTCAGCACCGAAGTAGGAAACACTGTCGGCGCCAACATTACCCCAGCTCCGAAGCTAGTTGGATCCGACTGCTCCGAACCCCGATAGCGGGTCAGAGAAGGAGCAATGGGGCAAAAGGGTGTGAGCTCCGGGAGGGGAGGCAAGAGCACTCCCATCTGCAGCTGGGCCTGAAATAATTGACGCATCATCTGGTCCATGTCTGTGTCGGATAGACTCCTGGTTGACCTGGATGAGGCTGCCGAGGTCGGCCAGGAAGGCCGCCTAGATGACCTCGACGGTGACCGGGTCTCCT
The DNA here is from genome assembly GCF_019279795.1 of Protopterus annectens. Taxonomy (NCBI): domain Eukaryota; kingdom Metazoa; phylum Chordata; order Ceratodontiformes; family Protopteridae; genus Protopterus; species Protopterus annectens. The sequence goes on along the minus strand of NC_056751.1, from coordinate 737,813,397 downwards.
CCTCCGGCTCAGGGGAGAAAAGTGGAGAACGGAGCCGAGAGGGGGAAGACCCGGAGACCTTAAGGGGAGAAGCAAGCTGCTTAGACAGCGGGGCCGATGGAGCTAACTCGTCCCGCCTCTTGTGGCTACGGTGCCTTTCTCCCGCTCCTTGTCCTTCCTATCTTTCTTTCTGCCGTCCCTTTCCTCCTGGACCAAAGAGGGAGGTTGAGTCCCGGTCAGGGGATCGCAGGCAGTAGGTGGAGCAGCCGCGGCTGGCGCCACAGAGGAGGAGGAAGACGAAGTGGAATCAGGGGGCAAAAGGCCTGCAAGGATTAGCTTCATCCAACTATCCCTCAAAGCCCTGGGGTTGAAGGCTGCACAAATAGTGCAGCCCGAAGAAAGGTGGTCCGACACCCAGGCAAATAACGCACTGAGTGTGGCCATCCGCTTGGGACAGCTTATGACCACACTCGGAGCATTTAGAAAACACAGCTTTTGGGCCTTCAGACATTTTTACAGAAAAAGAAAGAACAGGCCCACATGCACACTCCTTCACACACAGACAGGGGGGAGGGAAATTAATTTTAACTAAGCTAAGAAGCTTAAAACTACCCAAAAATACTGAGAGAGAGAAGGGAACCACACACACAAAGTTTCAGAAATTTGACAGAAAAGAAGTGTAAAAAGCTTTAAACTCAACACCCACGCTAGAAGCTCGTTCTAAGATGCTTAAAGAAGCCGCGGCAAACGAGATCCGAGGGTTAGAGGGAGGTGGCAGGGCATTATGGGTAGGGGGAGGAGCTTGGAGCTCGGATCTTTGGCTAGGAAAGCTGCTGGCTCGGATCAGATACCCACAGGTTGCTGATCAAATGAAGTCAACTACTTCAGATCAAGACAGTCAGTTTGCTACTTTGCATTTCTACCAAACCACAATGTTTTATTACTGCCACTATCATTTTAACAACAAACCAGTCATTCTACTGTGATAAATCCTTAACATTTTTTTCAGCTCTGTTTCTAAGAAATGGTAAACGTGTTTTGCAAGCAATTAAGCTTCTAGACAACCATTCAACTTACTGTTAACAAATCCAATAGCTCTGAAGAAAGCGACTGGGGAATTAAGGGAAGCTTTCCTTTACGAATTTCGTGCCACCGATCTCCATTCGTTGGCAATGGGTCAGCACCAGCAGCACATACCACAGTAAGAGCAAGAGCAAAAATGTCCGCTTTTGGCAAATGACTATAATCCTGAAAAATAAACAAAACACAGTAATTCTACTACAGAGTCCTTCAACTGTTAACACCTACATTTCATAAGCATAAAATGTACTACTTTAAGTACCTTCAAATGAGAGAAAAAGTATAGCTGATAAGTCATCAAAACATTCAGATACAAGAGGTAATGACCATAAGTGTAGTTCTTCAAAGAAAAGACTCCATGGCTTCCTTTTTATTACTGACATCACTGCCTGCCACCCCCCCTCCCAAGCTCCTTTCCCTATTTGAAAGGATGTCTGCTTAGACAAAAGGGAAAAAAATGCCGGAAGAAAATTCCTAGTTAGTCTACCCAAATAATGCAGCTAGCACAGATTAGCTTCTCTGATAACACTGTTTATCCCAATCCACTTTCAATGCAGCTGTGAATTTACACCTCATCACTTTCTCCAGCAACCAATCTTTCATACGTCCTGGAAAACATATGACCTATACCTCCCCCTTCACTGTGGGACATCCCCAGGCAGTTTGCATTTACACTGTACTGTCTTTCTACCACTCATTTTATCATTCTGGTATTTTTTTTGGCAATCTTAACAGCTCAACTTGGTGGCCTTCAGAAGTGCACAAGACAATCCACCTATTGGCTTGTAAAAGGAGTATACAATAAAACAAAAGTACAGTTTTGTACCTACCATAAATGTAGATGTTCGAGTGCTAATACAGCTGCAGTCATAACAGATGGGTTCTCCCGCCGTCAGGCGGGACCTCGGTCGGCCGAATTCCAAAGTCTAGGTCTGGCGTCGGTTGTCGTTGCTTCTTCCCTGACGTCAGAGCGCCAGGGGTATAAAAGAACCAGCCGACGCCATTTTCTTCAGTTTTTCTTGCCCCAGATGTCAGGTGCCCCCAAAAGGAAGGCAATGCATAAATTTGTGTAATAAAGCAATGCAATATAATCAAAAAACAGTAGTTGCAAGCAAATACACCATAAAAGAATACCCCAAGAGGGGAAGGAGGGAGGGAAACCTGGACTGCAGCTGTATTAGCACTCGAACATCTACATTTATGGTAGGTACAAAACTGTACTATGTTCATCGTGCATACAGCTGCAATCATAACAGATGGGTAGAATCCCAAAGCTAAGAAAGGGGTGGTAGGCACTAGGTGGAACTAGGAGGAGCCAGAATGCCCTGCAAGACTGCTGTGGCAAAGCCTGCTCTAGTTTTGGAGTATAATGGTAGGTGGTAGTGCTTGGAAAAGGTATGCACAGAACTCCCAAGTGGCTGCTTCCAATATATCCTTGGTAGGAACTCCTCTGAGGAAAGCTGCAGAGGTAGCTGTGGCCCTTGTGGAGTGAGATCTGATGCCTGCAGGTACAGTCTTACCATGAAAAGAGTAACAAAAGCGTATGCAGTGGGCTATCCATTTTGAGATTGTCTGTTTGGAAATTGGTTTCCCTTGAGCTCCTACAGCATAGGACACAAAGAGCTGTTCTGATTTTCTGAAAGGCTTTGTTCTGTCCAAATAATAACGCTGTCTGTGGATGTCCAAGGAATGTAGTAGTCTCTCCCCTTTGTTTTGAGGATTAGGGTAAAAGGTAGGTAAGTGTATAGCCTGATTCAAAGCTACCCTGGATACCACCTTTGGCATAAAGGACAGGTTGGTTCGTAAGGAAACTCTGTCCTGATGGAAGATGATAAAAGACTGCACAGCCATGAGGGCTTGTAGTTCCGATACCCTACGAGCTGAGGTGATAGCCAAAAGGAAAGCTGTTTTCCAGGACAAATATTGCAAATCTGTTGAGGCAGCTGGCTCAAAAGGAGGCAGGGACAGCTTTTCTAGTATGAAATTGAGATCCCAAGCAGGTATTGGTTGTTTCCTTGGTGGGTTTATATTCTTTGCCCCTCTGAGGAACTGTCTTAAGAGGGGGTGAGAGAATAAAGGTGGATCAGTGTTGTATTCTGCAGAAATGGCTGAGGCATGGATTTTGATGGAGGAGAATGAAAGCCCACTGCTTAGCAGCTCAGCTAGATACTGTAATATTTGAGCCTTGAGCTCCTACAGCATAGGACACAAAGAGCTGTTCTGATTTTCTGAAAGGCTTTGTTCTGTCCAAATAATAACGCAGCTGTCTGTGGATGTCCAAGGAATGTAGTAGTCTCTCCCCTTTGTTTTGAGGATTAGGGTAAAAGGTAGGTAAGTGTATAGCCCGATTCAAAGCTACCCTGGATACCACCTTTGGCATAAAGGACAGGTTGGTTCGTAAGGAAACTCTGTCCTGATGGAAGATGATAAAAGACTGCACAGCCATGAGGGCTTGTAGTTCCGATACCCTACGAGCTGAGGTGATAGCCAAAAGGAAAGCTGTTTTCCAGGACAAATATTGCAAATCTGTTGAGGCAGCTGGCTCAAAAGGAGGCAGGGACAGCTTTTCTAGTATGAAATTGAGATCCCAAGCAGGTATTGGTTGTTTCCTTGGTGGGTTTATATTCTTTGCCCCTCTGAGGAACTGTCTTAAGAGGGGGTGAGAGAATAAAGGTGGATCAGTGTTGTATTCTGCAGAAATGGCTGAGGCATGGATTTTGATGGAGGAGAATGAAAGCCCACTGCTTAGCAGCTCAGCTAGATACTGTAATATTTGAGGTAAATTCAGTTTTCCAGGATCCTGGCCCTTTTTCTCATTCCAGGCACAAAACCGTTTCCATTTTTGGAGTAAGCTTTTCTGGTAGACGGCCTTCTGGCCTTCAAAATGACATCCTGCACCTTCTTGGAGAGTAGGGTCTGTTGTGATGTTAAGGAATCTTCCATGCGGCCAGATTGAGTGTTTTCAGCTGACTGTGAAGAGTTTTGAAGCTGTGCTGAGTCAGAAGAAGAGGCATTCGAGGTAGGGTCCATGGAGGGGAATGCGTCAGGCTCCTCAGGAGTGGGTACGAGTGCTGTTTTGGCCAGTCTGGAGCAATGAGAATCATCTTTGGTCTGTCTGCTCTGGTTTTTAGTAGAACTTTGGGCAGTAGAGGAAGAGGTGGAAAGGCATAAACTGTCATTGCTGTCCAACTGAAAGAGAGAGCGTCCACTCTCTGGGCCGGTGGATGGAAAGTCCTTGAGCAGAATTTTGTCAATTGGTGATTTTTGTGGGAGGCAAAGAGATCTATGTCTGGCCTTCCCCATGCTTGAATTATCTCTGTAAAAACTTGAGGATGCAACTTCCATTCGTGTGGATCTGTCATATTCCTGCTTAGGTTGTCTACCAGCGTGTTTTCCTTGCCTGGCAAGTACTGTGCTTGAAGTTCGATTTGTAATTCCAGGGCCATGTCCCAAAGTGACATGGCCAGCCTGCACAGGGGGTATGAATGGGTTCCTCCCTGTTTGTTTATGTACCACATTACTGTGGTGTTGTCTGTCCTTATCGATAGTTGACCTGGATGCAGAAGGTCTTTGAAAGCTGTAATAGCATTTGTTACTGCTAGCATTTCCTTTTGATTGATGTGAAGGTGCTTTTCTTTTTGGGACCATCTGCCCTGAATGCACCGGTCTTTCATGTGCATGCGTAGTCCAAGGCGTCTGTTGTGATGACTTGATTTGCTTGAGGCTTGCAGAATGGGAGTCCTGTGTTTGTTTGGCATGCTTGAGCCCACCACAGAAATTCCTTTTGAAGACATGGAATTAGTGGTATTATTGTTTCCAAACTGTGGCTGTGTTGAGACCATAGGTTTTTCAGGTACCATTGAAGTTTCCTCATATGCAGCTTTGCACATGGGATTAGTAGGATGCAAGATGCCATGAATCCCAGAGCCTGCAGGATTTTCCTTGCAGTCAGCCTGGTGAAATTTGCTAGTGTTTTGAAGTATTGAGTTAGTTGCCCCTGCTTCTCTGGCGTGAGGTAGGCCATCTGGGTGTTTGCGTCCAAGTTGGCACCAGGAAAATTATTTTCTGAGAGGGTATTAGCCTTGATTTCTTTTGTTGACTGTGTATCCCAGAGAATTCAACAACCTTATTACAAAAAGCCAGATGTTTCAGAAGTATGTGCTTGCTGTCCGCTTGGATCAGGCAGTCGTCCAAATATGGGTATATTTGTATCCCTTGAAGTCTGCAGTAGGCAATTACTGATGCCAGGCATTTCGTGAATACTCTGGGCGCAGTAGATAAGCCAAAGGGCAATGCAGAGAATTGATAATGGGTTGAACCTGCAAGAAATCTGAGGTATCTTCTGCAATTTTGTCTGATTGGGACATGCAGGTATGCCTCCTTGAGGTCCAATGTTACCAGCCAAGACTCCTTGCCCAGCATGGGAAGAAGCTGCTGTAATGTGAGCATCTTGAATTTTGGTACGAGTAAAAATGTGTTTAGGATGGATAGGTCCAATATAGATCTCCAGTCTTTTCCCTTCCTTGGTACCAGGAATAGTCTGGAATAAAAACTTTGACCTTGTTCGTGAGTAGGTACCTCTTGAATAGCTTTCATGTACATGAGATCTGAAATTTGTCTTTGTGCCTCTGCCCACTGATTGTGTTGCCGGTTTGGCATGCCTCTCATTTTTGGAAGGGTGTGAAAATGGAATCTGTAGCCTCTGTTTATAATGTCCAGGATCCATTTGTCTTTTGTGACAATATGCCAATTTTTTGAAAATAATGCCAGTTTTCCTCCTAAGGGTGCTGCCATTTGAGCCTTGCTTGGCATGCAAAGGGGAAAGTCATTGGACTTGCTTTCTGACTGGCTGTGAACTATCCTCACCACCTCTTTGTGTAGGAGCTTGCCATTGTCTGCCCCTATACGATCCTTGAGATTGCCCTTTGCCCCTCGGGTGCCTGTATCTACCTCTTTGGGGTCTGTCCGTGGCTGGAAAGGACCAATTTTTGGAAGGCCAATTTCTACTGAAACGTGGAGGATGTACCTGTAGAAAATCTTTCACTGTTTGCATTGATTTAGCTTTTTCCTCCATTTTCTTTAATACCTCCTCAGCTTTATCACCAAATAATACATCCTTTGAAGAGGGGCATCTAGTAATTTAGCTTTGACATGATCTGGTAAGGTTTGCTCCTTGAGCCAGGCATGTCTACGTATGACTGATCCTGTAACAGCAGCTCTACATGAGGCCTCTAGAGCATCAAAACCACATTGCAAGGTATGTTTACCCACTTGTTCTGCACTATGTATCAAATCCTGCAACTCCTTCAAGTCTGGTTGTTCAGGTTGTGACATTTTGCTTCTCAAATGTGATAACAGAAACTGTTGGTACTTTAGCATATGGAACTGGCAGTTTAATGCCCTCATGGTTAAGGTGGCCGAGGTGTATACCTTTTTCCCCCCACCTTTCTAAGGATCTGGAGTCCCTCTCGGAAGGTAATGGGTTTTTTGCAGTGGAGGCCTCAATTCCCTTGGGGCCCTGTGAGATAGTTTCTGGGTCAGCTGCATGACTTTTGTATAAAAATTGGTGTGAGTCAGGAACCTGGTAATACCAGTCAGGCTTGACTGGTGCTGGAGGTAAAGAATCCGGTTTAAGGCAGGCCTCCGAGTACACATCATCTAGGATGTCTAAGACAGGAGGTATAGCTAGAGGCCTGTGCTGAGGTAGCAAGAGAAAGTCCCCAAGCCTTTTCTTGGAATCTGAGTACTCTTGGCCTTCCCAGTGGAAGTGTTCCCTTAATGTATGCAAGGTTTCCCCAAATGAGTAATCCTCTGGGGGGGGAGACAGAGGGAACGGACTCCTCAGCATCAGAATCTTCAAAAGGGGAGTAAGAATGTTCCTGTTCATCAGAGTGTTCTGAAATAATGGAGGCCTGGTCAGAGGAGGGGGATTCTTCCTCCACTCTGGGCCTTTTGTCTGGGGGGGGGGGGGGGGGTTTGAGATCCCCTGATAAGAGTAATCAAATCCTCAGCCATTTTAAGCATCTGTTTTTTAGGCATGGGGCCTGGGGAAGGGCCCTGTGGAGCTTGTCTCTTAGAATGCATGGCTGCTTTAGACTTAGTGAAAGCCTTGATAGAAAAAGAAGAGGAAAGTCTGAAGACACCTTGAGAGGAGGCAGACCTGTCTACATATTGAGATTCACCACCAAGAGTGGCTTCGGTATCTGTAGTCGGAGTGTGGGCCGAGGAGCCTGCGACCTCGGGCACTGAAGACACCGCCAATGAAGTGTCGTCGGAAGGCAGGGGCTGCATAGGCGCCTCACTGAGAACCGGACCACCTGTAGTAGGCTTTGGCGTGGTGTCGGTGGAGGCCGCGGACCATGTGTGTCGGTCCTTATCTTTGCGTTTTTTAGACAAAACTGGAGTCGGAATATTCGACGACATAATATAGTTAAATTTTTTACCAAAATAATGCTGGGCGAACTCCGCCCGACGCTTAATGGTGCGTTTGTTGAATGAAGCACAAAAACGACAGACCGAGACGTCGTGGTCTGGGCCTAAGCAAGGAATGCAGCGGGAATGAAAATCCTTATGCGGTATTTGCTTCCCACAAGAAATACAATTATTAACTTTGTCTGACATCGGTCTGAGGCAAGAAAAGTTTCAACGGGTACTTAGCTTTAAAGAAGACTTCGGTTGCAAAATTTTCGTAATTTCAGGAGCTGGCTGACCGGCACTTGCGAACTGCTTCTGCTTCGGGCACCGCGCGGCAAGAAAGAATGAAGAAAATGGCGTTGGCTGGTTCTTTTATACCCCTGGCGCTCTGACGTCAGGGAAGAAGCGACGACAACTGACGCCGGACCTAGACTTTGGAATTCGGCCGACCGAGGACCCGCCTGACGGCAGGAGAACCCATCTGTTATGACTGCAGCTGTATGCACGATGAACATCATCCTCTGAATAACTGCTGCCTAACTACAACACTCCTGATGACTCACTTCTCCCAACAATTTATTACTGCAACAATGAAACACAAGGAAAGTACAGTTTTGTACCTACCATAAATGTAGATGTTCGAGTGCTAACACAGCTGCAGTAATCAAAGATGGGTTCTCTGCCGTCAGGCGGGTCCTCGGTCGGCCGAATTCCAAAGTCTAGGTCCGGCATCGGTTGGTGTCGCTTTCTCTGTTGACGTCAGCGAGGCCAGAGTATATAAGACACAGCCGACACCATGTTCTTCAGTCTTTCTTGCCCCAGATGTCAGGTGCCCCCAGAAGGAAGGCAATACATAAATTATATATATACATATACACACATATATATATATATATATATATATATATATATTCAAATAATGCAATATAATCCAAAAATCAGTAGTTGCAAGCAAATAAACCATAGAAGGATAACCCAGTCAGGTTGTATGAAGAGGGGGTTAGGCCCTATCTATGCCTTTACCAAGTGGGGAAGGCGGGAGGGTAACATGTACTGCAGCTGTATTAGCACTCGAACATCTACATTTATGGTAGGTACAAAACTGTACTATGTTCATCGTGCATACAGCTGCAGTAATCACAGATGGGTAGAGTCCCAAAGCTACACAAAGGGTGGTAGGTACTAGTTGGAACTGGGATGAGCCAGAATGCCCTGCAACACAGCAGTGGCAAAGCCTGCTCTAGTTTTGGAATATAAAGGCAGGTGGTAGTGTTTTGCGAAGGTATGTACAGAACTCCAAGTGGCGGCCTCCAAAATGTCTTTGGTAGGAACTCCTCTGAGGAAGGCTGTAGAGGTAGCTGTGGCCCTGGTGGAGTGGGATCTGATGCCTGTGGGAACAGATTTCCCATGCTATGAATAACAGAACCGTATGCAGTGGCCTATCCAATTAGAAATTGTCTGCTTGGTCACTGGCTTCCCTTGAGCCCCTACAGCATAGGACACAAAAAGTTGTTCTGATTTCCTGAAGGACTTTGTTCTGTCCAAATAATAGCGTAGTCTATGGATGTCCAAAGAATGTAGCAACCTTTCCCCTTGGTTTTGAGGATTGGGGTAAAAGGTGGGTAAGTGTATGGCTTGGTTTAAAGCTACCCTGGATACCACTTTAGGCATAAATGATGGGTTGGTACAAAGGGAAACCCTGTCCTGATGGAAGATGAGGAAGGGCTGCACCGCCATGAGGGCCTGTAGTTCCGAAACCCTACGAGCTGAAGTGATGGCCAGAAGGAAGGCTGTTTTCCAGGACAAATATTGCAAATCTGTTGATGCAGCTGGTTCAAAAGGAGGTAATGTTAATTTTTCTAGAATGTAATTAAGATCCCAGGCTGGTATTGGTTGTTTCCTTGGAGGTCTTATATTCTTAGACCCTCTGAGGAACTGTCGTAAGAGTGGGTGAGAAAATAAAGGTGGATCTGAGTTGAATTCTGCAGAAATGGCTGAGGCATGGATTTTTATAGAAAAAATGAAAGTCCACTGTTCAGTAGCTCTGCTAGATACTGTAATATCCGAGGCAAATTCAGCTTTTTAGGGTCCTGGCCTTTTTTCTCATTCCAAGAGCAGAACCGTTTCCATTTTGCGGTGTAAGCCTTTCTAGTAGATGGTCTTCTCGCCTCCAAAATGACATCTTGCACCTCCTTGGAAAGTAGAGTCTGTTGTGGTGTTAAGGAATTTTCCATGCAGCAAGATTGAGTGTTTTCAGCTGACCGTGAAGCGTTTTGTAGCTGTGCTGAGTCAGTAGAAGAGGCATTCGAGGTAGGGACCAGGGAGGAGTATGTGTTAGACTCCTCAGGAGCGGATACCAGTGTTGCCTTGGCCAATCTGGAGCAATCAGTATCATCTTCGGTCTGTCTGCTCTTGCTTTCAAGAGCACCTTGGGCAGAAGAGGCAGAGGTGGGAAAGCGTAAACTGTCCATGCTGTCCAACTGAATGAAAGGGCGTCCACTCTCCAGGCCTTTGGGTGAAAGGTCCTTGAACAAAACTTTTCCAATTGATGATTCCTGTGGGAGGCAAAAAGATCTATGTCTGGCCTCCCCCACTCTTGTATTATCTTTGTACACACCTGAGGATGCAACTTCCATTCGTGTGGATCTGTCATATTTCTGCTTAGATTGTCTGCCAGCGTGTTTTCCAATCCTGGCAAGTACTGTGCTTGAAGTTCGATTTGCCATTCCAGAGCCAAGTTCCAAAGAGTCATGGCTAGTCTGCACAAGGGGTATGAATGTGTTCCGCCATGTTTGTTTATGTACCACATTACTGTGGTGTTGTCTGTTCTTATCAGTAGTTGTCCTGGATGCAGGAGGTCCTTGAAAGCTATAATTGCATTTATTACTGCTAGCATTTCTTTTTGATTGATGTGAAGGTGCTTTTCCTTTTGGGACCATTTGCCCTGAATGCACCTGTCTGTCATGTGCGCCCCCCCCAGGCGTAGTCTGAGGCGTCTGTTGTGATGACTTGGTTTGCTTGAGGCTTGCAGAAAGGGAGGCCTGTGTTTGCTTGACATGCTTGGGCCCACCATAAAAATTCCTTTTGCAAACATGGAATTATTGGTATTATTGTTTCCAAACTGTGACTGTGTTGAGACCATATGTTTTTTGGGTACCATTGAAGTTTCCTCATATGCAGCTTTGCACATGGGATTAAAAGAATGCAAGATGCCTTGAAGCCCAGAGCCTGCAGGATTTTCCTTGCAGTAAGCCTGGTACATTTTGCTAGTATTTTGAAGTACTGAGTTAGCTGCCCCTGTTTTTCTGGCGTGAGGTAGGCCATCTGGGTGTTTGTGTCCAAGTTGGCACCCAGGAAAGTTATTTTCTGAGATGGTGTTAGCCTGGATTTCTTTTTGTTGATTGTATATCCCAGAGAATGCATTAACCGTGTTACACAAGCCAGATGTTCCAGAAGTATGTGTTTGCTGTCCGCTTGGATCAGGCAGTCGTCCAAATAAGGGTAAATTTGTATCCCTTGAAGTCTGCAGTAGGCAATCACTGATGCCAGGCACTTTGTGAATACTCTGGGCGCAGTAGATAAGCCAAAGGGCAATGCAGAGAATTGATAGTGGATTGAACCTGCAAGAACTCTGAGGTATCTTCTGCAACTGTCTGATTGGGACATGCAGGTATGCCTCCTTGAGGTCCAATGTTACCAGCCAAAACTCCTTGCCCAGCATGGGAAGAAGCTGCTGTAATGTGAGCATCTTGAATTTTGGTACGAGTAAAAATGTGTTTAGGATGGATAAGTCCAAAATGGGTCTCCAGTCGGTTCATTTCCTTGGTACCAGAAAAAGTCTTGAATAAAAACCTTGACCTTGTTCGTGAGTAGGTACCTCTTGTATGGCTCTCATGCTTATGAGCTTTAAAATTTGTAGTTGTGCCTCTGCCCTTTGATTGTGTGGCAGGTTTGGCATGCCTCTCATTTTGGAAGAGTGTGGAATAGAAATTTGTAGCCTCTGTTTATAACGCCCAGGATCCATTTGTCTGTTGTGACAATATGCCAATTTCTTGCAAATAATGCTAGCTTTCCTCCCAAAGGTGCTGCCAGCTGAGACCTGCTTGGCATGGAAATGAGGGAGTCATTGGGTTTGTTTTCTGTATTGTTGTGCACTGTCTTCGCCACCTCTTGGTGCTGGACCTTGCCATTGTCGGCCTCTATATGATCCTTGTGATTGCCCTCTGCCCCTTGTGCGCCTGTATCTACCTCTTTGGGGCTTGTAAGTGGCTGGAAAGGACCAGTTTTTTGAAGGCCAATTTCTGCTAAAACGTGGTGGTTGGACCTGTAAAAAAGCTTTGACAGTTTGCATAGACTTGGCTTTTTCTTCCATTTTCCGTAATATCTCCTCAGCATTAGTACCAAACAGCACATCCTTTTGTAAAGGAGCATCTAGAAGTTTAGCTTTCACATGATCAGGCAAGCTTTGTTCCCTAAGCCAGGCATGTCTATGAATGACTGATCCTGTAGCAGCTCTACTTGAGGCCTCTAGGGCATCATAACCACATTGTAAGGTGTGTTTACCCACTTGCTCTGCACTATGCATCATATCCTGTAACTCCTTTAAATCTGGTTGTTCAGGTTGAGACATTTTATTCCTTAATTGTGATAACAGGAACTATTGATATTTAAGCATATGAAACTGACAATTTAAGGCCCTCATGGCAAGGGTGGCCGAGGTATATACCTTTTTCCCCCACCTTTCTAAAGATCTTGACTCTCTTTTGGCAGGAAGTGGATTCTTGGCGGTAGAGGCCTTCAATCCCTTGGGGCCTTGAGAAATGGTCTCAGGGTCAGCATTATGGCTTTTGTAGAGGAATTGGTGAGAGTTAGGAACTCTGTAGTACCTATCAGGTTTGACTGGTGCAGGAGGCAGGGAATCCGGGTTAAGGCAAGCCTCCGAATAAACATCATCAAGTATGTCCAAAACAGGAGGTATCGCCAGAGGCCTGTGTTGAGGTAACAAAAGAAATTCCCTAAGTCTTTTCTTGGAATCAGAAAAGTCTTGGCCTTCCCAATGGAAGTGTTCCCTTAAAGTGTGCAAGGTTTCCCCAAAGGAAAAATCCTCAGGAGGAGATACAGAAGGAATGGACTGCTCTGCATCGGAATCTTCAAAAGGGGAGTAAGAGTGTTCCTCTACATCAGAATGTTCTGATAAAATGGAGCCCTGATCAGAAGAGGGAGAATCTTCCTCCACTCTGGGTCTCTTGTCTGGAGGGGGTTGAGAACCCCTGATAAGAGTAATCAAATCCTCAGCCATTTTCAGCATCTGTTTTTTAGGCATGGGGCCTGGAGAAGGGCCTTGTGCAACAGGCCTCTTGGGATGCCTGGCTGCTTTGGATTTAGTAAAGGCCTTAATAGAAAAAGAAGATGAGGGTCTAAAGACACCATGGGTGGAAGTGGACCTGTCCACATTAGGAGGCTCAACATTAGCAATGGCTTCGGTTGTAGTCTGGGAAAGGGCCGAGGTACCTGCGGTCTCGGGTACAGAGGACACCGCCAAAGAAGTGTCGTCGGTAGTCAGGGACTGCAAAGGCGTCTCGCTGAGAACCGGACCACGTGTAGCCGGTTTTGGCGTGGTGTCAGTGGGGTCCGCGGACCTCGCGTGTCGGTCCTTGTCCTTGCGTTTTTTGGACAAAACGGTAGTCGGAGTCTCCGACGACATTTTATAATCAAAGGCTTTTCCAAAAAAGTGTTGGGCGAACTCCGCCCGACGCTTAAAAGTGCATTTATTGAAGGTAGAGCAAAATCGACAGCCCGAGACGTCGTGGTCTGGGCCTAAACAAGGTATGCAGAGGGAATGGAAATCCTTATGCGGTATTTGCTTCCCACAAGCAATACAATTATTAACTTTTTCTGACATCGGTCTGAGGCAAGAAAAGTTTTTCCTTTTCCAAGCAAATGGGGCCAAGCCCCTTTAATGGAAGAAAATTGGTTTCCAAAATTGTTTGAATTCAAAGGAGCC